>NC_136976.1:28224937-28242437 GCF_032717465.1 Coenobita brevimanus | reverse complement strand
TTCCACCGATTTTTGTTTCACCGTGATAAGTATGAATGTACTAGCTTTAGGGGTATAAGTCTGTTGAGTGCTGTAGGTAAGGTTGCATGGTAGAGTGTTAATTAAGAGAGTTAGAGAGGGCACAGAGGGAGTGATTGGTGATGAGCAGTGTGGCTTTAGGAGAGGGAGGGGATGCGTGGGTCAGGTGTTTGCTGTGAGACAGATGTGTGAAAAGTATTTACCGAAAGGCAAGGATGTGTTTTTGGGCATTCATAGATTTAGAGAAAGCGTATGATAGAAGTGATAAGGAGGCTTTGTGGACTGTTTTAAGATTGTATGGACTTGATGGTAGGTTACTAAAAGGGGTGAAAAGTTTTTATGTAAATAGTAGAGCGTGTGTTAGAGTGGGAAATACTGTGAGTGATTGGTTTCCAGTGAGAGTGGGGCTGCGGCAAGGATGTGTGATGTCGCTTTGGTTGTTTAATATTTATATGGATGGTGTTGTAAGAAAGGTGAATGCAAGAGCGTTAGATGGAAGTCTGAGTCTGGTGAATGTTGATGGTAGAGAGTGGAATCTGAAGAAGCTGCTGTTTGCAGATGATACTGCACTGGTGGCTGATTCAGAGGAGAGATTGAGACAGTTGGTAGAGGAGTTTGGAAGGGTGTGTGAAAGGAGGAAATTGAAAGTAAATGAAAATAAGAGTAAAGTGATGAAGTGTGCGAGGTCGGTAGATGGTAGGAGGATGAATATAGTCTTGAATGGTGAGTTGCTTGAGGAGGTAGAATGTTTTAAGTATTTTGGTCACATGTTGCTGTGGATGGAAGAATAGATGCAGAAGTGAAGTTTAGAATGAATGAAGTAGGAAAGGTGCTGTGAGGAATAAAAAAAAGTGTTTAGATGTCTTTCGCTTAGAATGGATGTAAAGAGAAGGCTGTATGACGGTGTTGTGGTACCGACTGCGTTATATAGGTTTGAAACATGGAATATGAGTGTAGCAGAGACGAAAAGTTTGAATGTAATGGAGATGAGGTGTCTGAGGAGTATGTGTGGAGTGACGCGTATGGACCGAGTGAGAAATGATGAAGTGCGAAGGAGAACTCGAGTTCTTCGGGAGATGGCTGATCGAGTTGAACAGAGGGTGCTGCGATGGTTTGGGCATATGGAGAGAATGGATAATGAGTGATTGGTGAAAAACATAACTAGATCTGATGTGAGAGGTGTAAGGCTGAGAGGGAGACTAAGAATAGGATGGATGGACAATGTGAAGAGAGCACTGGATGCGAGAGGGATGTCTGTTGAGCAAGGAAGAGTGGCTGTGCGTGACAAAATTAAATGGAGAGAAATTGTGAATGAATAAATGATGACGCAGCCCTGAGGGGATATTCTCCCGCATTTGGTCTGATCAGTTGATCAGGTCAGGTGCAGGTAAGGGGATAGGTCAATTATGATGTGGCAGGGGTAAACCAGCTCTACTGTCGGGCCCTGCTGCGGATGTCACTGATTGCACTGTGTAGTTGACCCTCGTGCGGTGTGGTGCGGTGAGGATCTGTCCCTTCTCCCCTTTGAGGCTAGGATACGAATAAATGTGTATGTCTGGATGAGTAAATTGGGAGTGTGTCGTCCTGTCTCGGCTACCTCCCTTTCCTTGGGGGAAGCAGCCTGGGTATATCGATAGATAGTATTTACATGATGAAGATGATGATGTTAATACTCGTACTGCTGTCGCAAAGCAATGTTTGTTGGAAAGTCTACTAGCACGCAAGTATTCAACTGTGAAAAAACTGGAGCAGGCGAGGTCGGCCTCCAAGATTAACAAGGCATTTACTTATCTTGGGCAAACATTATCACCGCCTGATGACGAGCCCCTGATGGAAGGGCGTTCGGGAGGGCTCCCCAAATATTGGTTACATCCAGACTCATATCCGCCGCGGGATTGGAGGACACATCTCACTCCCCATCCTAGCCAGATGGGAGAATAAAGGATTTGCAGTTGGACAGGAGAGGCTAGTAAGTTGGGCGTTTCTCTGGTAAGACTAAAATGAACTAGGTATTTTACATATTTAACGAGGTAGGAGGACACTTCTCACGCATGGAGGAATAGGAGATAAAGGGCATGGATTTGGGCAGTGGAATGTCCGTTGTACTGTGTAGCAAATGACATAATTTTTATTTTATTACTGCAACCTTCAGACGATAACATGCAGCTTCAAAGATACATTCGGAGTTCAAGTCGGTGATTATTTGTGACCTTTCAGCAACTGCTTCAGTATATGGTGCTTCATACACTGACTACATATTGTCTGGGAATAAGATGAATACATAAATACGTCATCAGCTTGAAAGGTATAAGATTCAGGGTTTCAAAGGGAAGATTAAAATAAACAATTTTGAGGCAGTTTACGGAATTAGCATATCGCACTCCCCTCCCCTTGCCAGATTCAGGGCTTGGAATGGGACAGTAGGGAACACACACTACTTGGATATTGTATTAAGAGAAATACTAGATGATATCATCTGAGAAAATTCTTAACAGTCAAAGGCTTCAAATGGTACGATATCTGAAAATACCCATTCTCTGCTATTGATAATATTTTTACGTCAACACAAAACGACTGATTTAGATCTGAATTAGAAAAGCAGTCTTAAAGTAAACGATTTACTTCGCTCACTCACGAGACAAAAGCGCAGTGTCTCTCCTCGCCCTCGCCAGAATGGAGGAATAAAGGATATGGAGTGAGTGAGGGAGGTCCTTGACCTCGGCAATCCATGACGCCTTTTTTCATTATATTCCTGCTAGCCTTCAACGACTGTATTGAGCACAGTAAAGACTTCTTGTATTCACTGGGTTCCTTAAGGTTATATCTATCTCTCCAGTTTAAGAGTCTCTCGAGCTGAGTAATATTGTGTGGAGAGAGTGAGAGCAAACAAAAATATTTCATCTGATTAAATGTGACAAGATATCCAGTTTCAGAGGCAGGAGGGGATTCGAGGACAGAAAAGTAAGAATTTTAATCGGGCTGATGAGAAAGATTCGTAAGACAAGCGTTTCACCGGCAAGGACTACAATTATTGAGGGTTTTAAGGAATTTATAGACCTTTGTGTGCCTCATCTTAGTAAAAAGACCCTCAGTTACTAGTTTCTTTTATAGCGCGCGCGCGTGTGCGTGTGTGTGTGTGTGTGTGTGTGTGTGTGTGTGTGTGTGTGTGAGTGCTGTTGTCCTTGTTATTTATGTGTTGTCTTGTTCTTGTGTCTAAGTTTGTATTTGCGTTTTTTTGTGTTTTTGTGTTTTTGTGTTGTATAATTTATGTTTTTGTTTTGTTTTTTGCTTTGTGTGTGTTTTTACTCTTGTGTCTGCTTGTCTGAGTCTCTCTTAACAAGCCTTGTGCCTGTACCTCTCACACGGCAACGAGAGAAAACATTCACCAGTCTCTTTACACTGACCTGAATATAGTTGTATTTCCTACTTACAAAACAATCACGCACAGTATTTCCCACACCCAGATACACTATTCCCCAGCATACGAGTTGTGTAAGAGACACTTTCACTCAGTTTCTCACTTACAAAATTATGTATGCATACACATCCGTATGTACAGTGTACTCACGTAGTCACTCATATACATATTCACGAAGATACGCATACCCACAGTTACTTATAAATATACACCCATTGTCACATATCCACATCAACATACATATTCCCCCACACTCACATACCCCACTACTACTACAGTCACACTCACGTAGGCATTCACAAACACTCATACACATACTCGTAGTTACTCACACATACGGGTTCACAAACGTATAGTGTACATACATACCTACATTTATTCACACCTACATACACATGGATAACAAACTCATGCATGTACGGGCACACACACACACACACACACACACACACACACACACACACACACACACACACGAGAAACATTAGCATATCTGTATAGTTCCTATGATTTTGTTTATCTCTGGTAAAAACAGGGAACTGAGATCTGAAAAACGAGAGGGGATACAAAAGAATACATTAGAGCTCTACGGGATTTATCGGGTGTGAAAACAATCTCTCTCTCTCTCTCTCTCTCTCTCTCTCTCTCTCTCTCTCTCATCACTGGTCATCTTCCGTCTCATTTTCTTCCCTGTCTCCCCTCTCATTCTTTATCGCAGTCCTCTCAATCTCCCATTTTCACTTTTAACTCAATTCTGCGTTTTTCTCCTAGTCTAAACCCTATTAATTAAACTTCCACGCACACCATACACATCTGGATATTTTCGTCTTCTACTGTCTTATAGTTTCTCTGACTTAATCTCACAGCATATTCTACTCTCTCTCTCTCTATCTCCTTGCATCTCTGTCTCAGTTCTATCCCTGTTTCCACTGTCACATTCTTGGTTTCATCACCTACCATTTTTGTTCTAACGGCTAATTAACTCCAGCTCACGCTTCCACGGATTTTCAGTACCCGCATCAACTTCTCATCAGCTTCTTGCACCCCTATGCAAAATTTAGCATTTACTCCTATTTCTTGCACATACATCCACCTTCACGGTGAATTTTGCTCCCATTTTAACCTCCCATTTTTATTCTCATTACAGCTTCGACTCCTATGGAATTCACGCTCTATCTTTAGTGGAATTTTCATTGAAGTTCACTTTGATATTCTTCTGTCTTTAATACTCACCCCCATCCCAAACTGTTATTTTCATATTAGCTTCCACGTTCACTTCACTGTAACTCTCACTCTTATTTTCAGTGCGTTATTATTATTGAATGTACTTACTTCCATTTTAATTCTCATTCTTATTCCAAATTACACTCTTGCTTTCATCCCATATTTTTCCTCCATTCCCATATAAAGCACACTGTCACAGCACACCTCAATTCTCACCTTCACTGCATCTCCCACCCACTGCCACTCCATCTTTCGTCTTCATTTCTTGTGGGTCTCCTACTGTCACCCTATACTACCTCCATCCTCACTGTCATGCCAGGTTCCATCCTCAGTTCCCTCATACTTTCATTTCTTTTACCTCCGTGTCATGCGTCACCCACTCATATCTGTTCCCACTCCCATTCTATTCACCTCCCACTTCCACTTACATTTTTTTCATGGCGCGACATTTTACTCAAATACAAATATCTCTCATGCTTCAACTTCCATCCCGACTCTCATTCGTTTCCCCACTCCTACTCCCGTCACAGTCCCACCCCATCCCAACACTCATTCAGTTCCAGCTCTTCCAGCTACGCTGTCACTCCCATCCGAATTCCAACTCCAGTTGCAACTTTCACTCCCATCCCAACACATCCCACTCAGACCTTCAGTACAGTCTCCACCTCCGCTCCCATCCCATCTCCTGCTGTCGTTCAAGCTCCCACTCCACTGCCGACCCCTCTTCCAACCCACCTCCCAGTCCCAACTTCCACTCTCATCCCAGCCCCCACTTCCATTCCAACACACACTTTTATCTCAACCCCCACTTCCATCTCAACTTCCACTCTCATCCCAACCCATACTTCGACTCTAACTCTCACTCTCCATTCAACTCCCATTTCCATCCCAACTCCCATTATCACCTCAAGCCCCACTTCCATCCCAGCTCTCACTCTCATCCCAACTTTCACTCTCATCCCAACTCCCACTTCCGTTCCAGTTCCCACACCCATCCCAACTCCCATTCTCATCCCAACTCCTATTCTCATCCCAAAGCCCCCTTTCATTCTGACCTTCTCACTCTTTTCTCAACTCCCACTCCTACTTAAATAACCACTTCTAGTCAATACCTCACTCAGATCCAACTCCCATTCCCATCCAGTCTCCCGTTCCCATCCCTGGCCTCGCTATCCCTTATGTTCATTTTTATCCATATGTACCTGCCTTCAGTCAGTAGTTATCTCTTCTCATATACCACGCCATTACCATTACCATTCTCATTCCAGTTCCTACTCTCATCTTTCACTCCTATACCCTTCCTTTCCTCCATCCCAACTCCTGTCCCTGCTTCCCTCTCATCTCATTTTGATCCCCGTTCCACTCTGTCTTCCACCCCCATTTAATTTGTACTCCCAGTCTCAGTCTCATCATGTTTACCTTTCTTATTCCAGTCCCCATTACCTCTTCTATGCAACTTCCACTCCCATTGAACTTTAACACTTTATTCTATACCTGTAATAAATCGATGTAGCCTTCACACATTTCTCAACATATTTATTTTCTCTGCTTTTACTCTTTACTTGTCACAACTGTCATATAAAAATTTCCCACCTACCTTAATGCAGGCACTAAAACATCTTCATGCATTCCTCTTGCAGCATCAATGCTCAGTCCTCTGTTTAACGCCTACACAGCACGTTGGGAAAAAGGAGGCAGAGCCAATTCTTTTTGTCCTGACTCTAGGGTGTATGGACAACCACCCAGGCGAAGTATACCAACTTCTGATATGCTGGACTTTCTTTTTCAGTCTCTGTAGAACTACCTGCACATACCGATACATCAAGCAGGTTGAAGGAGGGCGTCCTCACCTAACAAATCTTAGATACAAGGAGAGGCGGTAGAAAAGTCGGTAGAGACAAGTCCTGCTGTCTCAGTGGACGCGGGTTCGAATAACTTCAGTGGCAGGGAAGAGTTGAAAGGAATTGGTTTTCGTTCAGGTAGACTATATTGATCTGCTATAAGACCCAATGATATGTCGCAAAAACTCCTCTGCCAATACTAATACAGCAGTCCTGAATGAGGCAGTCCCAATATGTATTCAACATGGATTGTGGGTGCTGGCGCCTAAGTATACTAAGTGGCGCCTAAAATACGGAGGTGTATGATACATTGGTGGACTGTTGAGCCTTAGGGAACGGGCTGTGAAAGTTTATGCCCAGGGTCGAACGCACGCACAAAAAATAAATATATATATTTGTCAATCTGGACTCAACCAGCTCCCAGGTCCACGTACCTTCCAAGTCCCAGTCACATTCATTTCTCATGCCGTCGCTTCCATGCCTCCAGATTTCCACTCCCAACCCAACTCCATCCAGCTCCCACCTTCCTCATTCGCAGACTCTGAGACACCAAACTACAGGAACTTCTTGCTGTCTTCTCTGTCTTGGACATGGGGGGGGGGGGTAGTTTCCTTGCCTGAATGCCTGGGGGGAACACAGACAACTATACTGTTAACATTCTAGTCCGCTTAAAAGTGTCTGGCTTGTGTTTATAGCCGTCGGTGGTGATTTTCTTAGGCATTTGTTAATTAGCGGGGATGTTTCTGTTGGACCAATATTTTCTTGGCCTAATAACTGCTCTTGTCATCGTGTGGAGTTTGATGGTCTTGTTGAGATGGCTTTTCTCCAACCTGACTCGTAATAACAACCAGCACGCGCGCGGAACCGCGCGCACACACACACACACACACACACACACACACACACACACACACACACACACACACACACACACACATTTCAAAGCATACCACTCGCTCTCGCTTTGCAAGGGCGGATGCTAGAAAAATATCCAGTCCCCACTTAATGAAGGATCTGGGAGACCGTAACATCTGAGCCAGACTATGTTTGATCTGTTGGCTGCTCTCAGGGAAACGAAGAAAATCGTGTGTTCCCCTAAAAAAAAAAAAATTAATTAATTAATAAAAAATGCATAAGGGCTTCCGTTGCACCAAGCAATTTTTTACCATGTGGCAATTAAAGTTTGTTGCAGCTTAACCCCATCAGTCAGGTGACTTGCCTTTCAGTTTAATCAGGCCGCCACCCAATAGCTATGCTTAACTGTGGGGAGACCTTTCTTAGTGAAGGAGCACCCTTTCAGGTCTCCTGGCCACTATCGAGGCTTTATCGGTATGGGTCTCCCGGCTACGATCGTGGCTCCATATTTGCGACCGCTTCAAAACCGTTGCAGGAAGCTGGTAAATGGTATTAGCATACGGGCCGCTCCCCAGACACCCTTGCAACCACCAGACATGCGCACATGACAAGCTCTTAAGTTTCCCTGTCTGGGAAGAGCCAAATATGATGTGCGTCGGAGGGGCCAAGCCTAAATACCCGTATTTCTTGTAGTATGTTTCTCAGTATTTACTCTTTTCCTGGATATTAGACACTCCAGTTAAGAAAAAAAATAAACACAGATTTATGATTTTAGGCTAGTAAGTGTTTCTCTATCATTTTGATAAAGAAATTCATTTGTTTGTGACCAAACAAACATATACATATAGTCGCCGCGCTACCACACACCACTTGCTATGCAAGTTACCATCGTTATTTCGGCTCCTGTATGGTAAGTTGAGCCCTAATATTTTGTAGACAGATGCGTATTAGCTCCTCATGCATGATTATTATGTATTTTTAAAATAAATTTGCAAACCCTGATTTTTTGGTCAAAAATGTAATTTCTCAAAATGGACCCATGGACCTGTTTGCTACCTGAAAGGGTTGGCAATTGTCTGAAACCGGTCACTGTGACAGGCTCGTCCAGTGTTGAATATATTCGTCTGGAGGCAGCGAGAATTAAGTAACAATAGCTTCTTCTGACTGAAGGAGTGAACAGCGTCGTCTGGAGTCAGTTTGAATGAAATGCCGAAGCACGTCCTTTGCAGCAGAGAGCTGTCAAACTACAGTATTTTAAAACTAACTATCCGTGAAATAAAGATACATATGCCCATTTCTTACGAGACCAAAAGATGAATAAATCTTCTGGCGGCAGCAACAACAGAACCGGTCTGTCCAGACTCTACAAGGATTACTGAACTGTTTTTAATCCTTGGGGAACGAAAGACCATTATTTAACTGAACAAAAATGTCAAAGTTTAACAAGAAACAACTGGTTGAGATTTATCACGTCCTAAAAAGCTTATTTGCGATGCTTTTATTGCGCATGAGCCGATAAAATCGATTCCTAGGCTGAATAAAACCATCTAGTGATAGCATGAATAAAATAGTTACTATTTCCAGTGTCTTTGAACAATTACTGTTTTTTTTTTTTTTAACTGTTAGATAATGTAAGGCAGTTCGTTACCGGACTTCAACTGTCTCAGCAAGCAAGTATTTAAAAAAAGAATCTGGATCAAATTTCCACGCTTCCTGATAGAGTTGACTAAGGTCCCAAATCAGAAAGCGAGAGTAGAAGCATGTATGGACAAGTTTGAGAGGAGCGAGAGAGTGCTGTTGATTGGAGACATGAATGGCAAAGTTGGGAATGTACGAGTGGATGGAGTGGTTGGTCAGTGGGGTGTGCCAGCTGAAGTAAATGGGAATGGTAGTGCTTTGGTGGACATCTGTGCTGGTAAGGGGTTGGCAATAGCCAACACCTACTTTGGTCATAAGATGATCCACCGGTATACATGGAGAGTAATGAGGAGGATGGATGGTGAACTTGTTGAACGAAAGGCAATGATAGACTACGTGTGTGTGGATGAGCGAATGAGAAGACAAGTGTTGGATGCAAGGGTGTAGAGAGGGTGGGAAAATGGAGTCTCGGACCATCACTTAGTGATGGCCAAGGTAGAGCTGCAAAGAAAGTGGTTGAGGAGACGAAGGGGAAGACAGGAGGAAGCAGCTCCTGTGAGAAGAGTGGAGAAATTGCAAGATAATGAGAAAATGACAGAGTATAAGAGCATAGTGGAAGAAAGATTGGGAAGGTATGAGCTAGAGCAGATGGAAGGGGTGGAAGACGTATGTAAGATATTCACGGAAGAGATAAGCGCAGCGTGTGAGGCGGTTTGTGGAGTGAGGAGGAGATGCAAGGGTGTGCAAGGGACAGCATGGTGGAATGATGAGGTGAAACGAGCTGTGGAACAAAAGAAGAAGGCATATGGTGAATGGTTGGCGAGTAGAGGTAGGGAAGAAGATGAGAGAGAGAAGAGAGAGGTATATGTGAGCAGGAGAAGGGAGGTTAAGAGACTTGTGACGGAGAGTAAGAAGAAAGTGGATGAAGAGTTTGGGAGGAATCTGAGTGTGAAATGGAGGGAGAGTAAGAAATTGTTTTGGAAGGAGGTAAAGAAAGTAAGGCAGTGTGAAAGGGGAAATAGTAGGGGAGTGAAAGATAGGAATAATAGATTGTTGGTGGAGAAGAGAGAGAAATTGAGGAGATGGAAGGAGCACTTTGAGGATTTGTTGAATGTAGAGAGTGAGAGCAGTGTGAGTATAAGTGGTTGGGGAATGGCTGGGAGAAGAAGAGATGAGAGGAGGGAGGAAGAGATCAGTAGGTCGGAAGTAGTGGAAGCGATGAAGAAGATTAAGCTGGGAAAGGCCCCAGGAATTGATGGAGTGTGTGGTGAAATGCTTAGGTATGAGGGTGAGATTGTTGTGGAGTGGATATGGAAGTTGTGTAGATTGGCTTGGGAAGAGGGAAGGGTTCCAGAGGACTGGAAATCAGGTATAATTGTTCCTCTGTACAAAGGAAAAGGGGAGAGAGAAGTATGTGGTAACCATAGGGGTATTTGCCTTCTTAGTGTGACTGGTAAAATATATGGTAGAATACTCATTGATAGGGTTAGGCATATGACAGAGGAGCTAGTTGGAGAAGAACAACGGGGATTTAGGAAGGGAAAAGGGTGTGTAGATCAGATATTTGTTCTAAGATGTTTAGTGGAGAAGTATCTAGAGAAGGGAAGGAAAGTGTATGCTGCCTTCATGGACTTGGAGAAAGCTTATGACAGAATAGATAGGCAAGGTATGTGGAAGGTATTAAGAATATATGGAGTGGAGGGGAAATTGTTGAGTGCTGTGAAGAGTATGTACGAGGGAGCTAGGGCTACGGTGCAAGTGGATGGTGAGCTGAGTGAGTTCTTTGATCTCAATGTGGGACTGAAACAGGGGTGTGTGATGTCTCCATGGCTGTTTAATATATATATGGATGGGGTTGTAAAGGAGGTGCAAGGTAGGGCAGTGGATGTGGGGGTGGCCCTAATGAATGAGGGTGAGATTTGGAAGCTTCCGGTGTTGCTGTTTGCTGATGATACAGTATTGTTGAGTGAAGATGAATGGGAATTGCAAGGTTTGGTGAATGAATTTGGGACAGTGTGTAGGAGGAGGAAGCTGAAAGTTAATGTAAACAAAAGTAAAGTTATGGTGTTTGAGAGGAATGAAGTCACAGAGTGTGCAGTGAGGTTGGATGGTGAGGATATGGAGAATGTGAGTGCATTCAAGTACTTGGGTAGTGTGATGAGTAAGGATGGAACTTTGGGGGATGAAGTACGTGAAAGGGTACAGCAGGGAAGAAAGGTTGTTGGTACACTGAAAGCAGTGATGAGAAATAGGGAGGTGAGTATGGAAGTTAAGAAGTCACTGCATGATGGTATTGTGATCCCTACCCTGACGTATGGAAGCGAGGCGTGGACCTTGCAAGAGGGGAACAAGTCAAGAGTGAGAGCAGTGGAAATGAGTTACTTGAAAGGAGCATGTGGAGTGACGTGGAGGGACAGGTTGACGAATGAAGAAGTGAAGGAACGTTGTGGGGTAGATGTGGATGTGGTTGAAAAGATTAGGAGAAATATTTTGAGGTGGTTTGGACATGTGGAGAGAATGGAGAATGAAAGACTGACTAAGAGGGTGTATGTAGGTGAGGTGGAGGGAGGGAGAGGGAGGGGTAGACCGTGGATGAGGTGGAGAGATGGAATTGAGAGGTATATGAGGGAGGGGGGGTGAGTTGGGGGGAGGGGAGTCAAATGGTGGGTGACAGAGTGACTTGGAGGCGTTTTGTCTGCGGCCACCCTTTGCGGGATTAGGGCGTCGGGCTATATATATATATATATATATATATATATATATATATATATATATATATGTATATATATATATATATATATATATATATATATATATATATATATATATGACATGTTTATACTTATTTACAAACCCCAAGTCACTTCCGTCAACTGATTGATTAAAACAAGAAGTTATAAAGGAAAGAGAAAGATCCGCTGTTTTAGTTATACACAGTTTAAATTTAAGATGGCTAGCCGTTGTAGGAAAAGATTTTTATTAATAGAAATTTCACTCGGAGGCATAAAATCCAGAAGGGGGACGGCTAGCAGCAGTAATATCGCCGGACTTTACGCTCACTGGGTCGTGGTCAAGGTTGATGAAGTTTCTGGAGCGTCACCGAGGAAGCCCTGGCGAAGGAAAGTGTGCAGTACCTGTCACCATCGTTCCTGCTGAGAAATTTATGAACTGCAGTCGAGTTAAATTTGGCTGCTAGACTAGAGTGAAAATTTGAGTTGTTAGATCAGGTTAAGCTGGTTTGTTTTAGGTTAGACTGCATAAAAATAGGTTTTAAATATTTTGCTGTTAGGCATGGCCAGGTTACTATGTAAGGCAAGGTAGAGATAAGGAAAGTGTTTACTACCTGTCATCATTGTTCCTACCAGCATATATCCGAACTGAAGTCCAGTTGGGCATACATTTGTCCCAGAAGATTAGGTTAAGTTACAGTATGATGTTCGATTTATGCATCAGACAAAAATAAAGATCTCTTAGTTGATTGTCAAAAGAATTTGTTCCTTCCGATGACAAATGAACAGAGATCACCAATTTCAACACCCGCTCTGTTCAAAATGCCTGGACACAAAGCGTTCTGAAGGCCAGAGTTAATAGACAACGGAGACGACAGCTATGAGGAAGACCGTTCCAAACCTACTTAGTTGCATACACGAAAAGCTGAGCATATCGGGTGACTGTTGCATTAAAATCTCGTGTAGCTAGACGGGTGTTGCATGCTCACTGTAATGTGAAAGGGATGTTGACAGAGAATTCGGAACAAGCCGAAATTGTGGCAAAACAGACAGACCGATAGACAGAGACAGACAGACACAAGACAGACAGACACAGAGACAGACAAGTACAGAGACAGACAGACACAGGCAGACACAGAGACAGATACAGAGACAAAGACGGAAAGACACACACACACACACACACACACACACACACACACATGTGCTTATTATCCTTAAAAGTTCATCAAAAGGTGTTTTTCTTGCTCCATGGCGATAATACTAAAATGTCATCCAATACTTAGGAGGTCCTTCCCATTCTTCTAATCTATATTTTTGTCCGGAAAACCTAACTTTGGCAGTTTTTATCCTACCCCTCAAATGGCATCATTTTCTCTTGCTGAATGTTTCTTCTCATTTAGTCTGTCCCAGAAGTGAATTACTGTACGGAATAATTGTATGACGCATAGAGTGTTGAGATATATATACGTTTGGCTGATTGCACCAATAATCGTTGGTATCTGTACGTCGTTGCCTTATGTGCGTTTGTATTATACGCTGAGTCCATGTTCCAAGCCATTCTTTATGACATACAGTTTTGATATCAAATCTTCAGTAGGATAAAAATATATATATATATATATATGGCTGGCTTCCACTAGTTTTACTTTGATTTGTAGCAGCATTTGTATGTAATAAGTTGTGATAGTTTATAATATATACCGTTGATAAAGCAAGAGATGACTGCCTGTCCTTCAATATTCCGAGTTCTGTCGGTTCATTCATTACCTTACTCCGGCACCTTTACATCAGTGGGGAACATTCTTTATACCTTTCCTTTGACACTGAATCCGGTGACGACTTTAGTTGGTTTATTTGTGTCTTTTATTTTTATCATCTCCAGGTTATTTTATTTAGCTTAAGGAAAGCAACATTCAAGGAAGGAGTTACTGAAGAATTATATAACCCTTGCCTTTCGTAAGTTTACCTAATGTACTCAAAGTCTTCTGGTAGTAAAAGGAACATGATATAAAAGAACTCACAAAATTCAGAGGGTTGATTTCTTTCCGAAACCACAATGGAACAGCATCAGTGCGTTAGCCTTACGATCTTCGTACCCCCTCGTAAAGTTGGAATCAGAACCGTGAAGAACTTTTAATGGGATACTGGTAGTGTGTGTTTGCGTAGTCTAGCATATGGCATCCTTTTGGTTCATACCAATGTCATTTATAGACCATGATATCCAGAAACATGGCCGACACAAGACTTTGTAACATATACTACATATCGTCTATATACAGTAGTGTAGGCATCCCTTCCTGATGCATACATGGCTAGCATGAAGAAAGGTTGTTCCTCGCCTCAGTTCTTTCAAGAACCCTATTCAGGGGCAGATAGAATCGGAGACGACTAAGATACCACTGAATCACCAAGTCTTCCACATCGGTCAGGTAATTCACAAGACATAATGTCTTAGCATAGTCACCGTCCAGAAGAAATATCGGGTGGTAACAGCCCACACGTGTACTATAAGAAAGCCACAAGCAATGCTCTCCCTCGCTGCAACCCACCTCACGCATCCCTTCGCCATGTACAACCTGAAAAATGACGCCTGTGTGGCTGATATTGCCTCCGCTGAGAAGACCCTCATCGCTCCCGCCATGCCAGTTTCTTGCTCCCCTGTCCTCACCCTCATGACGCCTCCAGCCACACAAGATCATCCCACCATAACTTACCCCCCATCTCCTTCCTCCCTCTGTACCCCTTAACGTCCCTTTCCACCTTCGCACCTTTGTTCATCCTCACCCCCTCTCTCCCCATCCCTTTCCCATTCCTATCCTTTCTGGTCTCTCCTCACACTCTTCTTGCACTCCCTACCTCATCTGCCCTCTCCCCTCATCCCCACTGGTCCCCTTGGCTGTCGTACCCCAGATCACAAAGGGACCTACTCTGACAGTGAGAGATCAGGGATGTACGATATGGCACTAAGATATCATGTGAAGTAGGAACATGTCTCAAACTGTTAAATCGGTGAATGTCTCTGATTTACTTGGGTTATGTGTTTAGCAATGCTGTCGTTATTTGGGGGATTTTATCGTACGAAAATATTTGAATTTCTGTGATAACTTCTCCATGAATGTGGAAGCTCATGTGTCTCTTTATGATGATCCTCTATGGTGGGATTTTGTTATACAGATGTGTTTTCATCTCTGTGATTAATTCAGTATCAATGTGTCCGAGTATACGTAATGCCTAATTACGTGACTGGTCAGGTAACAAGCTTTTAAAATTTCATGTGACTGATTTTTTGTGGCTGATACGAAAAGATTTACTCCGTGTTTAGGAAAATTACAGTTATACACCGGTGCAGGGAGCGGGGTGGTGATAGCCAATATCCTCTTTAGGCACAAAATGATCCACAGGTATGCTCGTATATACATCTCAAGTGATGAGAAGGGTGGGTGGTGAACTGAATGAACGGAAGGCATAACTGATTATGTGTGTGTGGATGACAGAATGAGAAGGTATGTAATGGATGCAAGAGCATACAGAGGTTCGGGGAATGGACTTTCTGACCACCACTTGGTGGTGGTGAAAGTCAAGGTTCGAAGAAAAGAGGAAGTAGTCCTTGCAAGGATGGTACAAATATTGCAAGAGGATGAAAAATAAGCAGAGTATAAGAGATAGGTGGAGGAGCGATTGGGTAAGTATGATTTGGAGCTGATGGAGGAGGTTGAAGGTGTGTGCAAGATATTCACAGAAGAAAATCTGTGCGCATGTGTGGTGAGGTGTGGGGTGAAGAGAAGACGAAAGGGGGTGCAAGGAACAACATGGTGGAATGAAGAGGTGAGACAGGTTGTGGCATAAAAGAAGAAAGCATATAATGAGTGGATGGGAAGCAGAGGCATGGAGGAAGTTGAGAGACAGAAGAGAGTTATATGTAAAGAGGAAGAGAGAGATGAAAAAATTAGTATGAGAGAGTAAGAAGAGAGTGGATGAGGAATTTGAAGGAAGTTGAGTGTAAAGTGGAGGAATGTAAGAAAATGTTCTGGAAGGAAGTAAAGACAGTCAGAGTGATAAAGAAGTTAGCAGGGAAGTGAAAGATAAAAATGGTAGATTAATAGCGGAGTAGGGACAAAACGTGAGCAGATGGAGAGAATATTTTATGGAACTTTTAAACTTTGAGAATGAAAGTAATAAGTGGCTGGGGAATGGCTGGGAGAAGGAGGGAGGTGAGAAGGGAGGAAGAGATCAGTAGGATGGATGTAGTGAAAACAATGAAGAAAGTCAAAATCGAGAAAGCCCCAGGAATTGGTGGAGTGTGTTGTGAAATGATGAAGCACGGAGGAGTGGTAGTAGTAGAATGGATAAAGAAGATGTGAAAATTGGCTCGGGAATAAGGTAGAGTCGTTGAGGATTGGAAGTCAGGTACAATTATTCCTCTGCACAAAGGATAAAGGGAAAAAGAAGTATATATGTGGTAATCATAGGGGTAGGCGGTGGCTGAATCGGTAGAGAGGTGGCCTGCAGTCCTAATGGACCCAGGATCCGGCTGACTCAGGGAACAGTTTAAGGATTTGAATTTCCTAAAATGCAGACTTTCCTGATCTACCAGGTGACCCGCTGACATGTCATAAAAATACCCCGGCTAATACCAATACATCAGCCCTGTAGGAGACAGCCCTAGCATGTATTCAATGTGGATGGTGGGTGTTAGCGCCGAAGTGGTGACATGTGGAGGTGTAGGAGGACTACTGGGCCTTGGTATAGGTCACTGCCTCCACGAAATAGGAACTGAAGCCTTTTCCCAGAGTCGGACACATAAAAAAAAAAAAATCATAGAGGCACTTGTCCTCTTAGTGTAATAAGAAAAGTATATGGTAGGATATTTATTGACAAGGTAAGGGAAATAACATAGGAATTAGTTGAAGATGAACATGGAGGTTTTAGGAAGGGAGGAGGTCGTGTAGATCAGATACTCATCCTTAGGTCTTTAGTGGAAAATATTCTAGAGAAGGAAGAGAAGTTGTACGCAGGATTCATGGATTTCGACATATGACTGAGTGCATAGACAAGGGATGTGGAAAATACTAAGAATATGTGTAGTAAATGGGAAGTTGCTGAATGCAATAAAGAGTATGTATGAGGGTGCTAAGGCTGCAGCCATTTGGATAATGAAATGAGTGAAGTTTTCTATCTGAATGTTGGATTGAAACAGGAATGTGTTATGTTACCGTGGTTGTTCAGTCTGTATAAGAATTGGGTTATAAAAGAGATACGAGAGAGGGCAATGGATGTTAGAGCAACCCTAATGGGTGAGGGCAGCGTTTGGAAACATCCTGTACTATTGTTAGCAGATGATTGTTAAGCGAAGACGAAGGGGAACTGTAGTGCTTGCTGAATGAGTTTAGGAGAGTGTTTAAGAAACGGAATCTAAAGGTGAATAATGGGAAGAGTGAAGTTATTGTCTTCGAGAGAAATGAAGTCACTGAATTTGCGGTGAGGTTGGAGGATGAGGAAATGGAAAGTGTGAGTGATTTAAGTACTTGGGTAGTGCAATTATTAAGGACAGAAGTTTGGGGGATGAAGTACTTGAAAGAGTACAACAAGGAAGAAAAGCTGCTGCTTCTTTGAAAGCAGGATATGAAATAGGAAAGTGAGCATGGAAGTAAAAAAGTCGCTGCATGATAGTATTGTGATTCCAACTCTAACGTATGGAAGTGAAGCTTGGACCATGCTGGAAGGACACAGGTCAAGAGTGAGAGCAGTGGAAATGAGTTATTTGAGAGGAGAAT
>NC_136976.1:28214937-28219937 GCF_032717465.1 Coenobita brevimanus | reverse complement strand
TTTTCTTTAGTATAATGATAAAGATATATATATTTTTTCTTTTACGAGCTGATTACCATTTAAGTTTCGCCGATTCATTTCCAGTTTTCTCTGAAGTGTTTTCGAGGAAAATTGTGGTCTATGTTATATTAACTTGTCCTGCCAAAAGATATAATCATCTCTAATATTGCTGCCACCAGAATACGTTACAAACTTAGAGGAGATATCTTGTGAACGGTCAATGAGAGGCTATATTATGCATCCAGTGTGAAGCATCTCTCTTTACGTGAATAAAAACGGAGGAGAGAAAAAAAGTAGGGTAAAAAAAGTGCGGTGTGGTGCGGTGAGGATCTGTCCATTCTCCCCTTTGGGGCTAAGATGCGAATGAATGTGTTTGAATGGTTGAGTAAATGGGGAGTGTGTCGTCCTGTCTCGGCTACCTCCCTTTCCTTGGGGGAAGCAGCCTAGGTATATAGATATAGATAGATAGAAAAAAAGTGACTTTCTCTGGTTGAAGCTCTTAAGAATGTTTGACAGAAAAATACAACAGAAGCGCTTTCAACCCCAGGGTTGATTCTTGAGTTCGGTGGTGTTTTTTTTTTATTATATTATTAATGAAATCTCCACTTACCTTTCTTCAGTTGAGATACTTTCTTATTACATTCCCCCCCCCCCAGCATTTCTTATTCCCTCCACCACACTAGTGAGACATACTCCTTACCTGAGTATAATGTCAATAGTATCTTGAATGAAATAAAAAAAAAAGTCACCACCATATCGTGGCAGAGATGTTTGTAATTTTGCAGGTTATTTCACGTACCGTGGCAGAAAGAGCCAATAAAACGGCTATACATCTTTTCCATAGTATTTCTTCAAAGGCAATAGCTGCATCGAGCGCGTAAAAGGGTTAAAGCAAAACTTAGGAACCGATACGCATATTTGTATTTTAAGTTTCCATTATACAGGGTGTCCCATTAGTCCGGCATTATAGGTTATTGGATATGTGTGTTGTAAACAGTGGGGGTCATTACGAACAGATTCTATAAAATTTCCTATGATGCCGAACTTATGGGATACCCTGTACTTGAAAACTATTAAGGAAAGAATGATAACTAGCCTTTGTAAGTGCGATGGAGCCTTTTATTAGCTATTTTTGCAACCATCATATAATTGTATTTCATTTAGGAAGACTTCACAAACTAGAGAAGTTAGATATATCCTTCATTAACCCTTTAGCTACTTAGACATTCATCGGGCTCCTCCTATGCTGAATAAAGTCGTCTGGCAGTAGCAGTGAGAGAGAGAGAGAGAGAGAGAGAGAGAGAGAGAGAGAGAGAGAGAGAGAGAATCTGATGGTAGCGGAAGGAAAGGTCGGAGTAGGAACACTAATATATCACAAATAACGAGAGAGTAAAAGGAAGACAGCAGATGGGGCGGGAGAAGCTGTTGATGTGGATGATGATGTATCCCTGTTTACTCTTCCAGATGATGCTGGTGGTGGTTCCAGACTGTGGTAGGGATGATGTTTGTAAAAGTTGGTGGTAATGGTAGTAGTGGTGACGTTGTGGTGGGATATTTCGGTGGTGGTGCTGCGAGTGGTTGTGGTGGTGATACGGAACTGTGGTGATAAAAAAAAAACAGTGGTAATGGTGGTTACTGTGGTAGGAAATTGTGGTTCAGGTTGTGATATATGATTAGGGAAGGAATGATGGTACTGGAGAATTGTGACAATGGTAGTAGTGGTTATGGTGTTGTGGTGGCAGTAGGAGATTTAGGTAGTGGTAGTGGTGGGATTGTAATAATAGTGGTGGTGATGTTTGGAGATTATGATAAATGTGTTTTTGGTCATTTTAGGAGGTGACAATGGTGGTTTGGTGACGAGGACTTGTGATGATGGTGGTGTGTTGGTAGGACCTTGTAGTAATGGTGATGTGGTAACGGTGATGGTGGTTGTGTTGAATGTAGCAGTTTGTTGGAGTGGTGGTGGTGATGGTAGTGATGACGATACTGAAGGTGGTTTCTATGGTGGTGATGATGAGACGTAGTGACAGTGGTGATGTTGATGTTGGTACTGAAGGTATGATACATGGTCACGGTTGTGATGGTAGTTGTGTAGCGATAGGGATATAGCGGTAATGATAATGGTGATATAAGGGTGATAATAGTGCTGGTGGTGTTCGATAGTGGTGATGCAGGTGGTGCCTGTGGCTTTGGTGTTGGTGGCGGTGGTAGGAAATGTAAATAAACATTGTCTGGCTGCAGCATAACAAAAAAGTTAAGGTTTCTTTTGCATTCAGGGGGTAGCCGAACCCTTAGACGACGGGAGGTCATTCCTGTGATTAATAAAATAGTTTGCTGTAGAAATAGAATCCATCCATCCATCATCCAATCCTACATTGCCCCAATGAGGAGCGTAGGAGCCCGGGGCTAGGTAGTTGGTCCCGACATTTAAGATGAGAGTGACCAGCCTCACTCATCCCTGAGTGGCATTACATGAGCAATCAACCCCAACCACCCCTTGGGTATAAACCTTCACCGGCTCAATCCAATTGGAGCGCAATAATTACCCATTAAGCCACCAAGCGCCAAAATATGGAAAAAGTTCACAATTCTCTCCGAGGCACGAAGCTACTGGATAAATTCTCCTAGTCCTTAGACAAAGCAAGGTAATTCCTAAGCTTAATAAAGTAGCCTGGCAACAACATGAATAAAATAATTAAGATATAAGTCGTTGTTATGGGCAAAAACAATGAGATCGTGATGCTAGTTTTGGTGAGCAGATGATCCGGACGTACTGAAGGAAATAATAGTGACCTACATGGTATGTGTTCATATGTCCGAGGTATATAATAGTTACACATGAAAAAACACCCAAAGGGCGCAAAACCCACTCGGCACAAGCAGTTTAACGGTCCGTCCAAAATATCATTGGGCACTTTTTGGTGTTAATGTATTGTAATGAAAAAATCATTATCATCCCGCCTTCTTTTTTCACTTGCAGGCGAGGTGAGGTAAGGTGCAGAAGAAATGGGCCACTCATTCATTCTTTAAGACCTAAGACCCTGATAGGCACACCTGTCCACAAGTAGCTTCATATTTACCTATCAGATAGTCAATTTGACAAGGGCAAGTTTACAAAAGGGATGCCAAGCCTTGTCATGGAAGAAACTCAGATACAGCAGTGAAATAGCCTGAAACACCTTCCCAATCTCTGACCAAGCTTCAGAGCAGATGAGCAACGTCCTCGGACGCGACAGGTGCCAACTGTTTCTAATACCAGAATAGCCTCAAAACTAAACCTTTGATCTTGTCCTGTGTCCTTGACAATATTGTGGTTGCTCTCAAAGTGGTGTTCCCTCATCATTACCTGACCCTCAACTCATCCTCTATGTTAGATTCAAATCGGATCAAAGTTGCTTAAGTTGACCTTACCCTGTGACATTAATCTTTGAGCTAATATTCTTCAACGGGAATAAATTAATCCTCAGCCAATCATAAGCCCTGCCACAAAGTTTTATCCAGATCAAATCATTCCTATTTAAGTTGTAGGGAAAACGTCCGATGTTGCCCTATGACCTTTACCTTTGTGCAGATGTTATCAGAGAAACGCTTCAGCTAACTTTTGTCAAAATTAAATCAAAATATTTGAATTGGCCCTTCACTTGACCTGTGACTCTTTTCGGCTTAAAATTAATCACCTGTTCCTTTGATGATCGTCAGTTATTAAGTCCAGTTTGCTGCAGTTTTCTCAAATCTTGGTATTGGACGGAAAGACAGACAGAAAAATCGAATCAACATTAAACTCCCTCACGTGGTCGCGTGCAGGTATGATGATAATGGTTGTTAAGGGGATGTACTAACGAACCCATGCTATTGGTAACGAAGCAACAGTACAGATAATTAGACAGGTACCGTAGCCATTAGGGTCAGTGCTAGACTTCATAATGTAACTGAGATTTGGTAGACATGGGTGAATGGTTGGCATGTGGTAGACTTCGTAGTGTGGTTGGGATGTGGTTGAATTGGTAGTGTGATTTAGATGTGGTTGAATTGGTAGTGTGATTTAGATGTGGTTGAATTGGTAGTGTGATTGAGATGTAATGGCCCACGTAGCTTGGTTGGGATTTGGTAGCCTAGATAGTGTGGTTGGCACTTGGTAGACATGACTGTGAGGTTGGGACGTGGTAGACGTGGTTGTGTAGTTGGGATGTGGTTTGGACTTTGTAGTGAGATTGAGATAAGGTAATGGAAGGAATAGCTTTACTGGTCTGTTGGTTATTATAATGTGATAATATTTCTTCTGAGACTGTCACTGATAGTAAAAGAGTATGGGTGTGACTGTAACACCAGTTGAACAGGGCGGTACTCCCTAGGTGGATGGCAAGCTGGTGACACGAAGAGCTGGAGCTTCCGTTTCATCAGCCCTCAGGACCTGTTCCTGACCATCTCCCTTTGCTGAACATTTACAGTTTTTTCATTAATACAGAAAGTGGGCCAACATACTCTCATAATACCTCTACCTCCAACTGTCTGCACCATACTACAGTCACATTAGACATCACACCCTCTATTTCTGTCCCCATTTAGCAATGGCCGTTGCAGTATTATCTGGGAATTTGGTAGTACCTCGGATTGCCACCACCGGCAGGGTAAGGCTGGTGGCACATGGCCCTCCTGATCGTAATCAAGCAACTGTCGACAGCGTTTATTGCAAACACAGTTCATGCTCGTCAGCGGAGAAGTACGGGTTCGGCCTTATATTTTACCAACACCTGTGGTCTTGGTACCAGTTTAAACTCTCTTTACACTTTCCTCCTGTCTGTATCCCCTCTAGCCTTATTCCTCACAGAATCCCAAATCTCTCCCTCTACTGACTTATCTCCCATTTAGTTTTCCTGGTTACCATCTCACACACTTCCGTAACAAGGATGGAACCTGTTATGCTATATCTGAATATGCAGTTGACACTGTCTTGAACTTCACTTAATTCTGATTACTCATTATACAAACTAAATTACCTA
>NC_136976.1:28199937-28209937 GCF_032717465.1 Coenobita brevimanus | reverse complement strand
ATATATATATATATATATATATATATATATATATTGTTACGGAACAGAGAAAGATAATGTACACTTAAGTGAGAATACGAAGAGTCACTACTGTCCCGTAAAGTTCCAGGTTCAAAACAAAAGAGTTAGGTAAAATTACAAGTTAAAGTTTTAATGCTCAAACTAACAACAAAACATTCAGGACTCATAAGGATAATGTAATGGCAAATATACAGGTTAAATATATGGTTAACTGCAATAGCCTCTATTAACACGAAATTAGCAAGAGTAAATTTATCTAAGTTAGCCCTGATAAAATGAGATACCAGATAATACTCAGTGAATGCCAGATAAATAATTACAGATACAAACTATTATCAAAAATGACTGACATAAAGAACCCCACACGAATCACAAAAACTCCACCAGGCCCACAAACCAAACCCATGCTACACAGTACAAGAAAAAATGCAACAACAGTTATACTCAAATTACACACAGCTGCTAGATGGTTGGAGATTTCTTGAGCACTCACAATAATAATATCTGTACAGGGGAGGACAGAGATGTGAACAAAATGAGGAGCAGATCTAAGTGGCAATGATGCAGAGATTGAGCTCATTATATAGGGGCCAGCAGAGCCTGATACAACTTGTAAGAAGGACGCGCAAATGAAGCCATGGGGACAAAGAGCTGAAAATCCCGCAAAGTATAACAGAGAGAACGACTTACTCTACTATAACGGTAGAAGGGGGGGACTGAGGCAGAACACGCTCGTGATCAAACATGCAGCAACTGTGCGTTAAAATTACACAAAGGATGATGAAATCATAGGTTATGTAACACCTCCCCACAAAGAAAAAGAAATTTACAAAGGAAATTTCTGTATTACTCTAAAACAATCTGTCTAAAGTCTAGATAAGCAATCTGCAATAACATTTTCTTTCCCCTTGACATGTTGTATGTCTAATGAATACTCCTGAAGAAGTAGATTCCATCTTGTCAATCTCTGATTTTTTATCTTTAAACTTACTAAGGAATTTCAGTGGGTTATGATCGGTATAAATGACTATGGGGTCAAAACCAGAACACAAATAAAATGAAAAATGCTGTAAACCCAAAATCAAGGCCAAAAGCTCTTTCTCAATAGTTGAGTAGTTCTTTTGAGGTGGAGTGAACTTCTTACTGTAATAAGATACAGGATGTTCAATACCCTGATCATCCTCTTGCAGCAAAACAGCCCCAGCTCCTGTATCACTTGCATCAACAGCCACCTTAAAAGGCTTAGCAAAATTTGGAGTAGCGAGCACTGGCTGACTTAATAGAATAGCTTTAAGTTTGTTGAAAGAGGATTCACAGTTATCGGTCCAGACAAATTCAACTCCCTTTTTCAGTAGGTCTGTAAGTGGTGATACAAGAATAGAAAAGTTAAGAACAAATCTCCTGTAATAACCTACCATTCCCAAAAATCTTTGTAGCTCTTTCCTACTTTTAGGTCTGGGAAGATCACTTATAACCTGAACCTTAGCTCCTGGTGGTGCAACATGTCCATCACCAATTACATACCCAAGGTACTGAACTTTAGCTTGACCAAACTCACACTTTGATAAATTAGCTACAAAGATTAGCATGAACTAAAACGGTCAAGAAATTTACTGACATGGCATAGGTGATCTTTCCAGTTGTCACTGAAGTTAATACATCATCAATATAAACAACACACCCTGCCAAACCCTCTGTTACAACATTCATGAGCTTCTGAAATGTGGCTGGGCATTCTTCATACCATACGGCATTACAGAACATGCAAAAGCCTTTCCTAGTGTTTACAAAACATGAGATCTCCCTAGCACGTTCAGTCATAGGTACTTGCCAGTATCCCTTTAACAAATCAAACTTACTTATGTACCTAGCCTTTCCGATCTTGTCTATGCAATCTTCCACACGAGGGAGAGGGTAAGTGTCTGTTTTGGTTATCTGATTAACACGTCTGTAGTCGATGCAAAGCCTCTGTGACCCACCTGGCTTAGGGACTAGAGTGACAGGAGAACTCCACTCGCTCTGACAGGGCTCAATCATCTTGTGGTCCAACAGGTAGCCAAGCTCCTTCTGGATGAGAGGAACTTTCGCTGGGTTCACACGGTAAGGAGGCAATTTAATTGGCTTTGCGTCTCCAACATCGACATCATGCATCAACACAGTGGTTCTTCCTGGAGTAGCACGGAACACTTGCGGGTACTCCTGCAGTAATGCCGAAAACTCTTGCCTTTCCTTGGGAGTTAGATGAGAAAGCTTAGTCTGGAGATCATTCATGATATCAGGATTCTTTCCCAAACTATCACTCAGGCTCATACTGCATGGGAGAGCTTCACTTGCAGACTCGGGTGGAACAGCTACAGTGCAGACTGGATTATTTTCGTCCCGCCTGTGATATAACTTTAGCATGTTGATGTGACATAGTTGCTTGCTCTTTCTATGATCTGGTGTGGCGATGACATAGCTGACATCACTGAGTTTCTTCTCCACGAAATAAGGGCCACTAAACTTGGCATGAAGAGGTTGCCCATGAACTGGTAGCAGAATCAAAACCTGATCTCCTGGCTGAAAGTGGCGTAACCTGGACTTCTTATCATACCAAGTCTTCATCTTCTCCTGAGCAGCTCCTAAATTCTCTCTCGCCAGCTGTAAAGCAGTGGACAGCCGTTCTTTGAACTTCATCACATACTCCAGCAGGTTGACGTCATCTTCCTCCGACAGCCAGCATTCCTTGAGTAGCTTAAGGGGTCCTCTTACTTCATAGCCAAACAGTAGTTCAAAAGGTGAGAAGCCCAGTGATTCATTTGGAGATTCTCTTGCGGCAAATACAACGAATGGAAGACTTTTATCCCAGTCTTTCTGATGTTCCAAACAGTATTTCTTGAGCATCGATTTGAGTGTTTGATGATATCTCTCCAACGCTCCTTGGGTCTGGGGATGGTAAGCTGAAGACGTGATCTGGGTGATGCCCAACTCTTTCAGAGACTGTTTGAAAACATTTGACATGAAATTACTTCCCCGGTCTGACTGTACCTCCTTGGGCAGATCAAACTTTGTGAAGAACCCTAGCATTTCCTTAACCACGTTCTTTGCTGAGATATTTCTAAGTGGAATGGCTTCAGGATAACGAGTAGCCATATCAATCATGGTCAACACATAAGAAAATCCTGAAGAAGTCTTAGGAAGAGGGCCCACAATATCCACCAACACACGGGTGAAAGGCGCCTCAAAAGGAGGAATGGGAACTAGAGGTGCAACCTTTTCGGTCTGATTACACTTCCCCACAACTTGACAGGTGTGACAAGACTTACAATACCAGGAAACATCCCTGAAGATACTGGCCAGTAGAAGTGTTTCAAAATGCGTGCCACAGTCTTCCTCACTCCAAGGTGTCCTGCCAAACTGGAATCATGAGCCACTCTAATGATATCCTGCCTACAAACACGAGGGATGACAACTTGATGTACAACCTCCCATTCACAGTCGGCTGATGCTGTTGGGGGTCTCCACTTCCTCATAAGTACTCCTGACTTTACATAATAACAAGTAGAAGCACCGGCTGACTCTTCCTCACTGCAAGCAGAGTTACCTAGACCTTTCAACTCAGGGTCAGCAACCTGCAACTCAACCAACTCTTGACGAGACAAATTATCAACACTACGGGTACTGCCTCATCTGGTGAGTGGTCCAAATTAGCAAGAAAAGTGTCAGCTAGGATAACATCATCATCATCATTATCCTCTAAATCACCAGTAACTTTAGACTTAGCCCTAGTGACAGCACATGCAGGGAACACATCAGGGACATCACAATCCTGGGACGCAGCCACTGGCTCACTAGACAACTGAGGAGCTGGACACACTTGACTTCCACCAATATCATTTCCAAGTAAGAAAGTTACACCTGACATTGGGAGTGTCTCAACCAACCCAACCATAACAGAACCATTAACAAAACCAGACTCTAAATTCACACTGCACAGAGGAACAGAGAAGTAATTATTCCCTACACCTTGTAAGATTACAGTTTCATCAGAGGAATTAAAATTAGAGCCTAGAACACTGGTCAGCATAAGGGATTGGCAAGCACCTGTATCACGATATATTTTAACTGATTTCCTGTCATTACTGTCCAGAGGACTGACAAAACCATCAGACAGGAAATTAGCACATGAACTCTTGAGAGTGTCACCCACGTTACTGCTCAAAAGAGGAGCTCCATCATGAGATTTTAAGTTACCCCTCAAAGCAGGTTCAGTTAACTCAGTTAAAGAATTCTGGGAACTCTCAAGGGTGGACACTAGACCAATTGGCTGAATATTTAAAGACTCCTTTTTGTTCACATCACGCTGTCTCCTGAAACATCTCTCCGTAGTATGACCAAGCTTACTACAATAAGTACATTTACTTTTCTGAAATCTAGAGGTGAAGCTGGTATTTACTTCCTGAGAAACATCATCCTTATTCTCTTTCCTGTTACCTGTACTCTGAGTAGAGGCAACGTACTTACTCTCAGCTTTCCCTTTTTCTCTAGAATATCTCTTGTGAGTGAGAACATACTCAGCTAAAACTGCAGCATCAGACAAATTATCTATTCTTTTCTCATCAAGATATAGGCTTACATCTTTACTAATACACCTTTTGAAATCCTCCAGCAAAATCATCTGCTTAAATTTACCAAAATCAGAATCCACATTCTTAGAATTTAACCACTGCTCCAACAAATCTTCTTTGATTTTTGCATACTCAACATGGGATTGCTTATCTTGTAAGTTGTCCTAAATTTTACTCTATAAGCTTCAGGAACAAGCTCATAGGCCTTAAGAATCAAGCTCTTAACTACATCATAATTATCAGACTGATCCTGAGGCAAAGATGCATAAGTTACTTGAGCTTTACCGGTGAGAACAGTTTGAAGGAGTACTGGCCAATACTCCTTAGGCCAATTAAACCCTGTAGCTACCCTCTCAAACAATTGAAAATACTTTGTTAAATCAGATTCATTAAAAGGAGGGACAAGTTTAACATTTTTAGCCACATCAAAATCATCAGAGCTAGATGATCCAGTTCCACCTTGTTTCATGCGATACTCATGGTCTGCCTGAATCCTAGCAATTTCAACTTGTGCCTCAGCCTCCCTAGCACGAGACTCCTGCAGGGCTAGCTGTAACTTAGCTAATTCAATCTGCGTTTGCTCATTTGGAGGAGTTACATTAAACAAGCTTTCATTAATCATGTCAACAATCTGATCTTTAGAATGATGAGAGCGAGCAACAATTCCCAATTGTTGAGCAACAAGCTTAAGTTCATTCTTTGTTCTGTTTTCTATATCACACACTGTTTGCACATTTGACAAAAAATCTTTGGCTTCATCAAGTGTAGTAATAGTAGACATAATTAATAAGTAACAGTCACAAAATATCAAGCAATATCCTTATGATAATATCCTGAATATCCTGATATGAGGTCGCCAAATTTATGTTACGGAACAGAGAAAGATAATGTACACTTTAAGTGAGAATACGAAGAGTCACTACTGTCCCGTAAAGTTCCAGGTTCAAAACAAAAGAGTTAGGTAAAATTACAAGTTAAAGTTTAATGCTCAAACTAACAACAAAACATTCAGGACTCATAAGGATAATGTAATGGCAAATAAATAGGTTAAATATATGGTTAACTGCAATAGCCTCTATTAACACGAAATTAGCAAGAGTAAATTTATCTAAGTTAGCCCTGATAAAATGAGATACCAGATAATACTCAGTGAATGCCAGATAAATAATTACAGATACAAACTATTATCAAAAATGACTGACATAAAGAACCCCACACGAATCACAAAAACTCCACCAGGCCCACAAACCAAACCCATGCTACACAGTACAAGAAAAAATGCAACAACAGTTATACTCAAATTACACACAGCTGCTAGATGGTTGGAGATTTCTTGAGCACTCACAATAATAATATCTGTACAGGGGAGGACAGAGATGTGAACAAAATGAGGAGCAGATCTAAGTGGCAATGATGCAGAGATTGAGCTCATTATATAGGGGCCAGCAGAGCCTGATACAACTTGTAAGAAGGACGCGCAAATGAAGCCATGGGGACAAAGAGCTGAAAATCCCGCAAAGTATAACAGAGAGAACGACTTACTCTACTATAACGGTAGAAGGGGGGGACTGAGGCAGAACACGCTCGTGATCAAACATGCAGCAACTGTGCGTTAAAATTACACAAAGGATGATGAAATCATAGGCTATGTAACAATATATATATATATATATATATATATATATCTATCTATCTATCTATATATATATATACATATATATATAGATAGATAGATAGATATATGTATATAGATATATGTATATATATATATATATATATATTCCATTCCTCGCTCCATTATTATTTTATTCCTTCCATCATTCCATCCACTTATACTTCCATGATCTTACTTTCTGTCATTCATCTTGCTTGTCTTTCTCCGGTCGCGAGGGTTAAACTTTTCAATACGGTGACGTAATTTATATTCTAGCTACCTGCTGTGAATTTATTCAGCTCTGGAGGGACCTCTTATCACTGTCGGGTTTAAGGAAAGTTATATCTTACCCTAGCAATGCGTAAAGCCTATGTCTTAGGCGAATAAACTGAAGACAACGAGAATATGTTGAAAATATACATCACGGTCTTCAAGGAGTTAAGCTTTCTTACACTGAGCCCTGGACGAACAATGATATATCCTTATAAGTATTTAATTAACCTAGTCGAAACGTATTATGAACCAAACTGAGGAATATAATAGCCTTCATATTCTCGTCAGGCAAATGGAATTACCTATAAAAGGATAGAGTGCTGGTGGTGAATTTGCATGCTTCACCCACCGTCTTCAAACACTTGATTATAAATTCGGACATATATACTGATGTTGAACACTTGCATCTAGTGTCGAAAGGACCGGTAAACTATGGGAGTACTCTGGGACCCTACTATGGGAATTTCGTATTAGAATTAACTGGACGTCTGCTTTGGGAATCTACTGACATTGCACTGCCAGTCTACTTAGAGTCAACTACAGAAGTCTACTGGGAGATTACTGCTGGTGTCTAATATGGACGTTTACTGGGTGTCTACTAGGAAACTGCCACGGGGTTCTAGTGAAGTGCATTAGGAGTTTGCTGTAGGAGTCTACTAGAACTCTGCCCTGCTAGTCTGCTAGCTGTCTATTGTGGGGCTGTACTAGGAGCCCACTGTGAGACTGTACTGTGAATCTGTTATATGGGAGTCCATTGGGAATCTGTTATAGGAGTGCACTGAGTCTAATATAAGATCGCTCAGGACTATTGCAGTGGGAATGTACTGAGATCCTACCTTGGAGGTATGATGGGAATCTACTTAGAGTTTACTATGGGACTGTACTGGAAGTCGACTATGGGCATCTGCGATGGGAGACAGCTGCGAGTCTAACTGCAGTTTACTTGAGAGTCTGTTGTTAAGATTTATCGGGGGGATTACTGAGTTTAATTTTCCTTTGTTGCACCCACGTCTGTCGGTTGATTCATTGTGGTCTATAACATTATATTCCCAAGTCACGGGGTTTTCTCTATGGCATTTCCGTAGCAAATGTGTCTTTATGGAGGTTTCAGTATAGCCCGTTAAGTAATTTCTCCCATAGTGACGTGCGACTTTCGCCCCGTGATAGCTCCCATCCCCAGCGGTGCCGAGGCGACTCGAGAGGCCAAAACTACACATTCACCCTAAGGTAAGCTGCTTTCAAGTCTGAGCGGCTTTCAAGGTTAGGTTAAGTTTTGGTTGAATAACGACACGAGAGGGGGTTGGGGGGGACCTAGTCACTAGGGTTCTTACAAGGGTACATTTAGTTATGATAAGGTAGTTAAATTAAGTTAGGATCGATTAGGATATGTCTATAACGTATTTTGATCGATTTGGATGTTATTCCGTATCTGAGGTCAGGTGATTTATTTCTATCGATTTTGTTGATTTTATTCCGTATATGACTTAACACCCCTGTTGGGGCAGGAGTCATTTGCGACAAAATTGTCAAAATCGATAGAAGTGCGTAATAAATAGTTAAGAAAATAAAAGCATGGGTGCAACAAAGGAAAAGGAATTTCGGTTATTGCTAGTGTTTACTGAGAGCCTAATAGGCTGTAAAGTTGGACGTAGTTTACTGGCACAAACACTTACTCGTACGAACGACAGGCGAACTATGTGAGTCTGTCTTTTGCTTTTCTTTGGTATTTCAGTTCTTCCCGAGACTGAGTAAATTCATCTGGAGGCAGCAGATATTAAATACAATAGGCAGTATCCTATTCATCTTTAATATGACTTGCATAAAGGCCGCCTTCGGCGGCGTGCCGCTCAATGGCTATGTCACTTCCTATCTTCGTAATTCAGGAACCATGGCCCGAATGAACTGGAAATTGTTTTATTCTTCAAGTTAGAGCATTTTAACGGTACTTTGCCCTAAGAAAAAAACTGCGCTACATGCGCCGTTATTGCTGTTATGGTAACAAACATACATACAGAAATCGGATCATTATATTATGGGCACTGTAGGTATTCAGTAGTTGAGTAAAATCGGTTGTCGACTGCGATACTGAAATATGAAAAATTCATCATCGTGCTGGAGAGTTAATGGAGCTAATGATCATCATTATGACAGGTGCCTCTTAAAGCATAATGATGTTGTCTGGCAGCAGCAGTAGTAAAAAGACATGCCATCATTGTACTGAAGGGTTATCGGAGCTCATCATTAATCCTTTCGTTAAGAGAGGTGCCCCATAATCTGCATAAAATTGTATGGCAATGGAAAAAAATAATTAAAATCTAACAATCCCAAGGAAGTTCAGGATGGTCTCCACACAGCTCCATTACAATTACATAATTCTGTACGAGTTGCCATGATGAATATTGAATATAAAAGAACATACGATCCCAGAATTTTTGTGTATTATACATATATGGGTTGACCGTTGACTCTGTAAAACCTTTTTAAATTCCTAAATAAAAGAACGGTATTTGTCAAAGGAACAGTTGTTCTAAGGTTGATGTAAACTTGTGGCAAAAAAAAAAAAAAAAAAAAAAAAAGGAATGGCGCCACTCTGAAAAGTGTTTGGAAGAATGAAAGGAGCTAAAGAAAAATAGTAGGCGTCGACACGTTGTTGTGAAAAAAAAAAAAAAAAAAAAAAAAAAAATGCTGGCCTTTCAGGCTATTTACCTTTATCATTAAATGTTTTCACTGTGGTTGGTGTACTTGGATAATTATTTACGCTGATATTAGATGCCTTTCTTCAGCTGAGCTAATCCAAAAAAAAGAAAGAAAGAAAAAAAAACAGGTTTCTCTGTTACTGGAAAATCAAGAAATTTCATATATTCTTGCATTCGGCGACATTGTTCGTTAAAGAAATATAGAAGCAATCAGAATCCATAAAACAGTTAGATGCCTAAGGAGTACAGTGTTCGACTCTCAGCCTACGGACGTCATTTCCATTGTATTCTTGCTATCTCTTGACGATTTTGTTCAGCTTAGAATAGGCATGTTTTAACTGAAAGGGCAGATGAAGCCTTAACGTAATCACTTTATTACTAGGACTGGATAATATAGATAACCAAGAAGTATCATTCAGTGAGTCCAACACCCTCATTCACCAGCTACTCAACGGGCCCAATATCTGACATTCCCTGTGACCTTGGCCTTCGACTGATTACTTTCAAAATCGAGCTAGTGCATTACTGCCATTCCCTTGACCTGCTCACTAATTTCATTCAGCATCAGACGAAAGGTTTATGTTATGACGTTGCACAGTAAGCTTGACCTTTGACAATTCCCAGTGACCTTGATCTTAGGTTGATTATATTAAAAATTAATTAACTTTATTCTTTTTTATCCTGAAACTTTCCACGAAGTTCAGGCTACATGAGAAAAAAAGATGTTTATGACGTTTGACCTATTGTTC
>NC_136976.1:28144937-28194937 GCF_032717465.1 Coenobita brevimanus | reverse complement strand
GATTCCAGGAAGGTAATCGTACTGAACTAACGACCCAACTTTCAAGATTTTAAGGGGATGTAAACTTTAGTATACAGAATGTGGTAAGCCCTTACTTTTAAAACATTTTGTTAGCGTTACAATCGTTTAATGCTCTGATGGGCCTGATAGCTTTTAGTATTGTTTTCCTGATAAAGTTATGTTATTTTATGCACCTAATAATGATTCGTAGGAGCCTGAAAGTATTAACAATGTAGCACAGCATTAGTACTTTTTAAAAAGTACAGACTCTGTTCTTTCAGGAAAGAAGAGTAATGAATAATTAGATAAGTTTTATATCAATGATTGCCTTTTTTTCCCCTCAACTGAGCCAAGGAAATGTTGGAAGTGAAAGAAATTGGTAACTTAGTCTTCACTCACAGATTTTTCCTAAACTATTCAGGGACTCTTTTTCTTATAAAAGCAAATGCCACAAACCACATTCTTGAAAGAAACGGTATAAATCATCTCAGGCTCTGAATGCATGCCACAGTAAAGGAATCTGTGTAAACTAGTGACTTAGATCAAATAGGTGGTCAGCAATCCACTGTGAGAATTTATTAAGCTAATTTTTAAAATCAAGTAACATGTTTTAAAGGCTTTCTCTTGCTATTTCTAGACTCTTTCATTCAATTTAGGAAAGATCTGTCGCAATAAAGGAGTTAAGGAAGGATGCGTCTAACGCCATTTACTTCGAAATACCCCTCATATCCTGAACAAAGTCGTCAGGATGACAGGAGATAAGAAATGGAGTTATGAGTGTGGCAGCTGCAAGAGGCTTGCATGAGTGTGTGTCAATTCCTGCTTTAACATGGGTGTGAAACTATATTGTGGCTTGAAAACGAGAAGTCAAGCGTCAGAACAGTGGAAATAGTGTTGTTGAGGAATGTGTGTGTGTGTGTGTGTGTGTGTGTGTGTGTGTGTGTGTGTGTGTGTGTGTGTGTGTGTGTGTGTGTGTGTGTGTGTGTGTGTGTGTGTGTGTGTGTGTGTGTGTGTGTGTGTGTGTGTGTGTGTGTGTGTGTGTGTGTGTGTGTGTGTGTGCGCACCCCTGTTGTGTCCAGGTGAAGTGATAATTGTCAAATTAACTCTAGCTCACAGGTGATATGAAACAAGTTATGTGGATGTCTATGCTTGTGAGGTGGAGGCAAGATTCCGGGGGCTTAAATGGTACCTGACTGAAAGTTTGTACCATTCAGTTGGGAAGGATTTGGTTAGTCTCTCCTATTATTTTTTTCCTTGGCTCTCTGGGCCCTACCTCGCCCCTTCTGCGGTGGGAAAAGAGGTTTCTATGATGATGATAATAATAATGATGATTTAATTAGAATTAAATATCGCAAAAACATGCAGCTAATGTATTTCTACTTTTTCAGGTGGATACGGAGGATGCAGAAAGATTAGTTGATGGCACTTTATTTTTAATAATGGCAGTCATGATGGATTGTTCTTTAATGGTAGTCTGGAACCTTTGAACTTTTTTCAGTTGTTGCTGTGGTTGAGTAACCCTGAAGTCTGAGTAGCTTGCGTTCATTTTTCTTCGTAATTATATATCTATCTATCTATCTATCTATCTATCTATATATATATATATATATATATATATATATATATATATATATATATATATATATATATATATATATATATATATATATATATATATATATATATATATATATATATATACACACACACTGAGCTATCTACACATTTCTCTCAGTATATTCCCCCTTTTATCATTAAAAATAAAAATAAATACAAATCAACTAAGTCTTCCTTCTCTCTTTCACTGTTTTCTCAAAGTGAACCTCTCACAAAGCTGAACCTTTTTAACGACGCAACATCCCTTGAATACCATATGCCGCATTAACATTCCTAATCAGTCACTTCCTGTTTGTACTCCATTAATTTTCAAATCTATCTGCTCCTAACTTATCAGCTGTAATTTTGTGTCGTTTACAAACAATAAATATGTTTCTGCCTTCTTATAGGAGAGTAAACACGAGGCACTGAGTAGGAGGATGTGTGTTGCTGGAGACATTTAAATGCAATATTTGTGAATCAGTGTTAGTATCGTGGATGGAAGCAGTTTTTTTACTTCCATTATTTGCAGAGGGTAGTGAATTTGCTTGTGATGTAAGAAGGAAAGGTGGACGCGTTATTGAGCATTTTTGGTTGTATCACACAAACCTAAAGTCATGAAAGAATGCACTTAATTCCTGTCAGAGTTTTTGCTTGTGAAGTAATATGCAAGCACATGGCGTTGTTGGATATTCTCTTTTTTTATGTTGATATTATTTAACTCGGCTTTAATGTCATGGATGAAGAGAGCAATTATACTTCTTCTTTTTTTGTTGATATTAAAAAAGACTGTAGCTTATATTATGATGGAAGGAAACCATTGTGTGGCCTTAGATGGTTTGGAAATGGAAACACTGAATAAGTATATTTCTGCGATTAAGAAGGCAGTGATGTTTTATGTAGATTAAGGAAAAGGGGGGGTATGGTTGATTGTAGGAAAATGAGAAGCAGAGTTTGTGTGTATGTAGAGAGATGGGAAATAAGGGAAGTGGTCGAGTAAGAAGAAAAAAGGAGGGAAGAAAAGTTGATTGTAGGATGGATGGGAATGGAGGATCAGTTGTAGAACGAGAAGGGGAGGAATGTTAGCTGCAGCGTATAAAAATGGAGGAAATAGGTTTGCTTGTAGACTCGTGACGTAGTAAGGAGGAGGGCGTTTTCTCGAGTGCAGGGATGGTCGAGGAGGAGGAGAATCGACGCCATAAGAGGCAGAGGGTTATAAATCAAGCAGGCCGTCAGTTATCGCAAAGTTTTGAGTGCGTGCTCTAAAAGGGAAAGGAAAGAGAATGAGAGGAGGAAGCAGAAAGTGGAAGAGGAGATGAAAATAAAATGGGAGTGGAAATAAGGAGAAAGACAAAGACGAAGCTAAAGGTTACGGGCGCAGAGAGAGAGAGAGAGAGAGAGAATCACATTGTTAGACCAACCGAACATCCATTCCCTTTATCTTAAAACCACATGTTGTCTACTAATACAGATGTTACTGTGAGGAAGACAGCTAAGCAAAAGACCCCTCCCCCCATCCCCCGACCCCCGCTCCGTAGGTCTGAAACGCATGCGAATAAATTTTTGGAACAACAGAAAGTGTAACTGATTCAGGCCTGCAAGCATAATTTTTGTGAGGTAGTCTACTAAGCATGTATTTCTGCCGCATCCACATGGGCGGCTAAATCCAGTGTGTGTTCGTAACTGTCATTTACTCGTTAAGTGATATATTGCACCCTTTTTGAATGATGAGATCCGGCAGAATGCAACCAGGACAAGATAGGGTGATAATGTGGATAGGAAAGAGGCAGGCAAGGCAGAGTAGGCAAGTCAGAACAGCGGTGTGACAGGACAGGGAGTGAAGGGGAAGGGCAGGGCAGGGAGACTAAGGGTGAACAGGGATAAAGCAGGGCGGGGCTGAACGGGAGTAAGGTTAAGAATTAGGAAGTGTCAGGCAGGAAGGGTGAGGGTAGGGAGGGGTGGGACAGCGCAGGAGTGTGGCTGTATAATCCTGAAATAAATATATCCAAGGGGAGTTGCGTCTCCCATACATCTTGGACCCTGGACAAAAGCTCGCCCCTTGCAATTTTTCAACGTGTGTCTCATTCTCAGCACCCTCAAGGTCCTACCTCAACCCAAAAGTAGCTTTCCTCTGACCTCGTCGCGGCCATTCCATTTATGACTGGGTTGAGTAATGCTGTGAGGTAGTATTCGGTCGAACGAGTGATCATGAAATATCATAAAAGGCAGTGGACTGATGGAGTGATTAGGGCGAGATGTTTGGTGATGAATGTGAAAACTGGAGGCAGAAATTCGTGCTGGTAATTCACACTGCTTTAAAGTTGGAGTATGTATATATGGTAGCTATATACACGGATTTTCCAGTGCCAGAATATTTTATCTTGTTCGAGGAGATTCTACAGTAAAGCTACTGCCTTTGGCGTAGGGGGAGCAGTGCACTGTTTTACGTATTATCAAAAATGTCATTCTTTTTCCCGCAACTGAAGAGGATACTAAATCTATTTCTTTAGTATAGGGGTAGTATATACTCTACATTTCGAAAGGATAGCCTTAAAGGGTGATAGCCTAGAAATGTTGATGGTGAATGTAAAATCTGTCGGTGGAAATTAGTGTTGGTGATAAACATTTCAGCAGGGAAAACTTTTAATACTAACAGTAGTGACTGTAAGGCAGTAACTTGTAATGCTATAAGAACTGGGTTGAGGAGGGAGTAATGTTGATGATGGTACTGCAGGCTTACCCAGTTACCCAACTATTTTCCGAATAACCCACCTACATAGTCATTTAACTAACCCTGTTTTCTCATTAATCCACGGATTTACCCACTGACCCTGACCACTGAATGATCAGTCTATTTGCCCATTTACTGAACATTTTACTTTTGTATATACCCGCTTACTTGCCCGTCTCCAGGACCAGATAAATATATTCTGTTGAAGAAAAACCTTTTATATCTTTGAATAATACGATTTATATACTGCGATTTACTTCATATAAGATGCACAGAATTCTAGGTAGGAGCCTGTGTCAGTACAGTACACAACACTTCTCATTAAATGGCAGAGACACACAGCACACTTAGGCATATAAAACAATCATTGCATAGATTATCAAACCCTCCACGGCAATATCCCATCTCCAGATGTTCAAACACACTATATCCTTTTTCTAACTTGGCCTAAAATTGCCATCTCTCCGTCTTGAACGTTCATCTGTAACGAGAGATTACTATACGACGGTAGTCACGGAGAAGTTCTACGGAAAATGTGTCGTCATATCTCTGTCTTTTTCTGCCACTAAACTATGTAACTTAGCTGAAAAAATGCGAAAATCTGGGCCAGGTTAAGGTAAAAGAACTATAACAATGAAAATGACACTTACTTCACTTGCAGGACAATGGAACACTTCGACCAGAATACTATATTATAAACCCCTTCTCCTGACATCCACCTCATTGCACATGTTCGTAAATAGAAATGATCAAGCTCATGTACCTAGCCTTAGAGCAGGACATCACCCAGCCCTCCTTAGATACTTGCTGAGGGTGGAGTCGTAGATGACGTGCCCTGCTTGTAGAATAGGCCCACACAACATAACACACACAGATAATGGAGTATTGCACAGCACACACCCACTAAGACGAAAGCACATCCTAAGCGGTGTATGAAACCCATGTGACAACCCCATAGGAGCAATTGCTTACCTTCGGTCGATGGGTCTGCTCGTTCAGACGGGCCGGGATTGAGCAACACTAGCAACAACAACTACGATGTCCTTCGACTGAACAAAATAATTTAGTGTTTACCTAAATAGAATTACAATGTGTGCTAACAGCAGAAAAGGTTATTGTTTTTCGATTACTGACTGGTTACTTTATATTCTTTTAAACCATTGGTTACTACGATATCTGTCGATTGAACAAAATCGTCTGTTGCTAGCCTAAACAAACTTACTAAGTGTACCAGTGGCAGAGCAAGAGTTACTCAGGATAACTTTTGAAGTCTGAGGCTTCTTGGATTTCTCACATTAGACCTAAGTATTGTGTTGTTAGCCTGAAGAAGTCCCCAGGTGACCCTGGGGCTAAAGGGGTGATCACACCAAGAGATTAATGGAAAAGTTTGATGCAAGAAAATTTTATTAGTGATTAAAACTGGTATAAGAAAGAGTGCTGGTAGGTATGGTAGTAATTGTTGAGGTAATGACTTTGAAGATCTAGTAAGCTGTTCTGGAGATTCAGCTGTACCACTTCCTCGGCCATTTACTCTGCACATTACAACATACCAACATTTTGTACGTTACACATGTCGGTATTAAGACAATATGTATAGAATTCAGGCCAATGGTGAGATGTACAGTAATGTGGAGAATAAATGGCTTTGGAAGAGATGTTACAAAGCCTCCTATGCCACCTAAAACACGGACCTAAGTATCGTCAGCAGTGGCATGGGATATTATTCAGCTGAACAAGAACTGATAACGGGAATCACAGTACCTTCAGCTTAACTTGATGCCGACTTTCGTCCTTTTGAGGCTGATTTCATGTAGTTCATTGGTAAAATATGGCAAAACCGCGACTCGAAACATTTTCTATGAGCCTTCTAGTGACTACCACCATATTCTTATAACAATCTTTGTTATAGTACAGCATTGGATAGGAAGAAATGGCAACTCTATGCCAAATGAAAGTGGCCAGCATAGCACTGGTGATAAAAATTGGCAGATGAGGATAGTGTTAGTAGGAGGCTGGTCACTGGTGTGGTGATGGATGAAACGAGAAGTCCCTCTTTAGCTGAAAAACGCTGTCTGATGTTAATCATAAAATAAAGGAGATATCGTCCTATTATGAAAAGGAGAATATAACTACTGTACATTCTTCTCATTACGAGAGATCTCCCTTTAGCCGGATAAAATTCTTTGGTGTAAGAATGAAATACATTCTGACATACTGCTGTTCTCGAAAGGTTGGTTGTACAGTATATACTTCTCATCATCTTCCATGAACCTTTTCCCATAACTGAATATAATAGATTATTATAAACATAATCACATAAAGATATATAAATTTATCTAAGAGGTTAACGCCTGCCAGAGGATGTCATTTTCGTCTAATTTTTATCATTCTGGAATAATATATATATATATATATATATATATATATATATATATATATATATATATATATATATATATATATATAACAAAGAGAGAGAGAGAGAGAGAGAGAGAGAGCTTTGGGAGGCATTCATAACAAATGAACTTTATGGCTATTGTTTCATAACCCATCACTGTTACAGGTTTCTAAATTTTTAATAATGATGGGGTTTGCAAGGCGAGTATGATGATGGTAGTAAGAGCATTGATCAGGAAGAAAACAACTTTCATATTTTATTCTTGCTTCTCCACACAAGTTTATCAAATTGTGGGGAGACTTTTTTAGACTGGACGCAGCTTTCATTAAACAAATGAGTACAAAGTTGCCCTCATAAGCTTTACTGAATAATCTGGTAGTCTTTTTTACTTTTAATTGGCTTAACATTATCATCTCTACATCTTGAACCATAAGTTTTAACAGTAGATTAAGAGTACGATGGTGTTCACGAAGAAGGGTTATGGAACTGGTGAAGAGCCGTAACATAATCGTATTATGCTGATGCAGTAGAGTAGACCCTGCCTGACTGGCTGAGCAGACTTAACCGCAGGCAAGCAATCGTCTGTAGCTGAGGTATGTGAAAAAAGCTGCAAAAGGGCGAAAAACAGTAGCAAGAATATAACATAAATGACGTCCTCTGTCTAAAAGGGTGAATGAGTTTTGTGCATGCCCCGTAATGGTGATAATTGTCGTGATAGGATTAGGACAAGGTTGAGAGAGAGAAAGAGAGAGAGAGAGAGAGAGAGAGAGAGAGAGAGAGAGAGAGAGAGAGAGGCTCTCACACTTAGTCCCATCTCACACACACACACACACACACACACACACACACACACACACACACACACACACACACACACACACACACACACACACACACACACTCGGAGACTGAGACTTGTCCCCAAAGAAAATGCAAGAATAAAACCGCTAAAGAAAAGGATGAGTGTCAACAGTGAGAAAAGTTTGAAAGAACAAGAGGGCAAGAGAGAGCAAGGCCTAGAGAAGATGCAAGAAGAAAACAGGTCAAGAAATAAACAATCGGCACAGCATGAGAAAGGATGATGAAAGTCTTTTGTCGTCGTCAGCCAGGAATACAGTATTTATTGTGGGATATCTTTTCACAATAGTGAGGTTTTTAGATGTTTTAAGTAGAATGTCGACTTGCTCATTTGTTTTTGTTTTCTCCCGACGATTTTCTGCACATTAACCTTTCTAAGAATTCTATTTTTCTGTGACCAGGTAATTTCATTCAAAACACTATGTTATCTGAGAAAAACTTAGATCAGTCCAATTGTTTTGATTAACATAGGTTTGGTTAGGCTTAGTTAAAACAAGCAAAAAAATTAACTTTAGCGTGTGGTACTGATATAGTTTACATTTTACCACTGTGGGTTCATGTGTTTCATTAGGTGTTGAGATGCTTTACGCATAAAGAAAATGGGTTGGGTGTCTCGTTAGGTTAGGCTAGGTACTGTGAGGATTAAGTTAAGCTAAGCCATTAGGATAAATTTAAGCTTGGTTAGGGTATTGCAATGTAAGTACAACACTCCAGCAGAATGATTATTGTCCAGGTGTTGTTCTGTTACATTAAGTTGGGACTAGGCGGGTTTAAGCTGGTAGATTATATTTAGACTGTTAGTATAACCACCGTTAGATTAAACTAGTTTAGCCTAGATTTGGATAAACTAGTTACCGTCATCCTGGACAGAAAAAAACTAAGTGGGCAATGCTCAAATGCCTTAGACTTGTGGAATATTCGTCTATTAAGTGCCGTTAGGTTCATTTTGTCTAGGATTAGGTTAGAGTGGATGAAGCTAAGTTAGACTGAGTTAGGGTTACGTTGGATTAGGATTGGATATAGTTAAGTTGTTGAGTCAGATTAGGATTGTCAGGTTAGGAGTAGGTTCTGTTAGATTAGGGTAAACTGTTAGGTTCTGCACAGGTTTGGTTAGGATTTGTTTTATTTAGACTAGATTAATTTTGATTAGAAAAAGATAAAGCAAATGCCTTCAGCCTGGGCAGAGAAAACTTGAATCTTGCTGGTTAAACTTGGGGCACAAGAGCCCAGATACTGATGTTCAACTGTTAGACTAAACTGGGGGTTAGATAAGGATTAGCTAATGTTAGGATAGATTAGATTCCATTAACTGAGTTTGGGTTGGAGTTAGAATATGCAAACACCGTCAGCCTGAACAGAGAAAACTTGATAATCGGTGTCATGTTTTTACACCAAGGGGAATATGAGTCCCCGTGTTGTCACTGAGTTTGGTTAGATCAAGACAGTATAGGATTAAGTTAGGTGAAGTTATGCTGAACGGATTATTTAGGTCTGGGTATGTTTAGATAAATTATGGACAGTTATCCTGGAGCGAGCAAACCTGACGCTCGATATTCAGTCTTTTTGCAGTTTGGGAAGATCCGTCCACATTAATTTGTCCCCGGCTATAATTTATGTTTGCATTCCTACCCACCAAGCAAGCCATTTCTTTTAGTTTTTATTTCGTGTTGTGTGTGTGTGTGTGTGTGTGTGTGTGTGTGTGTGTGTGTGTGTGTGTGTGTGTGTGTATGTGTGTGTGTGTGTGTGTGTGTGTGTGTGTGTGTGTGTGTGTGTGTGTGTGTGTGTATGTGTGTGTGTGTGTGTCCCTTCACTATTTTTTGTCAATTTTTTTTTTTCTTTCCTGGAGACAGGAGTTCTTATATCTTAGGAGGGGACCAGCACAACACTGACAGGTTGTTGTTGTTGTTGTTGTTGTTGAGCTACCCAGGTTCGTCTGGTCAACCAGTCCCATCAAACGCAGGCAAGCAACAGCCCCTGCAGGGCCACCTTGTGCAATGAGCTGATGTTCCCTCGTGGCAGACAGCGCCTCGCCACAATGATGCGTAGGGAGGAATGTGGCTATTTGGTTCCTGGATGAAAGTCGCATTTGCATCTCCTCGCACGGTTAACAGGGACACCACAGTAGATTCCACTTCACCCCGGTTTTGGTTATATGGTTACCACTCAGCGTAGTAAATGGGTGCTTGGGTTACAGGAAACCATTAAGCTAGTCACTGAGTGTAGAGCCACCGGAAGCAGAAAAAAAAAAAATAAGGATGGGAGAAATAGGAAGAGTTGAGGGCTTTTACAGAGAGGAAAGTTAATAAACATGAAGGAAGAAGGAAGCAACACTACATCAAGTGAGTGGATGGTGGTTGCAAGAACAGTGAGTACCCCATATAACTTCCTTTTCTTACGATCGTTATTTTTTTTTTATACTGCAATAAATTACAGAAAAAAAAAATAGTTACTAATTCAGTCTGATGGTGTCTTATTTGTTTTATTTTTATTTCCAGACGATTTTAGCATTGTTGGCCAAACACAGTACTAGTGGAAACATTAAAGAAGACTGTATCTAGGCCTTCCAGTTCCAAAAGTCTTCCCTAAACTGAATGAATTTGTGTGATGGCAGCCAGAATAAACTAATGTACAAATGACGTCTTTTGGTTGAAAAGGCTAATGTTTCACTGTTACAAAGTGCCTTGATATCAAAATCGCGTGAACTATTTAAATGGACATCTATAATACTGTACTGAAGATACACAATAAACACAGATTCAGTATCGGGTACGCCTTTCCCAAACGCACTACCAGTTGCCCCCGGTAAACAGATAAAAGGCTGAGATTTGTTGGAATACATCGTAACTAGCGTGAAGTTAACTAGAACAAAGGGAAAAATTACGTCCCCGAGTTGAAGGTGATGAGCTGTTCGTGTCAGCAGGTAAACAGTTTCCATTATAACTTATAATGTGGCTATCATGGAGGGGATAAAGGTTTTTCTCGTCAGCAGAATTATCTTTTCCACCCTGAATTATGCTGTAGTCACTATGGAGCAGAGATAAAAGTATATTCTTGTTGACAGAAAAATCACATCCTAAATGAACTGTGTTACAGCCCCTAAAGGGCGTAAAATCTACTCTGACAGTAGAAAAATTAAATTAACTGGGAAATAAATTATAGTCAGCCTGTTCCTGTGCATACAATAATACTTTCTGTCATGATTAATGTCATGGCTATCATGCAGAAGGGGATTATGTTTTGCCAATGATTAGAGTGGTCAGTTCCAATATGACTCATTTTTTACCCGTCGTGACTAACATGACAACGCCAGCTGATTGATAATTTCCATCATGAGTTATGCTTTAGCTAGGATGCAAACTGCAGCAGCAGTAACAGCAGCAGCTCCGAGCAAGATACAGCGATTTAACGGCAATTGATTCCCTTTAAGACATACAGGGGGCACTGTTTATAAACCATCCTATCTATTATTTTTTTCATAAAACAAATCCCCCTATCAATCAAGTATTATTAGGAGTCAATCTTTTTTGCTCATATTTATAAGCATAATATTCACGAGGGTTCACTTGTGAAGTGCTTGGTAGTACTATGAGCAAATGTAAGAGAACAGAGAAGCAATATTATATGCAACTAAAGCTCAAGAAAATATTATAATATAGCAGGCAATCACGCCTACCCTAACATTGCCCATCCTGAAGTTTTGCGTCCCCTTGCCTTCCATCCCTTCATTCCACACCATCTTTTCCCAGCCTTCTTCTCCCTCCACTCTCTTCCCTTCCCTCCCCTTCTCCCCCCAGCATTCCCCCCTTCTCAAGCAACACTTCCTTCTCCTCCTCCCTTCCATCCCCACCCCACAGTCCCTTCCCACATTTCCCTACCCTTCCTAAATGAGATTTCGTTTTCCTGATTAAGAATTTGCATATTTAACCGAGGAGAAGAAGGAGGGAAGGGAGTGGGAAGGGTGAGGTTAAGCTAAATATCTAATAAGTCTTTTAGTTTCTTGGTTATATTTTCACCCCTGAGTGCTTATAAACCGCCGACAGGAGCCTGTACAAATGACATCTTAGGAAGCTTTGTAGTGTCTCTTTCTTACCGATTAACTTCTGATAAATTACCAATATGCCGGGAGTCGAACCCGGGACTCTCAGGTGAGAGCCAGGCAGCATACCACTACACCACGACCAGGTAAAAGTTAACTCACGTTGTCACAATCTTATAACCAACGTCCCTCCGCCCCTACTGTGGGCATCAAGAGGGTGAGTTGACCCCCTGGCACTCCGGCAAGTAGATGCTTTTAATCTATCCCAAGCACTTACGGCAAGTCAGAATGAAGAGAGAAACCTGTAATGTACACAGGAAAAATCATCTGATAAATTACCAATATGCTGGGAGTGCTTGGGATAGATTAAAAGCATCTACTTGCCCGAGTGCCAGGGGGTTAACTCATCCTCTTGATGCCCACAGTGGGGGCGGAGAGACATTGGTTACAAGCTTGTGACAACATGAGATAACTTTTACCTGGTCGTGGTGTAGTGGTATGCTGCCTGGCTCTCACCTGAGAGTCCCGGGTTCGATTCCCGGCATATTGGTAATTTATCAGATGATTTTTCCTGTGTACATTACAGGTTTCTCTCTTCACTCTTCTTACCGATTAATCTTGACTAATACACCTCAGTGTTCTCTTGTATGCTTTTTATTTCCTTTCAGTACTGACATAGGATGCATAAAAACATGGAAGGAAATATTAACATTCCATGTGTAGAAACGAAATAATAAGGTCGAGGTGCTGGGAAGCCTCCTTTGCCAACGAGCATAGGGACCTGGGACACAAGAGCTCCCTGGTTTCTTAACAATGTAAAGTACAGTGTGGATATGTGAATTCGCTAAGAAATGGCCTTTATTGGCCTTACAAAATACTCACAGGCATATCATGAAAATATCCCCGCTAATAACACTACAAATGCCCTGAATGACACAACCCTAACATGTAATCGATATGGACGATGGATATTATTGTCAAAGTGCTGACATTTGAAGGTGTATGACTCCTAAGAGGCTTATTGGTCCTCAGGGAATGGACAGTCAAGTCTATGCTAGGCGTCGGACCCATAAAAAGAATAGATAAGTATTACTTTGGGGTGTGTACGGGGTTAAGCCTGTGTCCTCTTTATTTTTCCTGTCCTCTCTTATTAAAGCGTAAATATCCTCTACTTTCACTTCTCTCCTTTAAAGTACATTCATTGGCTTTGCTTTCACGTCCTTGCCTTAAAATTAATGTGTTCCAGGCTTGGAAATAATGAAGGGCAACGTCTAGAGCCGAAAATTGAATAAAAAAGAAGTGCATCTTATTAGTGGAGTGGTAAACCCCTTGTATACAATGGTGGACACCTGAGAAGAATAAAAAACATCAGGAGGTAGCGATAGCCCCCTACCCGCTCTAGTCCCCCTGGCTGACACAATGTAAGCCGTTCTGGTCTATGACGTAATTTTTGTCATGACTCCAACCTCAAGGTGATCGAACATGATGGGATAGAGACAGCCTAAGTTAATCCTTTGATTACAAAACGTTTTCCCAAAGTAGAAAGAAGTCGTTTGGTGTTAGAAAAAATATAAATACGTCATCAGAGTAAAGGAGGTAACAAGGATAAACAAATGAAAAATATAAGACCTCTGACTGGAAGTAGTTGAAAACAACCTTTAGGGTCAGCCATCATCGGAGGCATTTATGCAAACAACTTTTTAAAATCCCCGTTGAGAGAGGCTTAGGGGAGGCTAGCGAAAGGGGCACCCATATATTTTTACTGCTTTTACTTTCAGGCCTCGTAAACATAAAGTTACTGGGACCTGCATTAGCCTGGTTGTTCATTATATATATATATATATATATATATATATATATAGATAGATATAGATAGATAGATAGATAGATAGATAGATATATATAGATATATATATATATATATATATATATATATATATATATATATATATATATATATTGTTACGGAACAGAGAGAGATAATGAACACTTCAAGTGAGAATACTAAAATCACTACTGTCCCGCAAAGTTCCAGGTTCAAAACAAAAGAGTTAGGTAAAATTACAAGTTAAAATTTAATGCTCAAACTAACAACTAAACATTCAGAACTCATAAGGATAATGTAATGGCAAAAAACGGGTTAAATATATAATTAACTGCAATAGCCTCTATTAACACGAAATTAGCAGGAGTAAATTTATCTAAGTCAGCCCTGATAAAATAAGAAAACCGGATAATGCTCAGTTAATGCAAGATATACTATTACAGATACAAAATATTATTAATAATGAATGACATCAAAAACTCCACACGAATCACAGGAACCTTACCAGGCCTACGAATTAACAACTTATGCTATACAGTACAAGAAAAAAAACGTAATAACACTTATACTCAAATTACACAGCAGCTAGATGGTTGGAGACTTCCTGAGCACTCACAAAAATAATAACAACTGTACAGGGGAGGACAGAGATGTGAACAAAATGAGGAGTAGATCTAAGTGGCAATTAATGCAGAGGCTGAGCTCATTATACTCGTATAGGGGTCGGCAGAGCTTGATACAACTTGTAAGAAGGACGCGCAAATGAAGCCATAGGGGACAAAGAGTTGACACTCCTGCTCTGAACAACAGAAAGAACGACTTACTCTACTATAAGAGAGGAGAAGGGGGGAGTGAGGTATAACACGGAAGCTTGGTCACCATGGAAGCCACGAGGCGAATCGTGATCAAACATGCAGCATACTGTACGTTAGAATTATACAAAGGATGATGAAATCATAGGTTATGTAACACTTCCCCACAAAAAAAAAAAAAAAAATTTACAAAGGAAATTTCTTATTACTCTAAAACAATCTGTCTAAAGTCTAGATAAGCAATCTGCAATAACATTTTCTTTCCCCTTGACATGTTGTATGTCTAATGAATACTCCTGAAGAAGTAGACTCCATCTTGTCAATCTCTGATTTTTATCTTTAAACTTACTAAGGAATTTCAGTGGGTTATGATCGGTATAAATGACTACGGGGTCAAAACCAGAACACAAATAAAATGAAAAATGCTGTAAACCCAAAATCAAGGCCAAAAGCTCTTTCTCAATAGTTGAGTAGTTCTTTTGAGGTGGAGTGAACTTCTTACTGTAATAAGATACAAGGTGTTCAATACCCTGATCATCCTCTTGTAGCAAAACAGCCCCAGTTCCTGTATCACTTGCATCAACAGCCATCTTAAAAGGCTTAGCAAAATTTGGAGTAGCGAGCACTGGCTGACATAATAGGATAGCTTTAAGTTTGTTGAAAGAGGATTCACAGTTATCGGTCCAGACAAATTTAACTCCCTTTTTCAGTAGGTCTGTAAGTGGTGATACAAGAACTGAAAAGTTAAGAACAAATCTCCTGTAATAACCTACCATTCCCAAAAATCTTTGTACCTCTTTCCTACTTTTAGGTCTGGGAAGATCACTTATAACCTGAACCTTAGCTGCTGGTGGTGCAACGTGTCCATCACCAATTACGTACCCAAGGTACTGAACTTTAGCTTGACCAAACTCACACTTTGATAAATTAGCTACAAGATTAGCCTGAACCAAACACTCAAGAAATTTACTGACATGCCATAGGTGATCTTTCCAGTTGTCACGGAAGATTAATACATCATCAATATAAACAACACACCCTGCCAAACCCTCTGTTACAACATTCATGAGCTTCTGAAATGTGACTGGTGCATTCTTCATACCATATGGCATTACAGAATATGCAAAAGTCTTTCCTAGTGTTACAAAACATGAGATCTCCCTAGCACGTTCAGTCATAGGTACTTGCCAGTATCCCTTTAACAGGTCAAACTTACTTATGTACCTAGCCTTTCCGATCTTGTCTATGCAATCTTCCACGCGAGGAAGAGGGTAAGTGTCTGTTTTGGTTATCTGATTAACACGTCTGTAGTCGATGAAAAGCCGCTGTGACCCACCTGGCTTAGGGACTAGAGTGACAGGAGAACTCCACTCGCTCTGACAGGGCTTAATCATCTTGTGGTCCAACAGGTAGCCAAGCTCCTTCTGGATGAGAGGAACTTTCACTGGGTTCACACGGTAAGGAGGCAGTTTAATTGGCTTTGCGTCTCCAACATCGACTTCATGCATCAAAACAGTGGTTCTTCCTGGAGTGGCACGGAACACTTGCGGGTACTCCTGCAGTAATGCCAAAAACTCCTGCCTTTCCTCGGGAGCTAGATGAGAAAGCTTAGTCTAGAGATCATTCATGATATCAGGATTTTTCCCCAAACTATCACTCAGGCTCATGCTGCATGGGAGAACTTCACTTGCAGACTCAGGTGGAACAGCTACAGTGGAGACTGGGTTATTTTCATCCCGCCTGTGATATAACTTTAGCATGTTGATGTGGCAAAGTCGCTTGTTCTTTCTATGATCTGGTGTGGCGATGACATAGTTGACATCACTGAGTTTCTTCTCCACGAAATAAGAACCACTAAACTTGGCTTGAAGAGGTTGCCCATGCACCGGTAGGAGAATCAAAACCTGATCTGGCTGAAAGTGGCGTAACCTGGACTTCTTATCATACCAAATCTTCATCTTCTCCTGAGCAGCTCCTAAATTCTCTCTCGCCAGCTGTAAAGCAGTGGACAGACGTTCTTTGAACTTCATCACATACTCCAGCAGGTTGATGTCATCTTCCTCCGACAGCCAGCATTCCTTGAGTAGCTTAAGGGGTCCTCTTACTTCATGGCCAAACAGTAGTTCAAAGGGTGAGAAGCCCAGTGATTCATTTGGAGATTCTCTTGCGGCAAATACAACGAATGGAAGACCTTTATCCCAGTCTTTCTGATGTTCCAAACAGTATTTCTTGAGCATCGATTTGAGTGTTTGATGATATCTCTCCAACGCTCCTTGGGTCTGGGGATGGTAAGCTGAAGACGTGATCTGGGTGATGGCCCAACTCTTTCAGAGACTGCTTGAAAACATTTGACATGAAATTACTTCCCAAGTCTGACTGTACCTCCTTGGGCAGACCAAACTTTGTGAAGAACCCTAGCATTTCCTTAACCACGTTCTTTGCTGAGATATTTCTAAGTGGAAAGGCTTAAGGATAACAAGTAGCCATATCAATAAGGGCCAACACATAAGAAAATCCTGAAGAAGTCTTAGGAAGAGGGCCCACAATATCCACCAACACACGGGTGAATGGTGCCTCAAAAGGAGGAATGGGAACTAGAGGTACAACCTTTTCGGTCTGATTACACTTCCCCACAACTTGACAGGTGTGACAAGACTTACAATACCAGGAAACATCTCTGAAGATACCTGGCCAGTAGAAGTGTTTCAAAATGTGTGCCACAGTCTTCCTCACTCCAAGGTGTCCTGCCAAACTGGAATCATGAGCCACTCTAATGATATCCTGCCTACAAACACGAGGGATGACAACTTGATGTACAACCTCCCATTCACAGTCGGCTGATGCTGTTGGGGGTCTCCACTTCCTCATAAGTACTCCTGACTTTATATAATAACAAGTAGAAGCACCAGCTGACTCTTCCTCACTGCAAGCAGAGTTAGCTAGACCTTTCAACTCAGGGTCAGCAACCTGCAACTCAACCAACTCTTGACGAGACAAATTATCAACACTACGGGGTACTGCCTCATCTGGTGAGTAGTCCAAATTAGCAAGAAAAGTGTCAGCTAGGATAACCTCATCATCATCATTATCCTCTAAGCCACCAGTAACTTTAGACTTAGCCCTAGTGACAGCACATGCAGAGAACACGTCAGGGATATCACAATCCTGGGTCGCAGTCACTGGGTCACCAGACAACTGAGGAGCTGGACACACTTGACTTCCACCAATATCATTTCCAAGTAAGAAAGTTACACCTGATATTGGGAGTGTCTCAACCAACCCAACCATAACGGAACCATTAACAAAACCAGACTCTAAATTCACTCTGCACAGAGGGACAGAGAAGTAATTATTCCCTACACCTTGTAAGATGACAGTTTCATCAGAGGAATTAACATTAGAGCCTAGAACACTGGTCAGCATAAGGGATTGGCAAGCACCTGTATCACGATATATTTTAACTGATTTCCTGTCATTACTGTCCAGAGGACTGACAAAACCATCAGACAGGAAATTAGCACATGAACTCTTGAGAGTGTCACTCACGTTACTGCTCAAAAGAGGAGCTTCATCATGAGAATTTAATTTACCCCTCAAAGCAGGTTCAGTTAACTCGGTTAAAGAATTCTGGGAACTCTCAAGGATGGACACTAGACCAATTGACTGAATATTTAAAGACTCCTTTTTGTTCACATCACGCTGTCTCCTGAAACATTTCTCTGTAGTATGACCAAGCTTACTACAATAAGTACATTTACTTTTCTGAAATCTAGAGGTGGAGCTGGTATTTACTTCCTGAGAAACATCATCTTTATTCTTTTTCCTATTACCTGTACTCTGAGTAGAGGCAACGTACTTACTCTCAGCTTTCCTTTTTTCTTTAGAATATCTCTTGTGAGTGAGAACATATTCATCAGCTAAAACTGCAGCATCAGACAAATTATCTATTCTTCTCTCATCAAGATATAGGCTTACATCTTTATTAATACACCTTTTGAAGTCCTCCAGCAAAATCATCCGCTTAAATTTATCAAAATCAGAATTTACATTCTTAGAATTTAACCACTGCTCTAACAGATCTTCTTTGATTTTTGCATACTCAACATGGGATTGCTTATCTTGCTTATAAGTTGTCCTAAATTTTACTCTATAGGCTTCAGGAACAAGCTCATAGGCCTTAAGAATCAAGCTCTTAACTACATCATAATTATCAGATTGATCCTGAGGCAAAGATGCATAAGTTACTTGAGCTTTACCGGTGAGAACAGTTTGAAGGAGTACTGGCCAATACTTTTTGGGCCAATTAAAACCTGTAGCTACCCTCTCAAACAACTGAAAATACTTTGTTAAATCAGATTCATTAAAAGGAGGGACAAGTTTAACATTTTTAGCCACATCAAAATCATCAGAGCTAGATGATCCAGTTCCACCTTGTTTCATGCGATACTCATGGTCTGCTTGAATCCTAGCAAGTTCAATTTGTGCCTCCTGCATACGAGCCTGAGACTCAGCCTCCTTAGAACGTGCCTGAAACTCAGCCTCCTTAGCACGAGCCTCCTGCAGGGCTAGCTGTAACTTAGCTATTTCAATCTGCGTTTGCTCATCTGGAGGAGTTAGATCAAACAAGCTTTTATTAATCATGCCAACAATTTGATCTTTAGAATGATGAGAGTGAACAGCAATTCCCAATTGTTGAGCAACAAGCTTAAGTTCATTCTTTGTTCTGTTTTCTACATCACACACTATTTGCACATTTGACAAAAAATCTTTGGCTTCATCAAGAGTAGTAATAGTAGACATCATGAATAAATCACAGTCACAAAATATCAAGCAATATCCTTATGATAATATCCTGAATATCCTGATAAGAGGTCGCCAAATTTATGTTACAGGACAGAGATAATGAACACTTTAAGTGAGAATACTAAAATCACTACAGTCCCGCAAAGTTCCAGGTTCAAAACAAAAGAGTTAGGTAAAATTACAAGTTAAAGTTTAATGCTCAAACTAACAACTAAACATTCAGGACTCATAAGGATAATGTAATGGCAAAAAAAAGGTTAAATATATGGTTAACTGCAATAGCCTCTATTAACACGAAATTAGCAAGGGTAAATTTATCTAAGTCAGCCCTGATAAAATGAGAAAACCGGATAATGCTCAGTTAATGCAAGATATATTATTAATAATGGATGATTTTTAAAACTCCACACGAATCACAGAAACCTTACCAGGCCTACGAATTAATACCTTATGCTAAACAGTACAAGAAAAAAAATGTAATAACACTTATACTCAGATTACACAGCAGCTAGATGGTTGGAGACTTCCTGAGCACTCACAAAAATAATAACAACTGTACATGGGAGGACAGAGATGTGAACAAAGTGAGAAGTAGATCTAAGTGGCAATTAATGCAGAGACTGAGCTCATTATATAGGGGCCGGCAGAGCTTGATACAACTTGTAAGAAGGACACGCAAATGAAGCCATAGGGGACAAAGAGTTGATACTCCTGCTCTGAACAACAGAAAGAACGACTTACTCTACTATAAGGGAGAAGGGGGTAGCGAGGTAGAACACGGAAGCTTGGTCACTATGGAAGCCACGAGGCGAATCGTGATCAAACATGCAGCTTACTGTACGTTAGAATTAAACAAAGGATGATGAAATCATAGGCTATGTAACAATATATATATATATATATATATATATATATATATATATATATATATATATATATATATATATATATATATATATATATATATATATATATATATATATATATATATATATATATATATATATATATATATATATATATATATATATATATATATATATATATATATATCATCATCATCAGCCATTGCAACTTCACTGCTCAACAAAGGCCTCTCCCAACTTTCCTCGCGAATTCCTTGACTGAGCCAATCTCTCCCACGTTTTGCTTGCAAACTTTTCCAATTCATCTTTGCACCTCCTGTCTGGCCTTTTTCTGCTATGCTTACAATCTCTTGGAGTCCAGCAAAGCAGCCTCCTTCGCCATTGGTTATCCTTATTCTTGCTACATGATTTGCCCTCCTCCATTTCTGCTCTTTTATAACGTCTATAATGTCCTGTACTTTGCTGTGACCTGAAACAAGTATGAGATGGTAGTTTTTGGTCAAGTGCAATGGAAAGTTAGGTCGTGGTGGTTGTCTCCACTGTAATTCATGTACAGAACTAACAAAAGCCTGTCGTCTCTCCCGCTTCCCTGTTCGTGGACTTTGAAAACCAGCTTTTATTCGCAGCTAATGGCACTGACGACCTTGTTTGACCGCAGACCAGTTTCATTAGTCCATTTACTCTGGGTCCATGAGGCAATTTACAGAAAAACAAAATTCTCAACAGTGTTTAGTTGCCGATAGTACCATGACACAGACGATTATACTTGGGGCTGCGGAGGTGTTACGTATGTCATAGCCTAAAACAGAATTTCACTGATACTGTTAATGGTCATAAAGATAATAATGTATAATACCTTACCTGTAGAAGTAATAATACCGATGATACTACTACTACTGCTGCTGCTGCTGCAAATAATACTGCTACTACTGCTACTACTACTATTATTACTACTACTACTACTACTAAGAAGAAGAAGAAGAAGAAGAAGAAGAAGAGATCACTAATATAAAATACAGCATATCCAATTCTGCGAGAACAGGAAGAGTGAGACCGTGAGAGAGTGAGTGTGGAAGAGACAGTGAGTAAAAATGTGTGTGTGTGTGTGTGTGTGTGTGTGTGTGTGTGTGTGTGTGTGTGTGTGTGTGTGTGAGAGAGAGAGAGAGAGAGAGAGAGAGAGAGAGAGAGAGAGAGAGAGAGAGAGAGAAACGTGAAGAAGATAGAAAGTGAGAAAGTGAGTGAGAGGACAATGAGGGGAAAGGGGTAGAGAGGGAGAGCGAGAGAGAATGACGGACGTATCAATATAGTTCAGTGAGGGGAGAAGAGATGAAAGAGCTTATCTGAGTCCAACCAAAATATACCTTCCTTTGTGCTGGCTCCCACTGTAGCCTCGGCACAATGCTGGCTTGATTACCTACTAAGGGCTCTGTTTTCATCAGAGCCCTGGCAGCCACTCAGTCTGGGGAATAACTGGATCAAAGGATGGCATTAGGTGTTGTTTTATGGGGCCACCTGGAAATCAGTTAAGACTTGCGTTTGTTCTGTTGTCACGCGGTGGGATACACAGGAGATAATTCTCATTTGGTTGGTACAGCTCTAGTGTTCCATTCCACCTAACCCCAGACGCATTTGTAGGGTAGGAAATAGGGACTTTGAGGTGTTGATGCTGTCACCATTAACATTCTGATGGTTGTAATAACTCTTGTATTCAGTCTGAGCTAATCCATGTGATCTCCTTCATCTGGTAGCGAGTCATACGAGCCTAGACCTGTCACGTTAACTCTGATAGCTGATCCGGCACTAGTCTTGTACTCTATTATAGCTAAAGCCGGATGATTTTGTTCAGCTGATTGAGTGAATGAGGACTAAGACTGTTAGCTTAAGAAATGCATGAAAGAATCTTATCAGAGGAAAATTCAGAACCAAGATTGCAGATATGAAAGAAGAAAGGTCGATTTAATACCATGAAAGGAAGAGTTTTTTTTTTTTTTCCTTTCAATGTCAAATTCCCTTTAAAGTCGCTCACCGATAATAAGAAGTAAACATAATTCTCTAGCGTATAGGGAATGCCACCTTTCATAAGCAGCACCAAGAATTCTAGCAACTTAGAACAACACAAATCGGATATGAAATTTTCTGCATCACTAGAAAATTTTGCTAATGGTGGACTCTGCGTCAGTATTGTTAGGTGCAGTTGGTTTTGTTATTGTTGATGTATGTGTCTCATGTTAAGTATCTCTTCTGTGATACTGATTTGTCCTCATCATTGGTTTCCATCTGCTCCTTCCTTCTTTGCCACCACAGACAGTGCATTTTTATTCCAGTCTGCGGTAACTTGGGAGTGTATTATTATTTTCTCTCTCTCTCTCTCTCTCTCTCTCTGCGCGCGCGCGTGCGTGCGTGCGTGTGTGTGTGTGTGTGTGTGTGTGTGTGTGTGTGTGTGTGTGTGTGGTGCGTGCGTGTGTGTGTGTGTGTGTGTGTGTGTGTGTGTGTGTGTGTGTGTGTGTGTGTGTGTGTGTGTGTGTGTGTGTGTGTGTGTGTGTGTGTCACCGTTTTTTTTCGTAATCCCTCCCGCCTTCAGTTTACTACATTCTCTTCCATAATCTGTCGTGGCTTTTTTTTTTTTTTTTTTTTTTACCTACGGTCCAACAGTCTTCAATGTAAAACACACACACACACACACACACACACACACACACACACACACACACACACACACACGGTTCATTACCAGCACCCAGAGTCCGCTCTGAATAGATGGTAAGGCTCTCATTAAAGGCTGCTGTGACGGTGTTAGCGGGGTGTTTTCATAAGTCGGTGGGTCTTGTGGAAGATCAGCCGTCTTTTCTAACAAAACTGAACGCGTGGAAAACTACCTCCTTCTCCAGCCGGGGATCGAAATCACGTTCTTTCGAATAAGAGACTACTTTTTTTTAATCACGTGATCATTAGTCCTTTTTTTTTTTTTTTTTTTAATTTAACAACCTATAATTCTGCCAATTCATCTCCTCGCTCATCTTTCCCCATCCCCTGTCTGCCAGTTCATTCGCTTGCTTTACATGAAATCCTCGAAGTCCCGCGTTTATAGGCAGGCTTCAAGTTCCTAGTAGTATTAACAAATCAAGAAAATTTTCAGTATTTTTAATTACATAATATTCATAGTATGTATCCTGAAATCTGGTCCTTCCAATCAGATGTAAATAAACATAATGCTACCACACTTTTTTAAACATTAAGTCTAATAGTAACAGTGGAACTGGAGAGGACAGTACGCTTTCCTTCCAATACTTGTCTGGTCGTCTTGCCATCATTTTTTCACCCCTGCCCCCTCTCCCCTGTTTGCTCTGTCTCTTCCTCCTTCAACGCAGCAGTCAGCAGTCACCTGCCCGACAATAATGAAAACACAAACATGCAGCCAAATCGTTCATTTTGTTGAATAGCAAATCTAATCTAACTTGTCGTATCACGAAAAATCCCATAATGTCAAAAGAATGCTTGGCAAAAGATTGCGCGTGAGCATCTGTAATCACATAATTTCTGACTGCATAATTTTTACGGAGATCTAAAGACTATAGTAAATAGACCACCATTAATTTATGTAGTTATTAATTATGAGAAGAGATATTATTTACAAATGACTTGTTCAGGTGAAGTATGGTTATTAGGGTGAATTTGTCCAGTAGAGAAGAGACTGGAAGCAAGATGTGAAAGAAGTGAGTAAACTCCCGAAACCTGCCTGCGTCTACGTGCTGTGTACGCGAGTGAAAGATACTAGGATTGGAATTATTGCTCTGTTATGTCGGGATAGATTAATATACATATGTGGCTTCAAGTAGGATTCGATTGTGACTGAATTGTTTTAGTCCCATAAATCGAGTTACTTTTTTTCTTATTTATCCCTGCCACTTGTACACAGTTTTATGAAACAAATGAAGGCTTCTTCGAACTAGTGGGACTTAGACTTGGTTATTTGAACCCAAACTGATTTTTGAAAATCTTTAATAAACTGACTGAAACACCTGTACATGAACAACAATAAAAACGCTTAACAATATTGCTAGGGATTAGGGAAAAAAGTGACTTAATTCATTATCAGGCGACAGATAAACGTAAGATCTGCAGAAGGTATTTGTCGAACATCTGCATATAGCAGTATTATCCCTACACAAGGAAATCTTTGAGAAGTGCATCAGTTTCGATCCAAACTGGACCTCTCTTCATTTCCGAAGTCGGCCTGAAACTTCTGTATTATCCAAATAAATAACGTTTCTGTGTGAGGGCTTCATTTTCATAAACGGCTCAGGGCGATGTGATATCAAAGACACTTGCATAAGCGTTAAGTTTCAACAGCAGTATGGACAGAAGCTGTAACAGACTGTCAACATTTGGACACAAGTTGTAACTGTTAGACTGTCAACATTTGGACACAGGTTGTAATTTGGACACAGGTTGTAACTGTTAGACTGTCAACATTTGGAGTTTTGGACACAAGTTGTAACTGTTAGACAATCAGCATTCCTTTACAGATGCAGCTATTGAACTTCTCGTGCCTCTGATTCCAGGAAACGGTTTAGCATTTCCTCGACTCGGCACGCGTGTCCGGTAATTCTGAAATCGGACGAAACGCTGAAAAATAAGGTGTAATTCCGCCGGTGACACAGCATCGGCATCCGGCTCTAGCCGGAGAACACGAAGATAAGAAAGCACCCGACCTCGCTGAAAACTGGAAGGTCAAAACTGTCAGAGTATCATTTCTCTGTACATTCCTTCTGTCATTATTAAATTCTTCATCGGTCGCCCATAGCCATCTAGGTAGAGCTGGGGACAAAAGTTCACCTTCTGTTCCAGCGCGTGTACTTCGCATTTAAGGCTAGTCTGTCACTTTCCTCCCCTGATGCACCATAGCAAAGTACATAATTTCTGCGCAGAGAAACGTACAGTCTCTCTCAGTGTGGGAATATTAGCCAGCAAAAAAAGTTGAAAGTAGAAGAGAGGTGAGCATTTGTCCTTGACAAATCATTTGTTGTTTTCTTTCCACGGCCTTTGTGAATCTGTCCCGAAGTACAAAGCAAACAACACTGATGATACTAACCCACCGCCAAATAGTCATCAAGTGTTGGATACTGCAGACTTACCAACCTGATTTTATAGTCGTGGTGAGACAGACAGACAGACAGATAGACGAGGCCAGAATATTATCCCTGAAGGAAGATTTGCATCCTTGACTGTTGCAACTACTCCCTCACCGCCAGCTCTACCGTCTGTTTGCGTTGCCGCCCGCCCTCCACTTCCCTCCTTGCATTCATTCCTTCTGTCAACATTTGTCATCCCACGGAGAATTTCACTAGGGATATGTGTATGATTTTGTGCGGTAAACTCCAGTACCACTAGTTCCTCCAGTCTGTATGGCTTTCACATTCACAGCGCACTATCTACTTGTTTTATCTGTTAGTATAATCTATTCTTGTTTATTTTTTCCAGTCAGTCACTCGGCTACCTATCTTTATCTGTTTGAATATCTGTTTATCCATCTGTGTATCTATGTATGTTAAAGAATGACAGATAGATAGATAACCTGAATGACTAATAGATACATCGGCATCGCCTGTCCCCGCATTTTGTATGGATGGCCTCGACAAACGGCCATGCAGTCATATATGGCTCCACTCAGGAATTACTCCCTGTCTCACAACACTCTCCCTCACATACTCTCTTATTCTATCACCCCATCTTCTTCCTGGTCTTCCTCTCCTCCTTCCACCCACCCATCTTTCACACACATAGGCCTACTCTCCGTGTCAGTAAATTCGTCAGTCAGTCTTTCACTCATTCTATATACGATCACAGAAAATATGGGTCCCTGCTCTTCGCTTTACCCTAGAACAGTATACCTGGGTCTGAGAGATCCGGCCACTTTTGGTTTAGCAACGTATAGATGCCAGGGACCTTTGTCTTTCTCAGTAGCTTCGTAGGTTTGGGTGCCGATGCTGAGGGTGGGTGTGTGGTGTTCCAGGTCTCCCTCTGTTTTGGTGTATGACACACTAAAGTCGGGGTCGAGTCTGTGAGACACAGGTATACTGGATTAGGGGGGCTGTAATTTACTGTTGTGTGATGCATATTTTAGCACCATTTGCATTGCCCTTTCCACACCATGAAGACCAGTCATACCACTAGCTTTGACAGCAGTGTGAGCATCATTGTGTCATTTTTTTTCTTATGGGGTCCATGTTAACAGAAACTGTACTTTTTTGTCAAGATTTTTTCCAAAAATTTGCCTAAAATACTTTAAATAAGTAACTTTAATTTTATTTCATTATTGCATGGTAAACTGAACCAAAAAAGTTGTAGAATGGTCAAGGATTCAATAAATAAAACGTAAGTACTTTACTTATTATTATTATTTTTTGTGGGTCTGTGAGACCCAGGTCATTTAATGGTGTATTGGCGCAAATATGTATACTGTTCTAGGGTTAAACGGTACATATCACAGGTGGAGAGACTGTTATCTCTGGCCCATCTGAGTCTTAAGGTGACGATTAGAAAGTATGGCCAGTGATCTCGTCAGCATTAAAAGTTTTCAAATTCATCCCTTAACAGCTTATTTTGCTTGTTATATTTTAATATCTCTAAATTTACAAATATAGAATTATCTTTTAACTCCTTGATTCCTGTGACATTCTGAAGTTTATTCCTGTTATCTCCCTTTTACTTTCATTTGGGATGGTCTTTTGAACTGGAGGATTTAGATGTACCGTTCCGTAACTTCCTCTGTACTAAGTAACTCCCTGTAGTTGAATACACTAAGGTGGTTGCTTCATTGAAATAAAAATATCATCGGATTGAATGGGTTAATATGAACGTAATTCCCATACGCATCGTTAAAAGATAATAATAATCAGCTCTATATAAACAGGAGCTGGTAAGAGACAGGAGCTGGAAATGCCCCTAAGCCAACGAGACCACTAACCTCGGTCCTCCATGGGTCGTGATCTAGTACTTAACCCCATGAATCAGATGGCATATTTCATAGCTATATTCATGCTAATTCCAGATGATTTCATTTCACTTAGGGGAGAGTTTGAATTAAAGGAATCCGGTATAGTATTCATCAGTTCCTATAATACTCGAGTTGATTAAAAGTGTCGAATATTATTGTCTGCTGCGACCAAGAATTTCAAGAGGAATAATTAATCGCAATGAAGATGTTATGGAGGCTCCCTTGCAAGTCTGTCATATTATTTCATTTCTGAATGTCACGCTAATATTCACTGTTATATTAATTACGTCATTTACTTCAGTAGTGCAAAGATATTTCAGGTAATACACAGTACAAGAAAGAAATGAATGTGAAATGAACAAGTTATATCTTTAAGGGAGAAGTGTTAGAAAGCTTCCACTACCCATTTACCATGCAATTATGCTTTTATAATACCTTTATTCGCAGTGTAACGCCTTTTAGTGCATTCTTTATAAAGTAATGAGACGCGAGAAAAATGATAAACGTGCAGGACGTGAGAGGAAGATATGATAAGATAAAAGGGGATATGGCAAAGTTAGCATTTGTTCTAATAAACACTCAGACTCCTGTGACTCACTCTCACCTAAAAACAAATTGTCTGAAGCAAGGTGGAATATAATGCTATAGTTATCACTACCATGAGAGAGCTAATCGTGCCAGTTTCAACAGTCCCCGGGTCGTATACTCACTCTCAACTAAATTTTATCACCTGGCTTTAGCTTGAATTGATTACTAGAGTTGTTCCGACCATTAGAAAGTTAATGATAATATGAAAAAGTTAGCATTTGCCCTAACCGCATCTCATGCTGATAAATTATTTCGTACTGACATTCCCAAGGTAAGGGTACGCCTGGAGGGAAGTCGACCACTGCCTTTGTTTCGTTCACTGTCCTTCTCTTTGGTGTTCGTGGCCCAAATGTCACAGACTAATTGTAAAAGAAACCTATCTCATACCGAACTCGTTTTGATGAGTTTCATAAAAGTTGTAGAATACAATCAGTTGCCGAATGCCCAATTAAAATTTTGAAATGTCATCGCATGCACTGCTGAGGAACTTTATTTATTTATTATTACCTCCGCCAACGAAGTCGGAGGAGGTTCTGTATTCACCTATGTTTGTCTGTTTGTTTGTTTGCCCACACGATATCTCCAAAAGTTTTCAATGAATTTCAATGAAATTTTGTGGAGGGGTGGGCCACGGGCCAAGAAAGAATTTATTAAAATTTGGGGGGGGGGGATCCGGATCAGGAGTATCCCGCACAATATCTCCAAAAATTACCAGTGAATTTCATTGAAATTTTGTGTAACGGGTGGGCATGGGCCAAGAAAGAATTAATTAAATTTTGGGGTGGATTTTCCTATGTATCCACACAATACCTCCACGGATCCGGATCAAGATCCATTTTAATGACAACGGCACTGGCGGAGGTATTCGCTCTCTTAGTGCTTTCAAGTTTAATATAGATATATCCGATTCTGGACATGTGCCAGGAAGCCAATTCTCTCGGTACAGCTATCCAATTTTGACAGGAGGAGCGTCAACCGTAAAATACTGATCGACAATTTTCAAAATATAAAACAAGAATTTCTGCATTTCCATAGAGAAAGGTATGCAGAGAAAATAAACGACGCTTGGGGTTTGGGGGAGGGAGCACAGCCACCGACCTCTAATCGCGATGCGACGAGGAAATATCCCCAGTTTTTTAGATAAAGGAATTGAATTTTTCAAGATATACAGTACTTTATATACAGGTTGGTTATGTTGCAGGCATCATGAGAACTGGACCTGTGAATTCGGAGAGGCGGTCCACTCCCGTCTTCGACTCTAAAATATAATACTTGCAGTTTTCAAGATAAAGGAATGAAATAACATGTGTATAAAAATAGAGGCTGAAGTTGATTATGAACACAGCGGCAACTGAGCGTGAATTCTGGGAAGACAGCTCCCTATTCCGACCATCAAGAACATAACCACCGTTTTCAGAGATACATATGTGTAGTGGGTGGATGGGTATGGACAGGTCATGTTATTGTATCATCCACCCGAGAAAATTGTCTGACTTTAAGTTTAACTTTAACAAATAATAATGTAGGGGAATGAAAATTTCTATATGTTTTTATGGGGCATGATTCATTTAACTGTTATTATCCAGGCTAACCTGTCAACGCAGGGTTCCACTGACATCCTAATAATCTGACGTAATTCCGGGCCAGAAGGTAAGCGGTGAACCAGCGTCATCGTACACCGTGTTCGGCCATATTTTCGGCGCTGGCTGAGTGAATATGAAACATTTGCATAAAAAGTCATGAATTTCAATATGGTAGGGAACAGACGCCGCATACTGATTTTAATTTGGGTGGAAGCAGTGACTGTGGTTTGGCATACTGATGTTTGTAATTATGGGAGGCGTTGTGATGGAAATGATGGTGAGAGAGTTGTTGATGGTGGTAGTAAAGGGGTGTCGGAGATTCACTGTGCTGGTGGTAGTTAGGAAGACTACTGTGATTCATGGTGAGTTGATGAGGGAGGGGAGGGAACTGTTTATGGATGATGGTGGTGGTGGTGGTGATGTTCTTGATGGTAATGGTATTGTTGGCGGAGGTAGTGATGGTATTGTTGATGGTGGTGGCGATGATGCTGTTTTTGATAGTGAGGTTGATGGAGTTGTTGGCAGTGGTGGTGATTGAGTACCGTAGTGTTAATGGTAATGATGATGGTGTAATAAGGGTGAAGGGGTTTCTTTGATTGTGGTGGTGATGGTGTTGTTGACTGTGGAGGTAATGATGTTGATTGTGGTGGTGATAGTACTTGTGGTGGTGGTGACATTGTTTACTGTGGTGTTTACCGTGTTATTGATGGTGATTGTAATATTCATGGTGACGACAGTGGAGGTGGTAGTGTTATTGGTGGTGGAGATGGTAGTAAAGGGGTAAACGGAACTCTGAGCGAGAGCTATGTTATCACAGTTTCCCTCTGCTATATTATTTCTTCATGATGGTACGTGAGCTCTGGTGTAAAGCGAGGCGCCGTAGCATTCATCACATGCACAATGCCAAATTCTAAAATCTCCGCTGGCAACCTGCCGTGTCGACGAAACTGAGACAATAAAGACTTTGTTATTGATGAGAAGATTAAAGCCAGAAATGGAGAGTTTTTCCGTGGTGATTTCGCCATCAAAATATAACAAAAACGTTGACATAAGATTATAGACGTATCTCCGATATTTAGTTGCTAGAGTTGATGCCAAAAAAAAAAAAAAAAATTACGACGAATTTTTATTTTTATATTTCATTTCGTAAATATGGAGTTCACCGATTAGAGCCAAACACTGTCTTAGAAAACCCAAGATTCCAAAAGGTTCCTACGCTTATATGGGTGAGTTTTCAGTTGATAATTTATTGAGTGAATGTAAAGTTATTAGCTTCTGCTTAGCATGCCGGTCGGGTTGGGCTGGGCTAGGCCGGGTCGGACTGGATCGGGTCGGGCAACTCATTTCCAAACTTAACTGAGACTAAACTTCGCTCGCACGCTTCACCAGATCGCTTTTACCCAGGAGATAAATGTGTCAGGTGCTAATAAACTTTAGGATTTAAGTCTAGAACCTAAATTCTTAGCAGACTCTTTAGGAAGACCTAAGTCTCTCATGTTCAGAAAAAGATTGTTGAATTTTTGTGTTATCAGTATTACACTGGAAGTCTGCATTATATTTGTTGCCACTGTTCTCTTGGTCGGAGCTACGTTATATGTTTTCAAGGTTTTAAGGTGGTATTGGGTCGGGTATATCTGGCCTATGAGCAAGAGGTCGTAAGGCAGGTAGAAGGTTTTATAGAGAATTTCTTTTCTATTTTATTGCTGTATCCATGATAATTACATGTGAAAAAATAGCAGCCATCACTGTGATTCTTTGATTCCCTTCAGATCATTGGTAGACTAAAGCGATTTTTTTTTTTCGTTTTGTCCATTGCCTATGTTCTTCAACACAAATAGACCAGATTTTATGGGGTCCCATGATTTTTCCAGGTCTCCACGCGTCACTCCATAATATTCAAAGTACTTTTTTTGAAGAGTCTGCAATATTTCTCTGCTGCTTCCCAATGACAAAGTGTACACATATGTAACAGAAATCGTCCGACCAGTTAACAGAACCTCGTGTAGTCATTGGCAGTTAACTTACAGCTGACTCTGAAACAAATAATAAGGTACAGTGAACCCCACTACAAAAAAAAAGAAAAAAGAAAAAAAAGAAAAACGAACAGTGCACGTCAGAACAGTATTAAAGGTAATCACGCTCTTACTATGTACGTCCGAAAAGTATTGAGGCAAGATTTAAAATGACATACTTCTTTTTTTCCCCTTCCAAAGTTAATTCTCACCTATTGGCATTCATGTTCAGTACTTTTAGAAGGAAAATAGAAGTGCCAGATTCGCGTTTAGATCGGCAATTTAATGAGTAATTGGCTATGGTACCTTATGAGACTTAGCCCAGAATCTGTTCAGTTTAAAAATGTCTGGACTATATAATTTCAGTCTCTAATTTTGAGGGAAAACTGTACGTGGTAATAAAACTTCAGCATAATGATCCAATTTAGCATATGAAACTTGACAAGAAACAGGCAATGAAAATAAAAAAAAAGGCAGACTGAAAGGCTTCAAGGTTCTCATTTTGCTGGGGCAAGGCTTTGAAGGTGGAGGGAGATGAAGATATAGATTTTTTTTTTCTTTATTTTTTTATCATTCTTTTTCTGTGCCTGCCCTCCTCTCTTCCTATTTCTCTCATCTTTCCTGTCACTACTTAATGCTTTTCTTTCCGTTACAGGTGGCTTTACATTGAGTGACAAGCCAAATGGTTTCCTTTAAGCCAAGAAACCATTAACAACACTGGGTGGTAACCATATAACCAAACCATACGTGCTTTCTGCGTGTCAGGTGGGTTGGTAGAGGGTTAGTGCCCCTCCCTGTAAAACAAATAACTCAGAGTAAAATGGCCACCCTGTACGGGATTATGGCGTCTGGCAATAGATAGATAGATAGATAGCTATATGTTATTGTTCGCTCTTTAAGACACAACAGTCATCCTACGTGCCACACACCATTACATATTACCATTTTGCTACTAATACCTTCCACATATAATGCTACCTCATTCTGGACTGGTTTGATAGTATTAGTTTTTTTTAATTTTTATATGCAAGAAAGGAGGAACCAATGGCCAGGAGCCCGCAAACCGTTCCTTCCAAGAGAAAGCAAAAACAATACAAAAGAGAGCCAAATTCAAGATTCGTTCATTTCGAGATGCCTGGACACACTGCGTTTCAAAGACTGGAGATCATAGAAAGTAGGAAAAACGGACAAAGAGAGACAGTCCTAGAGTTGACCTGTTGCATAAATGAAGGACTGGGAGTAACGGTTAACTCTTGCATTAGAGAGTTGGACAGAAAAGGGATGAGAGTTTGTTGCTAGACGGGTGCTACGCGCCCGTCGTAGTGGTGGAGGGATGCAAGCAGACAGTTCAGAGGAGCAGTGACCATGGAAGTAACGACAGAAAAGGGATAAAGATGCAACAGTGCAGCGAAGAGACAGAGGTTGAAGGGAGCCAGTAATTATGAGGAGAGTTAATGAGACGAAAAGCCTTTGACTCCACCCTATTGAGAAGAGCTGTATGTGGGGAGCGTCCCCACACATGAGAGCTGTACTCTAAATAGCGGCGAATAAAATTCGTGCATGAAGTCAACAACTGTGCCGGGGTAAAGAAGGTACGGAGTCGGCTTAGCACACACAATCTCTTGGAAGCAGATTTTACAAGAGATGCAATATGATCTTTCCAAGATAAGTCCGGAGTGAATGAAATCCCAAGCATGTTCAAAGATGATGCAGGATTAAGCTGAATATTATTAAACATTAGTGGGTACTCCTGTGGAAGATTGTGTCGGGTTGATAGGTGTAAAAGCTGAATTATTGATGCATTAAAAACGAGATTATTTTTACCCCAGTCAGAGATACGAGCCAAGTCAGACATTCCCATACTGACGATCAGAAACAAAGCTGGGAATAGCGCCGCTACTGTTTTAATAGCGATGGTGGTAACGCCATTACCTTTTTAGCCAGCAGCGGTACTGAGAGCTCCGCTACTTTTTGGCTGTACTCACGCGTTACCGCTCTCCTCGCTGCTCACGCGACGAATACAGGTCCGGAGTCGGTTAGTACATACAGATATGCCGACGGTTTGGTTGTATTTATTAATGACGAAAAATAATACTTTCGTCAATTCTGTCAATCAATGATGTCTGTTCTACATTACATCAGTAGTTTGATAATTATTATTGATTAGTAATGTGCAATAATTAGACAGGAATTTGCTACTTAATTATCGGTCATTAAAATTAAGTAAAGATAAATAAGGATGTCAGCTAGATGTAGGCAACACACACACACACACACACACACACACACACACACACACACACCTCTAAATATCCCCGTCTCTAACTCCAGCTCTCTTCCCTACTCTCTCTTTCAGACTTATTTACTCACTACGTTATCATTTCGTAACAGTATGTTACTTTCAGTTTAAAGTAATGAAAAAAAAAATGCTATTGTAAAATAACCTTTAAAAGAAAGCCCCAGTTCATTTTTACTTTCGTTTTCGTACATATCTTAATTAGGTATCATTGAAAATATAATAAATCTATATAATATGTATCAATGGTAGGCCACATTTTGTTACCTTTTATTTACGTATGTTACTTTTACTAGGTCTACTAGGTAACAGTGTAAAAGAACATTTCTTTCATTATAGAGTAAATAGCTTTTTCTTGTACCTTCGGCTCTAAGCTTCATTAAAGTGACACCGACATATATATGATTTTTTTTTTCCAATATAAGTATATACTGACATTACTGGTACACAACATAACCACTCAGACTGGCTAATATTATCGAAAACAGTATATAGTGTATTGCTATATCACATATTTTTGTTAATATTTCCTTCGTCTACCTTTTTTTATTCAAAGTAGCGGGAGAGCCACTACATTTCGTATCAAGTAGCGAAACCAGTAACGCCACTACTATATCGAACTAGTAACTGGAATGGAAGCGCCGCTACTTTTTATTAGTAGCGTTCCCAGCATTGATCAGAAAGAAGGTTGTAATAGGAAAGATGCTTTAAAATTTTTCTGTTAAGAATTGACTCGAAAACTTTTGAGATACAGGATGTTAAAGCAATTAGACGATAGTTAGAGGATTGGGAATGGTCACCCTTCTTTGGGACTGGCTGAATGAGAGCAAACTTCCAGCAAGAAGGAAAGTTGCAAGTTGACAGACAAAGGCGAAAGAGTTTACCTAGGCAGGGTGTAAGCACTGAAGCACAGTTCTTGAGGACAACAGGAGGGACTCCATCAGGTCCATATACCTTGTTAGTATTGAGGCCAGTGATGGCAGAAAATACATCAGCTGAAGAAATTTTAATGTCAGCCATGAGGAAGTCTGAGGGGGGAAGTGATGGAGGAACAGCACCGGAAACGTATAAGGTGGAATTGGAGGAGAAAGTCTGAGCGAAGAGCTCTGCTTTATCAGTAGAAGAAATAGCTACAGAGCCATCAGAATAGAAAAGAGGAGGGAAGGATGATGAGGTAAAGTTGTTAGAAAGGTTTTTGGCAAGGTGCCAGAAGGAGCAGGAAGAATTCGAGTTGGAGAGTTGAGAGCATTTAGTACGGATGAAATTATTTTTAGCAGAGCGAAGAACAGCCTTAGCACGATTGCGGATAGAAACATAAACAAGATGTGATTCAGGGGTGGGTTGGCTTCGGTACCTTTTATAGGCCCTCTCCTTGTTGCGGACAGCATTAGAACAAGCGTGATTAAAGCAAGGCTTTCTTGCATTAGTCAAAGGATATGAGATGGAAATGAATGCTTCCAAGCCCGAGAGAATAACCTCCGTAATGCGCAAGGCACACTCAGATGGCTCCCGACCATGGAAACAATAATCATTCCATGGAAAATCAAAGAAGTACTGCCTGAGGGCCTCCCAATCTGCAGCTCCAAAGTGCCACAGACGACGTTTCTTTGGAGGGTCCATAGGCCATACCGGAGCGATAGGACAGGTTAAGGTAATAAGGTTGTGATCAGAGAAGCCCAACGGAGAGGAAAGATTAACAGTGTAAGCAGAAGGATTAGTTGTAAGGAAGAGGTCAGGTATGTTGGAGCTCTCTCCAAGAGGGTCAGGGATACGGGTAGAGTGCTGTACAAGCTGCTCTAGGTCATTAAAGATAAAAAAGATGTAGTCTTGTTCATCAGGTGGATCAGTGAAAGAAAAGGAGAGCCAAAGGTGGTGGTGAACATTGAAATCTCCGAGAATAGAGATTTCTGAGAAAGGAGAAATGGATAGAATGTGTTCCATCGTAGAAGTAAGATAGTCGAAGAATTTTTCATTGTCAGTAGAATTAGGAGATAAGTAAACAGTGCAGATATATTTAGTCAGAGAATGACGAGAAAGCCAAAGCCAGAGAGTAGAGAATTCAGAAGAATCAAGTTCAGGAACACGAAAGCAAGATAAATCGTTGCTTACGTATACGCAACAGCCACCTCTGGTTTTGAAATAAGTATAGAGAAAGTAGGAGGAAACAGAAAGGGTTTGCTGTCAGTTGCCTCAGACAGCTGAGTCTCTGTCAAGGAGAGAAGATGAGGTTTAGAGGAGGAGAGGTGATGTTCGACAGAAAGAAAGTTAGAGGAAAGGCCGCGAATGTTGCAGAAATGAAGAAGAAGTGAGTCAGGCAGTGGTACCAGACATCTCACTGAGTAGGGGCGGATGATGGGCTAATTTATGGTCCCCCAACCCCTCGAGGACTCTGAAGCATGAGTGATTGATGCCATTTTTCTTTTTTAAGTTTTGAAAAGGTAGTGTAGTGTGTGATGTGCATTAGCTGGGATAATTTTTATGACATGTTAAAGGGTCTTGCAGATGAGCAGCAAAGTCTGTTTTAACGAAATTCAAATCAACCGCTTGTTCCGTGCCTAGCCAGGGATCATATTCTTGTTTCGGACAGGAAATTCACCTCACTATCTAGATTTCGTATATTAAAAAGACAATTGGCATTTTTTATTCGCACTAGGAGATTTACATCAGGCATAAAAATACACCATTCACACACACACACACACACACACACACACACACACACACACACACACACACACACACACACACACACACACACACACGACACATATGCACCAGTAAACCTTCACGCCCTGATTAGGCAGTGAGCATAGCCTGGGCACAAGATTATGCGCGCACACTCAGTGTGCAGAATTAAGAATGCAGTTGTATCACCCAGACTGAAATAAACTGTTACGGATTGTGGTCATATTTCTTCCACAGTGATACACAACTTAGACATACATAGTCTACGGCAAGGAAAAAAAGAAAAAAAAGACGTCTGTGTACAGTCGTCATACGGAACATAAAGAACTACGGCCATTAAAATAAGCACAGTTATTCCCAATCAGAGACATAAACACATGAGTATATACACAAGCTATTGTTTACAGTCAGAAACTTACGTATGCGAGAATGGATACACGCAGTCTTTCAGAATGGAGTACAGATTCACGAACGAACAAAAGTACACATAATACTGCACTTACACACAGGCGAAGAGAATTCACAAAATTTCACGCACAAAAAGTTTCCTGTTTCTCTTTTCGTCCCACTTTCTCATTAGAGCCATTTCAATATTCAGGACAGGAAAGAAAGCGAGATGACACAAAAATGCTGAACAAGAAGCGACACCTCAAAAATGCCAACTGTCCTGAATACATTACTGAATCTCCTCGGATGAGAGAGAGAGAGAGAGAGAGAGAGAGAGAGAGAGAGGTGGGGTGGGGGGGAATTATGCGTACATTTTTGCGTTCACACGCTTGTGTGTGCGTTCATCCGTCCCACCGCCCTAGTCCCTCTGCTTTTACGTCGCGTACGGAGTTCTTGGATAATAGTTTTACCCCCCAGTGCCCAGCTATAAAGGAAATGTGAATATATCCTGTTAATAAATAGAAAGAGAGATGGATTAACACTCAGAATCCTATGCTTATTCTTTGCATAATGACCTTACATAACGGTCACTGGAAGAGATGTTTTCAGGATCAGAGGATACACAGTGACTGGATCAACGTTTTCAGGTTCCAGCGACACATTATTAGACGTATAAAATCGTCAGCAATTGGCCGGAGGTGTTTCGATTATGACTATGATTAACACTCTCGGACGCCTTAGCTCACGCTTAGCTTAAGACCATCGACGGGAGATACGTAGAACCGAGTACACGAGTTATCCCCACCGTGAGACGGTTATTGGTGACAACATTAATAATGTTATGCATTTTTGACTTTCTAATCTGAATTATTTTGTCCGACGTTTATAGGTTAAAATATTACACTTGTTCCTACCATGAAAGTTAATAAAATAATACTTAATGAAAAAATGGATGTGAGGTTCAGTGAACCAGAGTAAACCCACCGAAGGACGAGGGACAAATTATATGGTTATCCACTTCACTCCAATGACTTATTCTATTTCCCATGCTACAGCCAGGTGACTTGATTCAGTTTTAGAGACTTTTGCAAGGGGGAGTTGCATATACACTAACCTTATTTATTACTTCCTTCATTACCAGAGGTCTGTCGTCAGTTGTGTAAAATCCTCGGGTGAGTCTGGTGGCAGCAAAAGTGAAATAAACTAATACATCACCGGATTAACTGTGTTAAAGTTGCATACATATTCAGTTTCTGCTGCCTCAGTAATTCACGAGAATACGATCCTCAGAAGTTCACTTACTTCCAGAGGAAACAAACTACTGTATGTCTAAATGTCTGTCCGGTCCCTGCAATACAAATCAGCTAGTGGCCTCGTCACACTGAGATCGGAATCAGACATATCACGACGCAAATTTTTCAATAGCGTAGGTCGGGGAAAAAGTTAAGTGAAAATACCTCGAAAATTTGGCCATGTTCTGAGATTATGTTTTTCAGTGTCATCTGCATCACGTCTGACACTGGGAAAAGAAATGCCTACAACGTGACCTAATGAATCTGGGTGGTGTTTGTCCAGTTTTTATTCAAGCTTCCAAGAGGCACAAAATTGCAGCAGAATATGTTCGATTTCGGCTGCAGCGTGACGAAGCCTGATGATCTGGAGCCCCTAAAATTTCAGACGTGCTTTCAAGACGAAGTCAATATAACTTGAATTATTTTACGCCAACCAAGGCGTTAGAAGAAAAGAAAAGAAAATGACTAAAACTTTTCAGGCATATTTCGATTATGAGATGAATATCAAGATAGTTCTTTGTACCCTGGATAAGCAAAGTCATCTCAGTGGATTTTTTTGTAATTCATAATACCCTGGCTAAGTGGCTGAGTAGATGTATTGATAACTAGAGGGGCATTCAGCGAAGCGCATCTCTCCGACAAGGGCAACGTAATTTCCAGACCATTCATCATAATGGGTTAGGGTTTCTCATCAATGATTAGGATTTTGCAAAAAGTATTTTCCAGACGGAGAATCTGTACCACGATCCGGATCGGTCCCAAAAGTTAACTGGGACATGGGCTATCTAACCACCGTATTTGGTCTAAATCTCTCTTTTAGTTTTTGAGTAAACTTGCAAACAAACTTTAAAACAAACAAACAAACAGTGGTGGAAACTTCTTGTCGTAGAGAACAATTTCAAAGTGGTCTTGACCAAGCGAAGACGGCTCAGTAAGTGTATTGACTTTTGCTTAATTTGACCTTCATGTCCATACACATCGAGGTTATTAACCTCTTCGGTAGAGTGACGCTTTTCTGTACCGCATTTTCGTTAGCAGAGGGTAATACCTGAAATATGATGCAGCTGTTGAAATAAGGTTTGGCATCCACACCCTGTCACTGCACTGCAGGGGCGTACCTAGAGATCTGGGGGCCCAGGGGGCTAGGTTTTTTGCGGGACCCCCCTCCTGGAGGGGGGGCCCCGCAAAGAACCCAGCCTCCCTAATTCTCAAAACTTATCTAATATCTCAGCTGGAATTGTCGGGATGATAAATATATATATTTCTAAATATTAATTAAAAAGCTGATAAATTTTTAAGGCTTTTTTGGGGTCCCCCCCTCAATTGGGGGCCCGGGGGGCAGTTTCAAACAGCCCCCCCCCCCACCCCGCCCTCAGGTACACCACTGCTGCACTGTGATGATTGCCATGCAACACAAAATCCCTTACCGGATTATAACCATACATATGTACTGTGTTTACAATGAGAGTATGATTACTTGTGTAGTGTACAGCTATTCAGTGATCTTCCCAGACAACCATACAGAGCGAACACGAATGTAGGTATGGCTGTTATGTATGACAGCACCCGACGTTGTTTGAGCCCCAAGTGAGGCTTTGATCTTGGGAGTAGATGGGTGGTTGTTGAGCGCGACACACCGTCATGGTATGGGGAACAGTTGTGTGAAGTTATATCATTATATCAAACTCTGTCTATGCATGTGGAAGTTACACAGAGGACACGGAAGTGCTGACGAACTAACGGACGTACTGACAACCGCACAAACCTATTGTCCCAGACCGACTTGGCCGGTAGGGGACTAATATCCCCAAGGTGTGGGAAACAAATGGAATGAGATTATCACTATAGCAAGGGAAAGTTACGTGGGTATAAAGGAAAGCAGGTCAAATATCTTTTTTTTTTTTTTTTTGACCTTGGCAGAAAGCGTCACAAAATTAAGGGCAGGCTATTTACAAGAGGGAATTATCAATCTTTCCGCTGTTGTGCAGTAGTTATTACAGTTCAGGTATTTCATTGTGGAAAGTGTTAAGAATATATGGAGTAGATGGGATGTTGTTGAATGCTGTGAAGAGTATATACGATGGTGCGAAGGCTGCAGTGCTTGTGGATGGTGAACTAAGTGAATTTTTCTCTTTGAAAGTTGGATTGAAACAGGGATGTGTCATGTCTCCATGGTTGTTCAATCTGTACATGGATGGGGTTATAAAAGAGGTACAAGGTAGGGTAGTGGATGTTGGAGTGGCCCTGGTGAGAGAGGATAGTGTTTGGAAACTCCCTGTACTGTTGTTTGCAGATGATACTGTGTTGTTGAGTGAAGACGAAGGGGAGCTGCAAGGCTTGGTGGATGAGTTGGGGAGAGTGTGTAAGAAACGGAATCTAAAGGTGAATGTAGGGAAGAGTAAAGTGATGGTCTTTGAGAGGGGTGAAGTCAGTGAATGTACAGCGAGGTTGGATGGTGAGGAACTGGAAAATGTGAGTACGTTTAAGTACTTGGGTAGTGTGATGAGTAAGGATGGAGGTTTGGAGGGTGAAGTGCTTGAAAGGGTACAGCAGGGAAGAAAGGTTGCTGGTTCTTTGAAAGCAGTGATAAGAAACAGGGAAGTGAGCATGGAAGTGAAAAAGTTACTACATGACAGTATTGTGATACCAACTCTAACGTATGGAAGTGAAGCTTGGACATTGTTGGAAGGACACAAGTCAAGAGTGAGAGCAGTGGAAATGAGTTATTTAAGAGGAGCCTGTGGAGTCACATGGAGAGACAGGCTGACAAATGAGGATATAAAGGAGCGTTGTGGTGTGCATGTGGATGTGATAGGAAGCGTTATGAGGAACACACTGAGGTGGTTTGGCCATGTGGAGAGAATGGAGGGTGAAAGACTGACGGAGAGAGTGTATGTGAGTGAGGTGGAGGGGGGAAGAGGGAGGGGGAGGCCGAGGATGAGATGGAGAGATGGGGTGGAGAGGTATATGAGAGAGGGGGGTGTGAGTTGGGAGCAGGGCAGTGAAATGGCGGGGGACAGGGCGACTTGGAGGCGATTTGTTTGTGGCCACCCCAAACGGGATTCAGGCGTCTTGCAATAGATAGATAGATAGGTATTTTATCACTGCAATTTATTTTCACTATCAATTCTTCAACAATGTGTTCCCTTGCTACAACTTATATATTTTTTTTATTATCCTGTAGCCAGCAATGTCTGTTTTGCCTCCTTGGAATCCAATACATATAATCTCTGCTGTCCACTACAACTTTCCCTTTCATACAATAAATTTAAGAGATGGTTTATGTTTGTTCTTTTAAAAAAGAAAATCCTGCAAACTACCTTTGTTTTTACCAAGCTAACATACTGAGCTATTTCTGTTGTTGCACAAACATTTTCGAAAATGGGGTAGCCACTCATGTTGCTTAGGTCAGTGTAGGGTTATATCAATCCGTGCAGTTTATACTGTACATGTGTCACCAAACAAATAAAGCAAATTGGCATAAAAACTTCGTGATAAAATGACAGATAAACAGAATCATAACATTTTGAACGCATCTCGGCGATAAAATGACAGATAGGCTAAACAAAATCATAACATTTTGAACTCTTCTCGGCGAGTGTTGCTATCGACATAGATCTATCTATCAATCTATTGCCAGACGCCTCAATCCCGTTCGGGATGGCCACAAATAAATCGCCTCCACGTCGCCCTATCCCCCGCCATTCCACTGCCCCGCTCCCAACTCACACTCCCCTCTCTCATATACCTCTCCATCCCATCCCTCCATCTCATCCTCGGCCTCCCCCTCCCTCTTCCCCCCTCCACCTCACTCACATACACTCTCTTCGTCAGTCTTTCACCCTCCATCCTCTCCACATGGCCAAACCACCTCAGTGTATTCCTCATAACGCTTCCTATCACATCCACATGCACACCACAACGCTCCTTTATATTCTCATTTGTCAACCTGTCTCTCCATGTGACTCCACAGGCTCCTCTTAAAAAACTGATTTCCACTGCTCTCACTCTTGTCTTGTGTCCTTCCAGCAACGTCCAAGCTTCACTTCCTTACGTTAGAGTTGGTATCACAATACTGTCATGTACTGTAGTAACTTTTTCACTTCCATGCTCACTTCCCTGCTTCTTATCACTGCTTTCAAAGAACCAGCAACCTTTCTTCCCTGCTGTACCCTTTCAAGCACTTCACCCTCCAAACCTCCATCCTTACTCATCACACTACCCAAGTACTTAAACGTACTCACATTTTCCAATTCCCCACCATCCAACCTCGCTGTATATTCACTGACTTCACCCCTCTCAAAGACCATCACTTTACTCTTCCCTACATTCACCTTTAGATTCCGTTTCTTACACACTCTCCCAAACTCATCCACGAAGCCTTGCAGCTCTCCTTCGCCTTCACTCAACAACACAGTATCATCTGCAAACAACAGTACAGGGAGTTTCCAAACACTACCCTCTCTCACCAGGACCACTCCAACATCCACTTCCCTACCTTGTACCTCTTTATTACCCCATCCATTTACAGATTGAACAACCATGGAAACATGACACATCCCTATTTCAACCCAATCTTCAAAGGAAAAATTCACTTAGTTCACCATCCACATGCACTGCAGCCTTAGCACCATCATACATACTCTTCACAGCTTTCAACAACTTCCCATCTACTCCATATATTCTTAATACTTTCCACAATCCTTGTCTATCCACCCTGTCATATGCTTTCTCCAAATCCACGAAAGCCGCATACAACTTCTTTCCCTTCTCTAGAAACTTTTCCCCTAAAGATCTAAGAATGAATATCTGATCTACACAACCTCTTCCCTTCCTAAAGCCTCCCTGCTCTTCTCCAACTAATTCCTCTGTTCTTTCTCTAACTCTGTCAATAAGTATCCTACCATACACTTTTCCTATTATACTAAGAAGACAGATGCCCCTATGACTACCACACACTTCTTCCCCTTTTCCTTTGTACAAGGGAATAATTATACCTGACTTCCAATCTTCCGGAACTCTACCTTCCTCCCAGGCCAATCTGCACATTTTCCACTTCCATTCTACTACTACTGTATCTCTCCCCCATACTTCAGTATTTCACCACACACTCCATCAATTTCTGGGGCTTTCCCCAATTTAACTTTCTTCATTGCTTCCACAACTTCTATCCTACTGATTTCTTCCTGTCTTCTCACCTCCCTGTTTCTCCCAGCCATTCCCCAGCCACTTATACTCGCATTATTCCATCCTCTATGTTCAACAATTCCTTAAAGTGTTCTCTCCATCTGCTAACTTTTTCTCCCTGCTCCACTAGTAATCTACCATTTTTATCTTTCACTCCCCTGCTAAGTTCACTTCCACCCTGTCTTCCGCTTTTCACCTCTTTCCAGAACAATTTCTTACAGTCCCTCCACTTTACACTCAAGTTCCTTCCAAATTACTCATCTGCTCTCTTCTTACTCTCTCTCACTAATCTTTTTACCTCTCTCTTTCTTTCTACATATAACTCTCTCTTCCACCTCTCAACTTCTTCCACGCCCCTATTTCTCATCCATTCATTGTGTACTTTCTTCTTTTGTGCCACAGCCTGTCTTACCTCGTCATTCCACCACGCTGTTCCTTGCACACCCCTCCGTCTTCTCTTCATCCCACATACCACATCACATGCTGCACATATTTCTTCTGTAAATATCCTGCACACACCTTCCACGTCCCCCATCTGCTCCAATTCATATTTGCCCAATCGTTCCTCCACTTCTCTCTTATACTCTGCCTTTTTCTCTTCCTCTTGTAACCTTTCCACTCTCCTTACAAATACTCCTTCTTCCCGTCCCTCCCTTCTTCTATTTCTCCATTCTAATTGGACCTTGATTCTGGCCACCACCAGGTAGTGGTCAGAAAGTCCACTCCCCCAACCTCTATAAGCTCTTGCATCCATTACACATTTTCGCATTCTTTCATCCACACACACATAATCAATCATTGCCTTCCTTTCATTCAGTTCACCACCCACCCTTCTCATCACTCGCCATGTATACATGTGGATCATCTTGTGCCTGAAGAGGGTATTGGCTATCACCAACCCCCTTCCAGCACAAATGTCCACTAACGCACTGCCATTCTCATCCATCTCAGCAGGCACACCCCACTCACCAACTATTCCATCCACCTTCACATTCCCTACTTTACCATTCATATCACCGATCAAAAACACTCTCTCATTCCTTCCAAACTTTTCCATGCACACTTCCACATTTGTCCAGAACTCTTCTCTCACTCTGTTTGCACGATCTTGCGTTGGCGCATACACTCACACAATCGCCGACATTTGTATTCCAACTTTCAATCTTACCCACACAATCCTTGACCCAACTGATCTATACTCTTTTATGCTCTTCTTCCATCTTCTACTCACAACTATACATACTCCCTCTTTTGCCCTCTCATTCTCACCTACTCCTGCACATATACCCCATCCATACTCCCATTCTCTCACACTCTCACCTCCCCATTTCGTTTCAGTTATTCCGCATACATCAACTTTCGCACCCTCAAGCACCTGGACAATCTCTCTCTCTTTCACCTCGTCATTCACTCCCCTTACATTCTAAGTTCCGATAACCATGTCCTTTGGCCGGTCCTTGGTCGTCATCTTTAGGTCAGTCCTTGTCCGAGGCTTATTGTTTGTCTTTTTAGCTAACTGTTTTCCGGAAAGGGGCACTAACCCTCCGCCAACCCTTTTAGTCGCCTTTTACTGGGGGAGTATTCTTGAAAAAAACCCTACCCCCAGGGGTATTTATTCAGGTACTCTTTGCTTATTTATAGTAATTATAGCATACAGACCGTTACCTAGTTTAACAGATATATTCTTCGTGTTTTTGATGAACAGCTGAGTATTTTATTTCTAGAAACACAAGAGGAATTATTTTGAAAAATAAATATTATCTATCATCTGGTGTCTGTTGCGATGACATCGGCGGCCACTCTGCAGCAGCGAATCAAATACACCCTACTCGCCCCATACATTCAGGTGCACAGGTCAATCAAATTGGGTATAGTAAAGGGACTGTATAAGACAACTTCGGGTTGAGTGGACCAGAAAGAAAAGAAAATGAAGTGAGAGACAGACAGACAGACAAACAGACAGAGAGAGAGAGAGATTAGTCGCACACCCGCCTAGATCACCTGACAGAGAAGCATGTGACTTTCAATTGTTCCCCAAACTGATGCTCGTGACAAAGTTACATCATTTTGACAGGACCGACAGTACCATAATTATCTGAAACGAAGAGCGTTCTGAAGGTCGTCAAATGACAAGGTCGCCGTATTAGGTGTATTGATGCAGGAGCAACGTACTTTGAAGGTGAAAATTCAAGCACGAGTATTTCTCTGATGTTAATAAAATTGAGCTTTTCTACCATTAACTGAACTATCTGATCAAGCTTTGTAGATTTCTGGACATATGCAAGTATACAGTACGTAGATGTCTGTAAATGCATACCTACAGTTTCATAGCTAGTATATCACACTGGTGCAGTGGTAACGTTCTCGCTTGCCAACTGGTGGACGGGAGTTCGCGCCTCGCTCAGGTTGCGAAAAGTTTCACTGATGAAGTGGGTGGTTACTGTCCCCTTTGAGCAAGGGGACGGGTGTGTGCGTGTGTGAAGGTCACAGCCTTGCCCTTAGATCGGACTATATGAGCTCTCAGCTCCCTTCCGGGAGGGTAAAAGCTGACGATCATGACCATCAAGTGATCCTGACCGACCCGGTGAATTACACCCCCCCCACCAAAAAAAAAAAAACGATTTTTCTACACAATCATTAGTAAACTTAACCACACTCAAGATTACGCCTACAGTGGGAGATGAAAATTAAAGTCCAGAGAGGTAATGGTTTAGGGGATATCCCGTCTCCACCCTCTCCCTCTCATCCTGTTTAGATTTCGTCGACCCTTCAAAGCTTAGACTTTTATTAAGATGTGTTTGTTTGGTCCATGTATGCATAAACTTGACAGTATGTATCAAAGGTCTGTGTTTTGTTCATACCGCTAAGTAGGTCTGTGAAAAGTCATCCACAGCTAAAGAAGTTATCTGCACGGACTTGATATGCATAGATTAATATATCTGGGAGTATCTAGGGTCCTTTACAGAGCCAGGAGACTTAATTATGGTCGAGACATCTTATATTTGACGTTTTAACTAACTCCAGATTATTTTATTCAACTGAGTTACAGTGGGCCAGAGTTAATTCTTACGTCATTAATCCTATAATAATCAGAACAACTCTAGTATTCTATCCCTGCTAACGTCAGACGATTTTATTCAGCTGAGACTGAGTCATGGGAGCGCAAGAAAGTTAAGGACGAATAGAGAATCCTAAGTAATATCCTTTCCGTATTTCTGGATGAAGAATTATAGCAATATCAGATAATGACTTAATCTCAGGAAGTTTGTAAACTGACTCACGCTCATCAAAGTTATATACTGATCCTCACGCTCATCAAAGTTATATACTGATTCTCACGCTTATCAAAGTTATATACTGATTCTCACGCTCATCGAAGTTGTATACTGACTCTCACGCTCATCAGAGTTGTATACTGATTATCACGCTCATCAAAGTTATGTACTGATTCTCACGTTCATCGAAGTTGTATACAATACTGACTCTCCCGCTCATCAGAGTTGTGTACTGACTCTCAGTCAGCTGCGGTGGAACTAAACATTTTTCTCTTTTGTGCTGAAGAATAATTTTACGGAGAAATTGTAGGACAAGACGGTAACGGCGGAGGAATGCATGCGTAAACAAATTATTCCCACATCAGTTGTTTACTTGGAGGACGCAAGATTTCCGATCTGACTTTAATCTTCTTCATGTACTGTACAGTAGGGCCCTCGTAGAGTCGCAACAAACAAGGATCAGCGTAGGTCAGTAAACAGCTTTTCCATTAGTGGGTATAATTCTTCCAACTTAACACTTCACGACACTGTGGTACCTTGACAAGATGCAATCACCTTCATTTCTGCATTCATAGAGACTGGAAGTTTCGTTCTGTAAGGGAGCTCTGTTTTCGTTTATTTTGGATTTAGACGAGCATGTCTATAGGAAATGTGCCGTGGAATACAAGAAATTAAAAAAAAATTTTAAGGGGAATTTAAAATATTGCTCAAAATAATAACGTCTGGCCGTAACACAGAATTGGATACAAAGATAATCTGTACAAAGGTAGTCTGTGTGCCTCAGAATTAGCCATTGCAACCAGATTAAATAAGGAAATGGATGACCATTTTGCATACATTATGAATATTATAATGAGTTCCTAAACAGACACCAGAGCAAGAGTCTTCATTGGTGGGGTGAGTGTCAGTAAGAATGGAAATAAATGGGGGTGACGCAGCGACGCAAAGGATCGAACAGAACTTCTACAGGAGGGAAGTGAACGGAAATATTAAAAAAAAAAAAAAAGTAATGAAATATAACTAATGTGAGCGATAGTACACGAAGGAGGGATTTTATTAGAAAAATACATGAGATGGGAGTGACAGAGAAAAAGAAGGAAACCATACAAATAAAAGTTTTTTTTTTTTGCGTTCGACACAGGATGACTTCAAAATCCATTGCTATGACCCAGCAGTCTTCCTACATACAGTACCACACACTTTCTGCTGTCATAATATCGACATTCATTCCCACCGTCCACACTCAATACATGCCTTTGGTCATTCAAGACTAGTATTAACGGGGATATTTTCGTGATTCGTCGGTGGGTCATTTTCTTTTTTTTATGTGACCGACTCTGGGCATAGGCCTCACAGCCTGCTTTCAAGGCCCAGTAGTCCTCCTACGTATCTCACACCTCTACATGTCACCACTTCGGCGCTAACACCCACCGTCCATACTGAATACTTGCTAGGGCTGTCTCATACAGGACTGGTGCATTGGTATTAGCGGGGGTATTTTTACATGTCGGCAGGTCTTCTGGTATATCAGTAAAGTCTGATTTCATAAAATTCAAATCCTTTGACCTGTTCCCTGCCCCAGCGGGATTTGAACCCGGGTCCCTTAGGACTGCAGGCCAACTCTCTATGTAGCAGAAGAGTGTAGCGTATTTTATCATTATTCCAGTCACCATACTTTTCCTTCCCCCAGCCTGGCATTGAACTCACGTCTTTTCGATCAGCCGTCAACTTCACCCAAGAACAAAAGAAGTAAAAGACAGAAGCGTATTTACTGGTGGCAGCCAAAGGACCGACCCAGCACTATATCATTAACGGACAGTAAAAACATAAATTGCGACCTTTTACCATTTTTGTCTCCAGAGTAATGGTGGTCATGTTTCACTCGGCACCGGAGCTGGATTGTTTTTTTCCTTCTATGTGGTCTCCTCTTCGTTTCCTCGCTTCTCTTGTCATTCATTCCGTTTGTATCTCCCCCCCCCTCTCTCTCTCTTATTCTGTCGTCCATTCACTCATTCTGCCGGCTTCCGTTCCAGTCGCACTGTTCCTGCTCTTTTTTGTCATAGGAACTTGCCCATTTTGCACTCTAGCTAAATTTCCAACATGTAAACCCGAAAGCACTAATTTCTCCTTCCCATGTAGTCGGAGTCGTGGCCAGTCACGACCGAGCGAGCGAACATCCTCCCCCCCCCCTACCCCAACCTCAGTGTAAACGTTGTTGGATAGACGTGGAAAGGCCAGAGCTAGTGATGTTAGAATGGCAGTATTGTTTTTGTTGATAACCCGAACCAGTAGGGGTAACTACTGCATGTAAATGCATTTAATGTGTAATATTGCACTTTTATACACAACATGACTATGGATAATATGAGAAAGGCGCGAAAGAGAAAGAAGACGTACAATGCATTATGTATTAAATATACTTACAGTACGTCCTATATTATAATATTACATTAAGTATAGTACGATAAACAACATCTGTTGAAAGATACCATGTCTTTTCACAGCCATTCTCGCTCCTACCTCCACCACCCTTCTCTTGAGTTCCTGTCTCCACCACACGTCTCTCTTACCCTCTCGTCCCCCATTCTCGCCCTTTGTTACCCAAAATAAACTAAGATAATGATGAATTGACTCGTCAGCTATTAATCTTATTGTATTATCATACACCTCTGTATTTAGCACCAACAAATTAATAACGTACAATTCGGTATACCTGCCGACTGTTTCATCCTGTTGTAAGCTGTTACATAACACACGCTTTGCAAGTTGGACCTTGTGTTACAAGGACATACGGTTGTTTATCGTTAACACAGATTATGTGTAGTTTTGGACGTCCATTAATTCATATTATGGTGGCAATTTAAGCCTTACATTATAAACATACAAGGTTTAAGTTCCTCTCATTATTGTTGCATTAACCAAACAAATCAGGGTTGGGCACTGACGAACCACAAGCACTCCGTTTTAGCGAAAATATTCCGACCTCTTGTCACAACAGTGGCACAATGTCATCATGTATACAACTGACCCACATTCAATCGTATATGAATTAATGGACGTCCAACACCACACAAAACCTGCCCTTTCATCCAGCGACATACAGTACACATGCATACAAAGAGAGACAGACAGACAGACAGACAGACAGACAGACTGACTGAAACAAGCAGACTGACAAACCTGTGGCACCGATATAGACAGTTATTTGCCAGATCTGTTTACCTTGTATGCTTAGTCTTATTGGAAGCTTCAGTGTTCATAATGATCCTTATATACAAAGAAAATCATGCTATTGTTTTTTTTTTTTCTTTTTACTCTGCATCAAAAGTTTTTCCAATAATGAAGTCTTACGTTTTCTTTCTCTTAACTGTAAGCATTTACATACATCATACTTTGCCACTAAGTTGAAAGTAGAAGTGAAAGGAGAGAAGTGGGGATTAAGTAAGAATAATTATTGTGGAAGCCAAAGTGGAAGAAAGTTAGTGAAAAGATAAAATTAAAAAGAAAAGAGAAAATTGAAAAAGGTATGAATATTAAACATTTGAGGAAAAGATATTAAAATGATGACGGCGACTAGCAATTTGAAGTGAAGGAGAAAGGGAGAAGGATTAAGACAGAATCTGCATTAATTAAAGAAATTGGGTTCAGGAAGGGAGGATAATATTTAGAAATATAGAAGGGCGAGAATGAAAAAGTAATTTGGCCGATATGGGGGAGAGGCGTGAGAAGCTTGATGAGAATGTGGAAATCAGTCCACATACCAGTCCTGTTGC
>NC_136976.1:27869937-28139937 GCF_032717465.1 Coenobita brevimanus | reverse complement strand
AATGCAGAACTACTGCCCATCAGAAATCTTTCAATCCCCGAACTGCATCTCTCTGGAACTCGCATCCCCAGAGTTGTTTCCCTCCAAACTTCAACCTACAGCTGTTCAAGTCTAACTGTTACTGATATTTTATGAACAGAGGACACCAGTAATCTGGTGCATGGATTTTTATTTTTCCTTCCTCTGTTCTGTTATTTAATATATATATATATATATATATATCTATATATATATATATATATATATATATATATAGGGAGCGTCTGTGGTACGGTGGTAGAGTGTGCGTTTTGTACACGGGTGAGCCAGGATTCGCGCCCCGCCAGGGTAACAAACTTTGGGAGTGTTCTCCCGGCCACGTACTGCATTGGCGGACACAAGGGGTGCTGTGGTTGAACCAGTGTCGCTTACTATAAAGTATGCTTGCACCCAGTCGGCTTGCGCGGGCCGATTACTCTTGGTTCACAGACTACACACACATCCAAAGCCACTCCAACACTACAATTACACTTACAAGCACTTCTCACCCTACATACAATTTCAACCAGACAGCCTAAGCCACTTGGTAGAGATACATTGGCTGTATCGTCCCGACTTCGGTCGGGATAGGCCGGTCCTGCAGTGGATTCTCAAATGGCTGATGATATATATATGCAACGCCCTCTTTTCCTAAGTATCTCTCTTCTTCCTTGAATTCCCACTTCCCTTTCATTTTCTTACTGTAACGGTACTAGCCAATCCCATTATACACCCTCCGAAGCACAGGGACCCGAGGCAAGACTATACATTCCAGTACATTTCAGGCCTTATAATCAGCCTACCGGTACTTCCTTTCTTGGCATTACATGATTGAAAAACTCAAGCCACCTCTTCAGCATCAAAACTTTGGCGGGCCATCACTCTGATGGAGGCGTCCTATCCAGTAGACTCCCCAAGTGGCCACTCTGATATATTGTTGTAGCTTCTTCAAACGTATGACGTATTTCTATTCTTCCTGTTACCAGACGATTTTGTATTTAGTTTAGGAAATGCTTCTAGTAGTTAAGTGGCTCATGACGATTATATCCAACTCCTCTGGTTCAGAAAGTTTATCCATAGCTAAATAATATCGTTTTGTCGTTATAAAAACTGAACAGAAGAAGGAGATAAAAATGAAGCTTTTTATATGAACGCTGGTAGTATGACAGGTTGGAAAGGAATCAACGGAAGGGCTGTTCCGAGGCATCTTGTGTGTGTGTGTGTGTGTGTGTGTGTGTGTGTGTGTGTGTGTGTGTGTGTGTGTGTGTGTGTGTGTGTGTGTGTGTGTGTGTGTGTGTGTGTGTGATTATTTTTTACCTGTTTATTTACATGATTTTCACATACATGCCAGATAGAATGCAATCTATTCTCGGGCATGAATAATAGCTATTCGAAAAAAAAATAAACATGAGTAAATAAGCGGTAAGTACGATTCTGAAACTGAAGCCATTGCAGTGACAGGCCAAACTGAAAGTGAAGTATTGGGTCGTATGTGTCCATATTTTCAATACCCTGGACTAATGCCAATGGTGTTAGTAACCTCTATCCAGTGACTTAGTTTTAGCTTGTTTCTTAGTTTACTAAATTTAGCTTATTTTATTTTTTAGTGTATTATTATCTCAAGACAGTTTTACTTAGCCTAAGCAAGACTTTTTAAATAAACGTGGTTAGAAAGAACCTAATTTTTACATATCATCATTTAATATAGCCCATGTCCATAGAGCAAACTCATTCAGTTCGGTAACACTTTTTCACTTAATTTATTGTACCATGGGAAGATTTTATTCCTCTTAGAGAACATTTATAATATGATGTTAAATATAATATTCATTAACCCCTTTAATGGTAGGGTACTCTTGTAAGTTGAATAGAATCACCTTCAGATAACAAAATAATATAATAAATTATTTGTTCTGGATGAATGAGTAGAAGTGTAACTTTAACGTTTTCCGGCTTCAGGACTTAAGTCCCGTCCGCATTAGCAGGCAATGACTGGCGGGTATGAGTGAGAAGTCCGTCATCTAACAATTTGTGGCAAATTTGACGGGCAAACCAGCGGACATAACAGTCTGTGCCAGTTGCTGAGTAAAATCATCAGACACTGCCAGTTTTTTTTTTTTTTTTTTTTTTTTCACTTTCTGATTTCTTTTCTTTTTCACTAGTCCAGTAATTATTGTGCTATACAGGGCTATTTTCCTCGTACGAACCGTGTTCGCCATTGTCATAGCCCACACAAGCACTGCAGACTACCTACTCACCGACCACCTACTCCTCACAGTTTGGACAACATCACAGTCGTGACCGACAGACTCTGTCCGGTGTGGACACAGTTCGCCAGTCTCTGCCCGCTAGTGTGGACGGGATTTAGGTGTATAAATTTGTCTCAGGTTAGGTGTATAAATTCGTCTCAGGTTAAGTCGAAACATGTTAAAATTATATTGACCATGAGAAGATGATAGCATTAACGAGCACAAGCTTCTGCGCTTACTGTCAGAGGAATATAAATCATCAGACGTTGTCTGGAATAAAATACTACAGGCGTTTCGATTACAAGGGGGTAAATAAAATTGATGCATCCTCTCTTCCAGCTATATAAGCATCACACCAATCCACCTTCTCCCCCGTGACCGCAGATTTCCAGTCTATATCATAACTGAGCACTTACTCTTTTCTAGGAGGATCTAGAAGCTGGTCTAGTCATGGCTGTGTGAGTGAGCTAGAAATTGATTAAGTTATGGGAGTTGGTTGCCAGGCTATTACAGAGAACAACCTGATTGTTTGAATTATGTTAAAAAGTCATTACGGATCTTCCGCAAGACCCACCAACATGTCATAAAAATCGTTTCGGAAATACCGTTACACCAGTCCTGAATGTAAATGTCCCAGGATTTATTCAATATCAAGCGGTGGCCATAAGCGCCGAAGTGGTGCTTTGTGAAGATGTATGACACATATGAGGACTGATGATCCACAGGGAATGGACTGTCAATTCCGTGCTCAGATTCAAATATACAAAAAAATTTAATTTACACTAGATAAGGCTAGTTTAGGCTGTTGGACTTAGTAGGTGGCGCCGGAATGCCATACACGTCGGAATTATGATCCCTGGGCGTCCAGTTCCAATTCGTATTATTTTCCCACCCGTCCATCATACGAACAGTCCGTGTTTAGCCCCCATCAGTCCACCAAAATTTAGAATCATCATCTATTCATTTAACCTCTTCATTACAAAAACCCAGTATACTACACTGTAATGCAGTCCCTGACACTGCATAGCACTTAATGTACTCACTTAACGCAACACACTCTCACTATACATAGTCCTTCGGCATTACTTCAAGAAAAGTTCTCCGACAGCGCCCGACCTAAGTGGCCGATTTATTACAGCGTGCCTGCTTTGCCTATGGATGAGTATGAGGCCAGAACAACAACATTACAAAAAAATTCCAGTGGGCAAATTGAAACTGTCTGATTGTAAAATATATGGGAGATAAATGTATATAATTGCGCTGAAGAAGTAACCGTATGTCGTCTCTGACCTTCATTATTGGGTATTACCTAAAACCATGTATTTGCTGTGATGTATTAAAATTTTGTTCTGTCATATGCATTTGTTCTATTTTATAAGTGATTTCGAACTAGAGGAGTTTGATATAGTCTTCATGAACACCGTACTTGCAAAAGGTCTTTCTTAAGCTGAATAAAACTGCCTTTGTGGTTGCAAGAATTTACCCAGTGCAAAAAGCATATTCGTACTAAAGAGGCTAAACTAAATAAAATCATGAGTTAAAGGAATATACAACGAGACGTTAGTCTGCGGGAAGAGTAAAAGCCTTTCTTACTGTATACCTTCACATACCATTGTCGCTCTAATCTCCCTTCACTACGATGTCATTTTTTCCATATTGCTCGGGGTACTACTGGATGATTTAATTCTGTTTAGCTTTGTAATGATGGGGTTAATGACTCTGTATCTAACCCCACCAGTTTGAAAATTCTCCCCAGAGTTGAATAAAATCGTCTGGTGATTACAAGAATAAGACCAACACAAGATTCGTATCACCTATCGTGTTACCGCCCACTCCCACGACAAAGGACCCTATTCTCATCAGTTTAAGAGGCTGTCTAGTACTCTGCCTTAACGGTTAGTCTTGCATATTGCACATTAATAATGCCTTACGTTATCTGTGACTTTATTAAGATGTTAGACTGCGTAAACAGCATACAGAAATACATTAATTCACCAGATTAGGAAGTCAATTACTAAGGAGGAGGAGCTGCAGAAGTTCCTTGTTCATTGAAAATACGGACATATAGACAACCATCTCCAGCTTCTGCCAGCCCTAACGTCCATCTCTGTTTTATTCCTGTTATCCATCAACCACTGTTTTATTTGACCCTAAATTTTATTGGCTATCCCACCGCTCACATCATCGTTTTGATCAGCTTCAGCCTACTCACCCCCCCCCTTCTCTCTCTCTCTCTCTCTCTCTCTCTCCTTACATATCCATCACCCATTTCGTCCTTCACAAGCAAAACATACTCTACCATATACCCAACCATCCATACCCCGTCGCCTTCTCTCTCCACCCAGAACCATATTTCACAGACACATCCCCATTACCAACCACCTCTAATCTTTTCTATCCTTCATTACCCATCCCTCACCCATTCTCGCTATATCATTTGACCCTGACGACTCTATAATAGTCCCAAATACTTGCACCTCGTCTACTTTGCAACACATCCTTGCCCAAACCCACCCATCGTTCGCCTTCATTATCACCCACCTAAACCCTCCATCCCCCCTCCCCTCCTCTATCCAGCTTAACTGTTGTGCTAAACAAATGTCTCAGCGATCTTCCATACTTTGTATATCCCGCTCACTCATTAAGCCAAGACTACGAGACAAACCTACGGGAATTCTCCCCTTAAAATTATTGTGCTGGTGTGTATGAGTTAAAAAACTGAATTTATTACTATGTTAATCTGCGTGTTTCTCCCTCTTCTCTTTATCTTTAGGGCAGAGGATCCAATTTCCCTTGCAAATGGATGCAAATTTATTTATCCCCCCTACCTTTCGCTGGTGGAAGGATGAATGGTGGGGTTATGATGATATTATTTTCTCGGGCATTTTCTATATGAGTTTTGTATTACACTTGGGCTCAGCGGTAAGCTGAAAAAAGTAGTTATGTTCATTTCTTCAGTATTTATCAAACTCTTCATCACACTAAATGGTAACAATAAATTACCGTATTTTAAAACGTTGATTCTCTCCACCATTTTTCCTTGCATTCTGTAAAAAGTACGTTTGTCATACAATATATATATATATATATATATATATATATATATATATATATATATATATATATATATATGTCACAAGTTGGCGCGATTAAGTGTATAAATAAACTCATGACATTAACTTTGGTGGGAAACTGCGAATTCTAGTGGAATCCCAGTATTTATCACTCAGTTTAACCGCCACATATTCACCCGATCGGGAGTGTTTTCCAGGACATTTCTCACTAATTCATAAGTGATCGTCCTTGTGCGCGATGTTAGCACCTTCGCTGAGTGAACTGCGGGTGTGTATCGCTCACACTCGTTGGCCGTTAGCAAGTGCGGCCATGACACTCGCCTCTCTCCCACAATTTGAATCAGTCAAGATTTGAGCACCGTGGAACCAGGTAGTGTGTGTGGCAGCATCCATCCTCAGCAACGATGCCTAGTTCCCGCCGCCGCCATATTCCCACCTAGCGTGATTGGCGAGAGGCTCAGCGTGTGCTGTGTCCTTCCTCAGTAACGACATCCAGTCATCAGCTTAGTCCACTTTTCTGACCAGTGTTTCTTTTCGTTTTTTCCTAGGTTTAAGAGTTAGCTTTTGAGTGAGCGAGTGAGTGCAATCTCCTTATTTTGGATTCATTTTGAAACATGTAACTTAAATTTATTTCTTTGTAATCAATAAATTTAATTTCTTTTTCTTGAGCTTAATGTAATGTAAACTAGTGTTTTATTTCTCCATAAGCTAATTCTAGTTGCAGCTCCTAGCTTGCATAAACGCTTTGTATTATTCATAACTGGTACTTAGGCCAGTCTTTTTTATTAACTCAAATCCGTTGTGCCATCTAGGAGTTAATTGCACCAGCAAGAATCTGTTTATCATTAATAGCATTATTGATTGTCAGGGGTGGAGTCACTTTCTCCAGAGGCCAACAGTACTAATAAACAGCACGTGTGAATAATTAGTCTCTGCTGTGTACTGTTGAGAAAGTTTAAATTCTCATCCTTAGAGAATCGGCGAAGTAAGCCGGCATAAAGTAATCATTGCTTGATTTTCGCAAGTAAATTCTTTGTCACTGTTCTTAAGTATTATTGAATAATATTCTTTAATATTGCATATGCAAAAATAAAAACCCTGTGACACTGGCGACCTCATTCCAGGATATTAACTCCTAGCTCTAAAGCTATTCACGAGATAATACTCACTCACTCATACTTAGGTATTTATCATTAAAGTCTATAGGCACTATCTTACTGGTGATTATTGATTCAGTTCTATTAATTTATGTAATAGTTTTCACAGTCAGTTGTTGTTTTCATTTTCTTTCTTTACCAGTTTAACCCGTCACGTCCCGAGGTTTTCCGCACCTATGACATCCCCCAGTCCCGAGCCTTTTTGGAAATTTTTTTTTTTTGCTAAAACTTCCGCTTAGGTCGAGAAACGAAGGAAAATCACAAAGAGAGTGGTTCCCGCGGTCTACAAGTGGTCCGTACAGGTGCGGTTCCCCCCCCCCCCGCAGGTATGGTGTTCTCTAATGGGCTGGATATGCATTTACGTTTTCTATGGTAAGGAATAATGGGAGAAACAACACACAACACCTCTATATTTATTGAATTTGAACTAATAAACAATAACAGTAACAATATAATGGATTTCAGATACATATATATGAAAAATAAGCATTGTACCATCGCGCGAGCATAGCGAGTTTGGTCCAAGTCGTAACATGCTATATGCTAAGTGTCTGGTATGAGTCAACCTATCATTTTTTTCTACTTGTATACTCCTGTTTCAATGACATTTTACCAATTACAACTGTTTGTAAGTGTTTTCAGATGTTTTCATTCATTATGATGACATGCAGCATAAGTATAGCGAACATCAGCTTAGTAAGCGCACTCGCTATGACTCGTATTTCAACATACCAAATTGTTTTATCACTTTCCAATTATTTTCCCCTTTACATAGAACCTTTCCTCCACCACTGTAAAGGTTTTCAATTATTTTCATTCATTACGAGGGCATTTAGCGATATGCTAGCGCATATTCACGTAGCAACCACGATCTCAAGCACTCGTGTTTCATCATCTACTTTATTTATTCACTCCACTTACAATTTCCCACTTACATTACACACGTTTACACCCCTATAATGCACTGTACATACTTACTGCCATTATTTATTCAATTGAGCGTGAGAATATCGCCTGAAAATACCCTCGCAAGGAATGTTTCGACAAACATAATACTCACACACTTATATACTAATTCACTCACACACTTATATACTAATTATTCACTTTATCACTTGCTGACTTTTATTTTGACTAATACGTGCCTTATTCATTCAACTGAGCGTCAGGAAATCGCATCTCTATACACACGATATGAATATTTGACTTAGAATATATATCATCACATACAATAATTTGAACTTATATTATACCCGTAAGAATTTCCCATAATAATAATTATATAATTACGGACCATATTTATTGCACTGAGCGACAGAATATCGCATCATAAAACCCTCGCTATGTAAGTTTCAACTTAGGGCAGATTTATATACCTACATACAATGTTTTCACTTATGTTCTACCCGTATGCACTTTATACTAATATTTGGAGATCAACATGACTGATACTTTCACTGAGCGTCTGTCTGTCGCATTTACCTCATAATTTCAGCGTCCTTTCGCATTCACACCATACTAAAATTGCATCAACGTGTGATATTCACTAAAACATGAGTGAATACAGAGACCCACGTCACACTGCACGCACTCATAGCGGGTGTCCTTCCTCAGTGTCGTGAGTCTCACCTGGGAATTACTGCACACGTGACACCTGCGTTGGGGCCTAGGTCTGTTTGGCTGGGGAGGGATAGGAGTGCGGAAATGGCGGCCGGATATTCTCTGGGGAGTTTGGGCAATATGGGCAGTGCGGGTGCGAAGTTGGGGCCTTTCAACAGCATACTTTGCAAAGATTTCTCTTGTGAGCTCCCTCACAAACCCTTCAAATGTTTCCTGAACTCCTGTGGTCATGGCGTGAAGGTGGTGGCAATTCAGAGCAGTGATATCTAGCAAGTGAAAGAACAGTTTTTTATACCACTTCATCGTGGTCCTGGCACACTCTACCGTCGATATCATGGAGTCTGACTGGTCCACGAGGCGCATGTTTATATTGTAATCCATAACACACTCAGGTTTCCAAACACGACCCCTACTCTCGCTACGGTAATCTACTGAATCAGTACGGTGCATCAAGGGGCGGTGAACCGTGGACAAGAGGCTTACTTCTCTGTTGTGGTTCCACATTGTTGCAAGGATGTTGTTGGCTTTGAAGAAGACAGCCTCATTCCTTGCAAGTTTCCGCCCTACCTTGGCCATGTGACGCCGGTTCACCTTTACGGTTCCACAGACTCCCGTTTCATGTGTGTGAAGATAACGAGCGAGAAGAGGGCTAGTGTACCAATTGTCGAGGTAGAGAACGTGACCATGATGAAGGTAGTCTTCTATCATCGTCTTTACCACTGCTCCCGACAGTCCAATACTTCGATCTTCTATTATGTCTGTCTGTGCACCGGTGTACAAGACTATGTCTTGCACGTATCCAGTCCTACAGTCACACATAACAAAGATCTTGAACCCAAAAAGGTGCCTTTTGCTGGGTATAAACTGTCTGAATGAAATATTGCCTCTCCACAACACGAGACTCTCGTCTATGACGAGGTCTCTATAGGGATAGAATGAGGAACGAAAGGTTTGCCTGAGGTGATCAAAGACCAACCGAATTCGCCTCATTTTATCAGTGTTGTTTGCATTTGCAGGGTCATGAGCATCATAGAAATGGAGGCGACTTAGAATTTGTTGAAACCGATTACGGCTCATCACTTGACCAAATATGGGGGTAAACATAACAGGGTCCCTAGTCCAGTAAGCAGGAATTCTATTCTTTCTTATAATACCCATCAAAAGAACCAGGGCAAAAAATAAGAACATTTCTGGAAGGGAGACAGGGTAATCATAGATCATAGAATGACTACTCCTTGTTCCCAATCTTTCACTCTCTAGGCGCTGGGTGCTTGCAAACAGGTTTGTTTGGTATACAACCTGATCAACAAATGCCTCACTGAAAAACAGGTGGAAATAATCCAACCTGGTGGAATTACGGTGAATTCCTGGTGCAGTGCAGCCAGATCGCCCCACCTCAGTGAAGGGGTGAATGAGGGGAGAAAAATCACTCCCATCCTCCCAATCCCACGACACAAATCCCTCGTCCCCATCAGCCCCATCACCGCCTTCGTCTGGGTGGGGAGGAGATCCTGGTTGGGGAGGTGGGGGAGAAGGAGTGCGGAGGGCTTCCCCACTGTCACTCCTCTTCCCTCTGCCTTTACCCTTTCCCTTTCTCTTACCCTTACGGCCTTGAGGAACATTAGGGGGCTGTGGGGATGAAATAGGGGAATATTGAGGAGCAGAAGACGTGCTGGGGAGTGGTTCCTCCCCACCTTCCCCCTCCATTACAACACCACGTGCCTTCTCACGCACCCTAGCTCGACCACGTGTTAGGGGATATTGGGGAGCATAAGACGTTCTGGGGAGTGGTTCCTCCCCACCTTCCCCCTCCATTACAACACCACGTGCTCTCTCACACAACCTAGCTCGACCACATGTTAGGGGATATTGGGGAGCATAAGACGTGCTTTGGAGTGGTTCCTCCCCACCTTCCCCCTCCCTCACAACCCCACGTGATAAGGAGCGCACCCGCACTGGCCCACGTGATCCACTACGCCGCCTCACACTACGTAGGGAGAGCAATGACTCACTCACGTCACTCTCACTTTCCCTAATCCTCCCTGGACTTTCCCTTTCACTCCCCACTCCCTCCACTTGACTTCCTAGCTCCCCAAACAGAATGCTAGGCCCATACCTGCTCATACGACATGGTGTGCGCTCTGGGCCACGATGTGTAATCACCTCCCGTCCATACCACGTGGCAGCACGTCCCACGGCTCCATCCCCGTCCTCGTCCTCGTCCTCGAATTCTGGTTCCAAATCACGCTGGGGATAGGGATAGGATATAGCACGTGCCTTCTTTGCCTCCTGCCCTGCTCTAGCAGCACAGTAAGTCACATACTGCCACTTCCTGGGAGACGGAACTTCCTCGTCACTGCTGGTGGTTTCTTCCTCCTCTGGCTGCACATAATCCTTGTCCATCTCCTCGTCGTCCAGTGGGGAATCACTGTCGCCGGTAAAGGTGTCCAGGGCGACTTGAATTTCGCTGTCTGAGAGACCTCTCTTAGCCATGTCTGAGCAGGACCGTGGCTACCAGGTGAGTGGATGAGTGGTGGGCTAGCGCGGGTCGCGCGGGGTCGCCGAGTGTCCCCGCCTGGTGGCAGGTAGGGGAAGGTCATGTGAGGGTACGTACCGCAAATCAAGCGCGAAATTTGAAAATTGTCGAAATTATGCAAATTGCAATTGCATGACGTACTGGTATGTCGCCGGGACTGGCAAATGCAAATCGTTGCAATGTACCCATACGTCGATGGGACGGGGCAGGTTAATTAGATAAAAACTGGTCAACACTAACCTGTGCCTATATTCTTTATTCTTGATTATTGGCATCTTTCTTTGCAAATTGCAGTCAGTACTGAATCGCTAGTTTACTTAGATTGAGTTAGCATCATGTCTACCAACGTCTATGTACAGGAAGCCAAAGATATGGGGCTTACGGATCTTGAGAAAATAAAGTATTATGTCCTCTCTCAGCTTAGTCACGAGCAGCAACGCGAGAGTGATGCCCGTGAAGAGCGTAGAATCCAACGTGAACACGAGTGAGAACAGCGCGAATACGAGCGAGAACAGCGCGAACATGAGCAAAAACAATGCGAACTCAAGTTAGAACAACGCGAGAGAGAATGTCAACATGAGTTAGAACAACGCGAGAGAGAACGTCAACACGAAGTAGAACAACGTGAGAGAGAACGTGAGTATGAGCGTGAACAGCGAGACAGAGAACGAGAACATGAACGTGCCGAGCGAGAAGAATGCGAAAGACACGAACTTGAAGTGCTGAAGCTCAAGCGAGATGCCTTAGCTTCAGACACATCTGGTGCAGCTGGCCCAAACTCCACGAGCTTTCTCCCTGCACATGTTCTGGTGACCCTACACATCAAGCTTCCCCCATACAAGGAAGGCAAGCGAATCGAGCCATACATAGCTCGTTTTGAAGACATGGCTCAGCTTTACCAGCTGGATGATGCAGCTAAGCGGATTCAGTTTCTTAGCTTGTTTGAGGACCCTGCCCTCAATATTCTCCACAGAAATCGTGGAGACAATCTCACGTATGAGATGATGAAGGCTGCACTCGTCAAAGTGTATGGTCTCACAGTTGACGACGCCAAGAGTCAGTTCATGAGGGCGTGTTTACAGGAAAAAGAGACTGCTGTTCAGTTTCTTGACCGGCTTACTGCTCACTTAGATGAGTGGATGGAGAAAGATGAAACTCCTTCCATGCGTGAGGAGATAATTGACCTTATGGTGCGCATGCAGCTAGAAAAGTCGTGGCCTACTGAACTTATGGCTCAGCTTAAGATCTGCCAGGTAAGAGATGCCAGCCAAATGGTGAAGAAGGCTGATGCATTCTTCACTGCATACGGGTATCAAACTCACACGCAGCATACCTGGAACAGGAAAGCTGATGAATCTGGGAAACTGTCTCAGACTGAACCCCGGCAACAAGGCCGTTCTCAGAATAATGGCCAAGGTCCAAAACCGCAGAAGAAGGACCAGGGGCATAACACTCAGAAACCTGACTGGAAGAGGTACAACAGGTACCCTAACCAGCAGCAGTATCAGCCATGCAACCGACTGTCAGGACTGTCCTTTTCAGCACCAGCTCAAGTGAATAGGAGGCAGGAGGCGAATGCAGCCTTCATTCCTCAGCAGCAGCACAGTGGTCACGTCCCTACCAGTACGGGTACTTTCCCACAGTTCACTAGTCCCTCAGTGACAGTGAGCACTCCTCCACAGGTGGCCAATGCTCTGTCTCCACAGACAGTGAGTACAACCCCTCAAGCATCTAGTTCTCAAGGCACCATGTTTGCCGCATCATTTATTCAGCAGCCTAATCAGTGGCTAGCTGCTTTCTCGACAGGCCCTTCCACAGGTGACAGTGCTTTTCTTGTTCAGCCAGGGTTTGTGGGAGACATCCCTTTGAAGGTCCTGAGAGACAATGGTTCCTCAGGTTGCTCTGTCAAGCAGAATCTAGTTCGGCCTGAGCAGTATACAGGTCGACAGATCCAAGCTAACCTTATTGATGGATCAGTGACATTGTTCCCTGAGGCACGTATCCAGGTGGCATCTCCATTTTACACTGGTACGACAGTCGCAGTTGTCATACCAGAACCTTTATTTGACCTTATCATAGGCAATATTCCCGGTGCCAAGTATAGTTGCACTGAAAATGACGCTACTCAAACTTCGGCTGCAGTAATACGAGCCATGGCTTAGGCTCCAAACTGTCACCCCGGTGACCATTGAATCACTGCAAGATCTGATGTATAGCCAAGTTGTTTTTCAAGAACAACATTCTGACCCAACACTTGCTGCTGTGCAAAAGAAACAAAATGGTAGAGTGATAAAGTATTCACGGGGAGGTCAAGCCAAGTTCCTTCGTAAACAAGGACGGCTCTACCTTGGGTCAAGAACACTCGAGGACGAGGTTCGTCTGCAGTTTGTCGTTCCCACAAAGTACTGCCAAGCAGTGCTAGAATGGGGTAATTGTTCAGCATCAGAGGGTCACCTGGGCAAAAGGAAAACCCAGGGCCGTATCTGAGCTTATTTTTTCTGGCCAGGGATGGGACGAGAAATAGATAGTTTTGTGCGTTCCTGCAATGTGTGTCCACATACCACTAATCAGGGACATGTCCTTCCCGAGCCGTTTGAAACCACATCCATAATCTCTGAGTCAGTTGAGAGACAGGGCAGTGGTGAAGTAGGTGCAGACCTGATGTCTCGCCTACTAACTGCTGACTAACATGGGCAACTGTTGTATGCTGGGTTCCGTAAGATAGGCGTTCTCAGAGATTTGAGTAATCCAAGGACCAGCCTAGTTCCCAGTTAAAAGTGTAGACCTGACATCTCACCCGTTTGCCCCACAGGACACAGTATGTCCAGGGCCTGTACATACAAGTATACCACAAGTTAAGGGGGAAGTTTGAGAACCCCATAGAGACAGTCCGAGGCTGTGTATGAATTACCTTGTGAATGTCTCGAGCTGTGGGCCTCTCTGAGGATTCCCGGAGAATGCACAATATCCACATGAGTGTTCACACCCATGGTGGGTGTTAAAATGTGACCTGCCTGATATTGCATAGCGATTCTCAGCTTCCTGTAATTAGTCCTAAGTGTAGAGTTAGGTTACTCAGTAATCTGCCCGTTCTAAGAGATTTGAGCAATTCAAGAAATGACATGTTTCATGGTTAATAATGTTAGGTTAACTAGTAAACTGCTTGTTCTAAGAGATTTGAGCAATTCAAGAACTGGCACATTTCCTAGTTAGTAAACATTAACCAGTAAACTACAAGGGTCCTGAGAGATTTGTAAATCCTAAGACTACGTTTCCTGGTTCATAATGACATACTGATTGCTAGGCAGAGAGAGAAAAATGACACTTTTGATGCTCCACCTTCATTCCTTTCGCAGGTGCAGCTGGTGGGTGCAGCATTGTCATGCAGATCAGCTGGTGGTCCCTGTTGCATGCTGCCGCCCCTTCTCTGCCTCATCGTCATTAATTACTATAAATTTCTATTACATGATTTTACACGTAGGTACAGTTACACCACAGCTGTCACACCTACACCATGTATTACATACATCATGCTACATAACAATTAGTTGTTAATGTAAATGTAGTGAACTTTTCGCTCAGATTGACCTGAGTACAGAATTTTTCACCGTTGTCATGGAGTTTTTCCCTCAAGCTTGCTTCTATTAACGTAAATACGAGTTTTTTTCCGCTCACTGGCGACTGTGACTTTCTCCTGTAGCAGGATAACACACACACACCAAAGTGTGAATCTTGTGTGACTGAGTTAAGATTTATATGTATGTATATTGACATTTTTTCTCGTGAGAAAAAATTTCATTTTTGATGGGGCGTAATGTCATGAGTTGGTGCGATTAACCCCTTAACCGCGGGGCGTCACTTTCGTGATGCTTGGGAGCAAGGGATCATACCGCGGGGCGTCGCTTTTGTGATTCTGTGTTATTTTGAATTCACCCGGGCTTCCAAGTGGGGGCTTGTATAATCTATCAGTACTGCCAATGTCCAACACTAGTCAGCACTCCTAATCTCATCTGTACTCCCATCCATTGTTGACAATTTAGCCATTTCTCCCCGTTCTTGACTCCCCTCCCTACCTCCCCTCCATTACCCTATCCTCTCGCCTGCCCGGCCGTGCTACGCTAAGTAAATCTTCCCTGGAATTTTTCACTGATTTCATCCATTGAAATAAGCCCTATGTCCTATTCTTATACCAAATAATATATACAAGAAAGAAATAAGGTAAGTGAGAGTGCCATACACCTGGATTTGACTAATTATCACCTGACAACACCTCACGTGCACTCGTTCGCTAATTTTCGCTGTTTTTTCCCCCTTGAAATATGCCGTATAATCTATTTTCGTAATAAATATATATGTAAGGAGGGAAGGGAGAAGCCTAAGTGATATTTACATTCACCTGGAACTACCTAATTTATAATGTATTGTCTAGATTTCCTGCCAATCATATCAGTGCTAGACAAAGCTGTTTCAAGATTAACATTGGTAACTCTGAATATATATCTCCTAAGTAGGCCTCTAATCTATTTTTGTAATAAATATACATGTAAGGAGGGAAGGGAGAAGCCTAAGTGATATTTACATTCACCTGGACCTACCAAATTTATAATGTATTGTCTAGATTTCCTGCCAGTCATATCAGTGCTAGACTTATCTGTTTCAAGAAGTAATATTGGTAACTCTGAATAACCCCTAAAGCAGGCCTCCACGCTGGCCCTCCGTTATCAGTTCACTCTCATCTTCCGAAGCGAGGGCACGTATGTTTCCTCTTGCTGACTTCAAGGCCTTTTTTCACCCCCATGCAAATGGCCCTGTGACCTTTACCCCCTACTAAACCTCGTGTGGAAAGAGGTAAAGGGCTGACAATTGATAAAAGAGTGACTGCGATCTTTCTATTGAGTAAAACAGTGCAAGTGGAATTGTAAATAATGTGTAAATAATGTGCAAACAGCAAGTGAAAGTAATGAATGTAAATATACGTGAACAATGGAAAATAGTTTTATAAGTTATTTCAAGTGACAGTGCACAACACAGTGTAAATAAAATAGAAATGTAAATAACGTAAATAAAATAGAGAACGTAAATAGAAATGTAAATGAGTAGTATTATAAGAATACGAGTATATACCCTAGGAGTAATGAAAGTGAAAGTTTCACTCCAGCATGTCTGAATGCTATGAGTTATGAGAGTGAAGATGAAAGTGACATTCACTCTCAATGCCAGTATACAGGACGAGAAAGTGAATGCTACGTATTTTACTGAAAGAAATTGAATCCCTACAGTGACAATAAACTAATACTACTGAAGGAAACTTATAGATAAAGACTGTAGATATATATAAGTGTTATATAGTAATAGAAATATAAAGTGTGAGGGGTTTTATGAATAATAAATGACAGAGTACCAAGAGCGAACTAGTGACAGTGCGACGATCAGACGCGCTCGTAATTTCCATTGCTTTCACAGTGTTTTTTTTTTTGAGTATGGATCCCAAACTACTTGAAAATTGTAGAATAGTGTTTATAGTGTTTGTATCTGGCTGTGGTAATCATATTACGGGTTGTCGGGAAGTGTAAAGTGGAGACTTCGTTACCCTAATTCAGAGGTCTCCACAAGTCCTACGGTAACCGACGAAGGCTCAACAATCATTCCAGGAGAAAGCTGAAGGTATGTGCCATAAGCAAATGTAATTTTATTATTCTAGGACTAATAACTGATTTTTGGCAAATATTTTTTGAGAGTCTGTCGGAGCCCAAATAACCCCGTGGCACACGCAAGTCATTGGTAAACAAGCCCGCGGTGTAGGGGTTAAGGATTTGAATAAACTCGTGACATTAACTTTGGTGGAAAACCGCGAATTCTAGTGGAATCCCAGTATTTATCACTCAGTTTAACCGCCACGTATTCACCCGATCGAGAGTGTTTCTCAGGACATTTCTCACTATGCGCGATGTTAGCACCTTCGCTGAGTGAATTGCGGGTGTGTATCACTAACACTCGTTGGCCGTTAGCAAGTGCAGCCATGACACTCGCCTCTCTCCCACAATTTGAATCAGTCAAGATTTGAGTGCCGTGGAAGCAGGTAGTGTGTGTGGCAGCATCCTTCCTCAGCAACGACGCCTAGTTCCCGCCGCCGCCATATTCCCACCTAGCGTGATTGGCGAGAGGCTCAGCGTGTGCAGTGTCCTTCCTCAGTAACGACGTCCAGTCATCCGCTTAGTCCACTTTTCTGACCAGTATTTCTTTTCGTTTTTTCCTAGGTTTAAGAGATAGCTTTTGAGTGAGCGAGTGAGTGTGATCTTATTTTGGATTCATTTTGAAACATGTAACATAAATTTATTTCTTTGTAATCAATAAATCTTACAGTTCTTTTTCTTGAGCTTAATGTAATGTAAACTCGTGTTTTATTTCTCCATAAGCTTATTCTAGTTGCTGCTCCTAGCTTGCATAAACGCTTTGTATTATTCATAACTGGTACTTAGGCCAGTCTTTTTTATTAACTCAAATCCATTGTGCCATCTAGGAGTTAATTGCACCAGCAAGAATCTGTTTATCATTAATAGCATTATTGATTGTCAGGGGTAGAGTCACTTTCTCCAGAGGCCAACAGTGCTAATAAACAGCACGTGTGAATAATTAGTCTCTGCTGTGTACTGTTGAGAAAGTTTAAATTCTCGTCCTTAGAGAATCAGCGAAGTATGCCAAAATAAAGTAATCATTGCTTGATTTTCACAAGTAAATTCTTTGTTCCTGTTCTTAAGTATTATTGAATAATATTCTTTAATATTGCATATGCAAAAAAAACCCTGTAACAATATATATATATATATATATATATATATATATATATATATATATATATATATATATATATATATATATATCATCATCATCATCATCATCATCATCTGTTTGAGTATCCACTGCAGGACCTGCCTATCCCGACCGAAGTCAGGACGATACAGCCAATGTATCTCTACCAAGTGGCTTAGGCTGTCTAGCTGACATTGTATGTAGGATGCAAAGTGCTTGTAAGTGTAACTGTAGTGTTGGAGTGGCTTTGGATGTGTGTGTAGTCTGTGAACCAAGTGTAATCAGCCTGCACAAGCCGACTGAGTGCAAGCATACTTTATAGTAAGCGACACTGGTTCAACCACTGCACCCCTTGTGTCCGCCAATGCAGTATGTGGGCAGGTAAACACTCCCAAAGTTTATTACACTGGCGGGGCGCGAACCCTGGTTCACCCGTGTACGAAACGCACACTCTACCACTGTACCACAGAGGCTCCATAAATATATATATATATATATATATATATATATATATATATATATATATATGTACAGGGTGACCCATAAAAAACTCCCACATTTCAAAGGTAAATGAAAAAAAATGGTTAAAGATAATCAAAATATTATTTGCACACATGAAACTTCATTCAATACAGGTTTTATTCATCATGTTTTAAAGATGACATCCTCCAAATGGTGTCCGTCATTGTCCATACACACTTGGAGGCAATATCTGAAGGCTGCCATGGCTCTATGGGTCATGTCGGGTGGAACAGCGGCTATCTCCTGCTGAATAGTAACCTTAAGGGCTTCAAGTGTTTGGGGTCGATGAGTATACACTTGTGATTTATTGTAGCCTCACAGAAAAATATCACAAGGGGCGAGGTCAGGGGAACGGGCTGGCCACCCAACATCGCCATGCAACGAGATCACCCGATTCGGAAATATTTCCCTCAGCACTTGCAATGATTTTCGAGCTGTGTGTGTCGTAGCTCCATCTTGCTCCATCTTGCTGAAACCACACATCGAGTTCTTCATGCTCAAGGTGTTCGAGTTCTGGCCTTAGAAAGTTTTCGAGCATATCAATGTAATGGTCAGAAGTTACGGAAACAGTAACACCACCCTCTTCAAAGAAATAAGGACCAACGATGCCAACATCGCCAACAGCGCACCACACAGTCATTCGATCGGAGTGCAACGGTCTTTTGTGTAGCATGTGAGGGTAGTCTTCAGACCAATAGTGAAAATTTTGTTTGTTTACAGAGCCACTCAAGTGAAAATGAGCTTCATCACTGCACAAGAGAACAGCACCTCCTGGAACAAGTTGCAGAATGATCTCGCATAACTCCCTGCGGCTTATCCAGTCTCTCGCATTGAGTTCTTGCAGAACCATCATTTTGTATGGATGGAAGTGAAGGTGTTTGTGTAAGATTTTCCTTGCAGTTTCCTGGGATATCCCTACAGCTAAAGCATGGTTCCGTGCAGAACCTCTCGGAGACTGCACAGCAAAATGTCTCAATGCTTCAATATTCTCAGGCATATGAGCACTCCTAGGTCGACCAGGTGATTTTCTTTTTAAAGCTGAGCCTGTTGCCCTGAAATTCTCAATCCAACAGCAAACGCATGGTGTGCTCCTGACCACGCCATGTTGGCGACTGAGGACGGTTGGGGTTGGGCTACCAACAGACCCTAGCACCGCCCCTCCTGCCTCACTACTGCCAATGCTACAGCCTTTCGAAATGTGGAAGTTTTTTTGGGTCACCCTGTGTGTATATATATATATATATATATATATATATATATATATATATATATATATATATATATGTATATATATATATATTTACTTATCTACGGATGCATATAACAAGAGTGAAAAATAAAATCTTGTAGACTAAATTTATACTGTCTTACCTCTGTCTGACTGCAGAGGTGAATACACAAGTAAACTATTTTAGCATGATCTTCTCGTCTTTGTCATATCAGCAGCTGTTAATATATATGCACTAAAGGTTTCTCTGATTTGTCAAGTTCCTTTGTGAAATACAGAGAATAAAGCAGCGGATAAATTTGCAGTGAAGGTAAGCAATACTGTCATCATTTTTTATTAAAGATATCCACACCATCGGGAAGGGAATAGATGTAACAATCGTGAAACTGATTTTTTCCATTAGGTTCCATCAGTTTCACCCACTTTAATCTTACTTGGATAGGAATGAGGCTTAGTGTAACTCTATTGAAAATAGGCTGACATAGGCCAAGTCGTGTAGATCCGGATATTAGGACTGTATAGCCCAATTCTTAAAAGTGAAGTCGTAATGACCAGGACATGCCAGTAATATTTCATGGACATTTACGATAACTCCTGTGGTTGTTATGCATCGTGTCCTTTCTTTGCATGGTTCAGAGATTGTATAGATAAATGTATATGAGTCTGCCTTCTTCCTAGGAGCTGAAGGTCAAGAGGCTAATATGTCCCTGTCTGAGCGACAAGCTTGTGATAGGTTCATCAATCAAGAGGGGACTGGAGTTTTTGATCATGCAACGCCACAAACAAAGATAGTCTGGTTATTTATCCTTAATAATACTGAAGTATGGTAGCCTTACCTCGTGACCCTACATTTCGAGGGAAGGGTAAAATGAAACTGACGGTTACAGTTTTCATCTTTTTCTTTCGCGATTTAAGCTGAAGCTTACGGCTGTGAGTCTTTCATATAGTGACTTGACTCTGTACGTCTAGCAGCAGAGAGTAAAAATATCGTAGGAAAAATATCAGAAATAGGGAAAAACAGCGATGAAAAACTTGTCAGTAAAGCTAATAATCGTGAAGAATTATTAGAAAGTATGGTAACAGTGAAGAAACTTAAGGAATAGGGGCAATAATGGCGAAATGATCAACAAGTGAAAATAATAAATAATTTTGCAGGAGCAGGGCAATAGCGAAGAAAATGCAAGGTGTTAGGGAAAAAGAAAAGGAAGAAATTATTAACAAGAAGAAAAGAACATGAAATTGCCCCCCCCCCAAAAAAAAAAAAGCTGGGGCAGTCATGTAATGAAGCCTTTTCAGCCATTATCATAACCCAGGTGTTCAAGCTTTCAATTATTACATCTTTGACATTTCGTCTCAGCGCTTGATTTTTTTATTCAGCTATGCGTGAGTCATAACAGTCTTTTCATGTTAGTGCTGGCAACATTGACATTTCCATAATCGGGACTTTGCTAACATTCTATTCTTGCCAACACCAGACAGTTATTCAAATGAGAGTGAGTCATAGGAGCCTGAGAGTGTTAAGCGATGACTTGGGTCGGGTGAAGGGTATAATCGGGCCCGAGAGGGTTATCAAAAGCCAGGTAATGGTCTGACCCTTTCACTGCGAAATGCCTCTCTAAATTTCATAAAATCGTACGGAGAAAACAGTAATAAAATAATTCATCTGGGAGAAATATTTGACCCCTTCGGATCGATGATTCAATATATTCATTAAAATATTCTTACTACCTTCATATGATTTTATTAGGAATCTGGAAGACATCGAACCTGATGAGTTGGGTATGGAAGTTACGAAGTCCATGAATACCACGGAGTTTTCCTAAGATTAATAAAATAACATGAGAGTGGCAAGAAAGTGTTAATTGATGACTGGGTGACGGGTGCTGGTGGTATAAGCCGAGTCCGGTGCGGCGCGAGAGAGCAAAACAGGGAGATAATGTCTGGTGAATCTGGCCTCCCGGATCATGACAAACCCTGGCACGATCTCATACTGCTCCTGTATTGCACGTTGCCTGATCCCTGCACCCCTGCCCGGTTTCCTGCCCTCACCAGACAAGCATATGATGGAGATTTTATTTACTTATTAATTTATTTTCTGAAGGGATGGGAGAGAGATAACGATAACGGGAAAAAGGAGGAATGTATAGGGATAGAATGAAGAAATATAGGGAAGAAGGTGTAGTTATTAACAGTGAAGACTTCGCAGCAGCTCTCCCTCAGTGACTTACTTTCCATATTTTATTCGCCTTTTTCTTATGCTTATCAATGTTAGCCAAACTTCCAGTATGTTGATATTGATACCATATGCTTAACATGAAGGAAAGCATGAATTTATAGTCACCATCATTCTTATCATCCGGACCTCCTTTCCTACCCTTGAGCAGGGTGAGGAGTAGCACGTCCAGGCAGCCTAAGTGCCCAGTCCACTGGGCCACGCTTCCATTCACTCATTGTTCAAGCCCCCGGAATCCTGGCTCTATCTGATACGCCAAAAACATTCACCACATTCTGTAGCTTCACATAAGCGTATCCGATAGAGTACAGATTATTAATAGCCAATAAAAAGGCGACCTAGATTATGTCGAGTCAAAAACAACTGAGAGAAGACGACACTAAATCACGAGAGAGAGAGAGAGCGAGCGAGCGAGAGAGGAGATTCACGGCTTGATGATGCAAATGTCTGTGCTTGCATCTGTGTACCAATATAATTTAGAGACAGGAAACGATGTTGCAGAACATGCAGTACATGTCATTGGCTTTGCAAAAACTCTCTTTACCTTAACCAGTTCGGTCATTTGTCTTCTGAAGAAAATTTTAACAGTTTGTTCAGTCATGGAAGGTTCGTTCGTTCGTTCGTTCGAAGATTTCCTGCACATATAGTGCAGGCCGGGCCATACATTAGCCCGGTCAGTGGGGTATGGGCTGATTAAAAAATAGTAAGTGGGGAGGACAGGACCTGGGGATTGCCCAGTACACACGTCCTGTCTCCTGACTGGCTTAGTGGTGTGTGACGCATGGAAGGTGGTGGTCAAGTATTTAAAGAGGTGACTTACTGTGTGGACGGATGTGAGTTCAGTTCTAGGCCGGGGAAGGAAATAGTTTAATGGATGAACTTCGTTAAAAGAGACTTTACTCATCTTCCACATGACCCACCATCATGTCATAAAATTATCCCCACTATTTCCGACATACCAATCTTGAATGAGACACCCCTTCCATGTATTCATGTATGAAAGGTGGGCATTATCGCCGAAGTGGTGACTTAGGAGTATGACAGTGTGTGGCACACAGAAGGACTGCTGGGCCTCAATGAACATTTTTCAGTTCCCGCTCATAGAGTTGGAAGAAATTCATATTGTACACTGTAATGCTTGGGACCCCATTGCGGTATGTCACTGAGCCGTGATTTATGGCGTGAAGTGCTAAAGTTGTCATCAAACATCTAGACGCCATACAACCTCCTGGTAGCACGTACTCCAATTTAGATGAGTTGAAACAGACACCAGAGACGCGAACCGAGGCAACCTTGGCACAGGAATGGAAACCCCAAGCACAGTCATGCATATTCAGGTGAGCTTAGGATTGGACACTAGTTTTAAGGAGAACTGCAGGAATGGGAGCCCAGATAATTTTAAGCCACATCTGCGGCAAAGATGGATATTTGAACAAACTCAGGGGATGTAGGCTAGTACCTTGCGAGTTTAATAAACAAAACTAAGCACGGGACTTCATGATAATCATCATCATCATGATCATCATCATCATTATCCTGTTAATGTGCTGATTAAAATGCGTCATAAATAGGAAAATGAAAATATAATAAATATCACGAGAACAGATAGGCAATTCTTCTCGACAGACGGTTAAGCAAACATAGTGTAATACTACGTAGTGACAAAAATTTATATTTAAGCTGAGAAAAAAAAAATCAAATGAAAAGGAAGGACGGGAGTTATTCAGGTATGTAGGCTACCCTATTTGTAAAAACTTGCAGCATCGCGACATAAATATTTTTCTGCTATATCCGGTCAATTCTGTTAAGTTCTGAATAGAGTTCTGGTTAGGGAATCAGAAATAGTTTCCATTAACCCTTTCACCTGATAGCTTATCTCTATGTAAGCTGAATAAATTTGTCAGGTGTGGCTTTAAGCATAAGAAAGCTATTTCACTGATTCGTTAGGCCGTTCAACCTTTTGGAGAGAGTTTGTTTCCATTTTGTCCCAGTTCGCCCAGCAATACATCTGGGGACCTGGATGGAAATTTGATTCTTGTGTGTCGTCTGATGGGGGAAAATTGAATATTTCAAAATGCATAATCCACAGTAATGACCCTTCCTGCAGTTTCCACCTCATTATCTCTCTGTCCTACTTCCTTCCTCACACTAATCTCTCCATCTCTTTCTCTTACCCCTGCATGAGCTACACCCATTCATCTCCCTCCCTCACCGGCACCTTTCCGGCCTTCTCTCTTACCTCCTCCCTCACCAGCACCTCCCCATCTCCATCCTTTACTTCCCTCCTTTGATCTTAAACCTTATGGTAGTTTTTCTCAGCTTACTTCACTGTAATCTGAATTAATAGAAATGTTTTCGTGTCAGTATTAATAAATAACACTTTTATGGGTGGTTGTTGATGTTATTACTTTTCCCCGGTCCACCTGACCGAATACAACCGTTGACCCCAGAGAAGCAACCGTCCCTATGGGGTTGTTCCATAGGTTCCCAACACTATTGATGTTTCTGTGTCTTTGTGTAGCATGTGCTGATCAGCTCCTCATTATGTGTGTTATGTGTGCCAATTCGACAACCAGATAACTTAGGAAGGGTTGTGTGATGTTCTAATCTAAGTCCAGCTAGGTGAACTCGATGAGCTCTATTCAAGATATCAGGTGGAGGGCTTGTAATAGTGTTCTGATCCAGGTGTTGTACTGTATAGTTTTGTTTTACAGTTGCAGACATAAATGCTGATTCACTTCAGCACCATAAATAGCGAGACAGTGCACAGTGACTTTCAAAGCCGTCATGTTACTTTCACAGCCAACAATTTTTTTTTTCAATATTGTGCAAAAGTTTCATAAATATTTGAATAAAAAATTTTTGCCATATTTTTTTATGGATGTTTACCTCTTTGTTTTAAAATGTTTTAACTCCTTCAGTTCGGTGACGACCTGCTTTTTACTTTTCTTGCTACTTCCATACTATTGCACTTGCGTTTATAGTAACATTTCAAACTGTAAGGATTAGGTGCAGACTTCAATAAGTACCTTATTACAACAGGGCTCTTCTAAAATGGGTAAAATCGTGTATTATTTCATACAGTCCCTACGCTCTGATATCTAGGCAAGCCACTATGACCGGTGATCTAGTAGGTTAAGGCACCCCAGCTGCTTTTGGCCCATAAAAGGCGGTAAATCCAAGGAAAGGCAGGAACTGAATGCTCACATAATGCAATTAGGGTTTTAGCGATTGGCTCTTCTTACTTTAAATGTGTGGACGGATTAGCCTAGCCTCAGACCCTACGCTTGTGATGAAGCAAAAAAGGTGTTACGTTAAAAAGCAGCCTAGCTTTGCTTTCTGTGCTACTGCATCATCCATGTAAATGTTATGATACAGCTCATCCTCATCACTTCACTTTTTACTTAAGTGATCCTCTTCCCGATTTTCCGTTTTCACCAAGTTATGCCCAGAATAAACAGTACTTAAGTAGTAATTTCACATTGCTGCAACTGATCCTTGCATCTTTTAATCTCCAAAAATATGAAACAAGAGTATTTTGCACGGGTAAAAAGAAGCTACTGTGTTCGCAGTTTCAACTTTATGCTTGTCAGGAATACATTTCAAGGTTTTACAATCTTTCAAAATCTTCTTTCGTCACGCTGCTTTCGCACGCAGTCATGCATTTCTCTCGCAGCGAGTGCAGGTACAGTATATCTTTCCGCTCAGATTTTTGGAGTTATATACCAGGTATTAAAAAAAAAAAAAAAAAAAAAACAATGTAAGGGTTTGGCTAAAACACTTCCACTTTTCCGGCTCAGGGAACGACCATAATCACATTTGGTCAATATTACGTTCGAGAAATATTGGACATCCATGGGGTATGAGCTTCGCATCAGTGTAGAAAGAAGTAAACTCGCAACAGTGGGCGGGAATAAATAAGGTCTAATAGATGGTTAAATATAAGAGTACATTTTGGAGCAAGTTATTCCAGCACTCTATAGTAACGCGAACGATTCAGCCTCGCTGTTTACATTATGGTCCGTAACTTCTAGAATTACTTCTGCTTGCTTATACGTTATTTTCTTTTAATTTTTCTATATATATATATATATATATATATATATATATATATTGACGATGCTGAGTACCGTTACGTGTCCTACAGGCATATAGATACATACACTTAGGAACGAGTATTATCTCCCACCCCACCAAAAAATATATGTTTGTGTACGTGTGATATTAGAGGATTTACTTATGACTGATTGCTACCCGCATTATCGCTCTGAACCCGTAAATTGTTTAATTAAGGATATGGAAAATAGCAAATATTATTTATATCTAAAAAGAAAAAAAATGGAGTACAAATATACCATTACCGGGTTCCTGCAGCACCAAATTGTCCATGGGGGTCCCCCCTGTGAACAAGCGGGATTTTTAAACACCCAAGCGTATAATACGTACTAAACCTTGAGTGATGTGCTTCAAAGTGAGTAAATGTACGTACTAATCCACCTACGGAATCTGCCCTGGGAGCTTTGGTGATCGGGTGCTTTAGTGTCGTTTTTTTTCTTCTTCATTCTACTTTCCTTTGTTTGTTACTGAAAAATTATTTTTGACATATCGCTGTATACTTTCCGTTCATCAGTCCTTGCTCTGCAGACCTACCCGGAGCGTAGGGATCCGTGCCAAGGCTACTTGTTTCAGTGGTCTAAGGCGAGATTGGTCTTTAACCTGACCCATCCCGACCACTTTTCCACCGCTGACTCCCCCCAATCCTGACCATTTTTGGATTTTTTTTTTTTTGGCTCAAACATCCGCTTTTGGTGAGAAACATCGAAAATTCATAGAGAAATCGCTCACCTGAGGTTTAAAATACTCAACATAGGTAGGTTTACCTCCTTACCTTACTGGGTTTTCTAACAGGCTGGCACCAAAGAAAACGAGTTCTATGGGAGGATAACTATTTCACACCACTCATAAACGGTACTTATTTATTTTCTTGATACGAATTTATATGTAGTATGAGAGTATATTGGTTTTCAAGCGGTAATATAGGCATTATAAACATTGTTTCACTAACTCATCACCATACCTGACCTTTTTTTGCCACATTACCTGATCATCATTTCTGACTATTTCTTCCTCTAATGCTATGTAAAATTTGTCCTCCACATTGTCATTGATTGGAGAATCACTCTGGCCCTGAATTTCGTACCGTGGCATGACATGGCTTTACTGGCCAGGTCACTGATAACAGGTGAATTGCTCAGACAATGGTGTGCAGGTGGGGAGAGGAGGTCATGCTGGGTAAGGCATTGTCTCTGCCTGGCATCTTGTAGAGGAAGGTGTCACGTGTATACGTACCAAAAATCACCCACGAAAATTGAAAATTGTGCAAATTAGGGACCTTGCAATTGATTCACGTTTATGTATGTCGACAAGATTGGCAGTGACAAAACGTGTGGACGTTAAAGAACGTCGATGGGATGCCGCAGGTTAAAAGTGTTAAAAGTGTGCACTGTTACAAGGATGTAAACTGTTTTTTTTTTTTTTTTTTTTTTGTCCTGATGAGCACGTAGTCCTCTATTGTCAAGTATTGGTCATTTGTATCACTAATATATTACTTTCTGTAGTCAAAATATCTAACAAAGAAATGTTTGCAAGTGTTAAACTAGTTTCATATATCATGAACTGCACTGATAATGTTTGCAAGTGTTAAACTAGTTTCATATATCACGAACTGCACTGATTTCATGTGAAAATGAACAAATATGTAGTGAACTGCATAGCCTGTAACTGCGTTTGAACCTGTAGGCTGCTTCACACTAAAATATACAGTGAACTGCATAGCCTGTAAATGCGTTTGAACCTCTAGGCTGCTTCACACTAAAATATATAGTGAACTGCATAGCCTGTAAATGTGTTTGAACCTCTAGGCTGCTTCACACTAAAACGTTCGTGAAAAGTGTGTGCGTACAGTATTGTTCGAGGTATCAGAGTCTCTTTTATTTTAATGGAATTTTTGAGCACCGCAGGGTGGGTAGGTTCGGAAAAACAGAGAATATGTGCAAAATGAACAGGTACAGAATGAGCTACGATGGTGTTAGTTTGTGACTGAACTTCATTTTTTTTATTATCATTATTATTTGTGTGTGTGTGTGTGTGTGTGTGTGTGTGTGTGTGTGTGTGTGTGTGTGTGTGTGTGTGTGTGTGTGTGCGCGTGTGCGCGCGCGCGCGCGCGAGCAAACACAACCATACGAGTGACAAGTCCTCGTATTCTCCTCAGCTTGGGAGGCTTTGGTACTTATTCCTTAGCTATTTATCTTGCACACTGATATTCTCTGAGGCATCATTTATAACTTTTTACTTTGGACACAGTTTTTGCACATATCAAAAAAGGGCATATTAACATACCATATACCGTACAGAAATAACAAGTAGGGAAATGTACTAGGGAGTCCCTTAAACCTATCAGAATACTGCCCGAGGTGTTTCTTATTTTACCGAAATATTTAGGCAAGACAGGGTAGGGAAATGACAGGGTCTAGGTTAAGGTGGTTGATAGAGAGTTGGTCGGGTCGGGTGGGGTCTCATTTCTCACCGTGTTCTGGTTTCGGCGAGGCACGGATCAGCAGCACGGAACGATGAGAGCGTCAGGTGTGTGCCGAGGTGTGGCGCTGCTGATGGCTGAGGTGGAAGAGAGTGCCGGAGGGGGTGAGGTGTGAAATGAAGATGAAGAGGTAGAAGTGAAGGAGGAATGAAATGGATACAAGAGGGGAAGTGGAAACGAGGTAGGTTTGAGGTGTGGCGCTGGTGATGGTTGGGAGGGGAGTGCCGGAGATACAGATGAAAAGGTGGAAGTGAGACGGGTGGAAATGAGGAGGAAGAAACGAGATGGGTGGAATGAGGAGGTGAAAATGAAGAGATTGAGGGAGGTATATGTAAATGAGGAGGTGGAAGACAGAAGAGTATAAATGGAATGGCGAAAGTGAGATTAGTATGAGGTGGAAGCAAACAGCGTGTTGTACGGAAGGTGAGTTTGATGCGAATGGATGAATGATGCAGGAGAAAGTCTCTGGTGAAGCCAAAATATAGTATTATTTTGGTGCGACGAATTATGATACCTATACTAGCATTGTATAATAAATTATTACGGGCGTGAGTTCACCACGAGAGCTCACAGATATCAGACTATCAGCTTTAAAAGTTAGACATTCAACCTTTACTTTTCAACCGCAGTTAAACGAATGCATATAACTACTACGACATAATAAATGGAGAGCTTTTCAGCTTATAGCATCCAGCCTAGCTCCACTGGAGTAAAGATTGTGTGAGGTTTTGAATGTCAGGAGGAAAGGATGTAGTTGTGAGGTACATTGAAACTACAGTATGAGGTGGGTGCTGGTGATATACCCTCTAGTATGCTTCCATGTATTCACAGCCTGCCGATGACAAATGCTGACAGTGGCATACAGAAACATAGTCACTACAGCACGTCAGCTCCTAGGTGCGAGTATATCATTCATCTTATGAACACTCTACTCCGTTTCTGCTTCACAAACATGAGGAAGCGATAATCTTGATTATCATGCTCCCTCCGTGGAAAAAGTCCAGTGCTGCAGTGGACCTAGTATGGACTGATACGGATTTTATTTTCATGAAGTAGTCCCCTAATGGTAATGGGTGAATGGCGACTATCTCTTACCTCTCTGGCTTGAAAAGTTTCCTTTAAACTGAATAAAACCGTCTAAAGGTGGTCAGAATAAAATGTATAAAAAGTAACTGGACTAGAGTGATTAACAGATGATGTGAGTTAGCATATCAACACATGCTTTAACAGACGCATGTAGGAGGACAGTTTGGGATGCCGTGAAGTTTACTTATATTTTGGTGCGTCTTCTTGTAATTTCCTGTGAGGCGCCAAGTGGTCTAATGATTAAAACGGTCCAGTCTGAGTGGCGGCAATGCAGGTCCAATCCCTAATATGTGACTGGAGGTTTTTGATCATGTAATGCCATCAAGGGCAGTAGGCTGGTCATCTACTACGTACTGGACTGCATTAGCCTAGTATGGATCTTGATTATGAGTGTAGCCATGACAGTGTGATCGTATTTTCCACTTCATTCCAACTTCCCTTCTCACTCTTATTCTTTCTTTGGTCTTCGTTTCACCCTCCATCTTTCCCAGCCTATTTCTTATCAAAGTTTATATTTCCTCCTGAAAATTTCGTTCCCTCCAATTATTTCATTTCCTCCCAAAGATTTCATTTCCTCCCCTGCCTTTACTTATATCTGGTTCTCTTTCCTCACGTCTGTCCTTCATGGCTCTATTTATCCTCATACTTATCCCTCTGCTCTTTTTCCCTCATTATTCCTACTATGTTCTCTCTCTCTCTCTCTCTCTCTCTCTCTCTCTCTCTCTCTCTCTCTCTCTCTATATATATATATATATATATATATATATATATATATATATATATATATATCCTCTCTCCTTCTCTTCTTTCTCTTCTTTCCCTTCATTCTCCTCTTTTTCCTCCCCATTTTTTTTTCCGTCTCACCTTCGCTACCCCATCCACTCACCACCTCACAACGCCTTTCATTTAGTTACTGCCTTCCCTTCCCCTCTTCCCCTTCTCTATTCCCCCTCACCCATTACCGTCTTTCTTATCTTTTCCCCAGTCTTCCTCTCCTCCTCTGCACTCCATCCCGTCCCCTCCCGCCATCATCCTAGCTTGCCTAGTACTTTGGCCCACAGACCTTTCTCTCCTCCTCCTCCCCCTCCCCTCCCTCCATCATCATTGCTTGTCCATTCCTTCAGTCCTGCTCCTCCTCCTGCTCCTTCCATTTTTTCTTCATTCCACCTCTCTCTCCCCTCACTTTCATCATCATTGCACGTCCATTCCCTTCTCTCACAAGCCTTTTTTTTTTTTTCCACCCCTCCACGTCTTATCATGATCACCACGTCTTTCACCTTCCATCCCGAAGATTACATCTCCATCATAAGAGATTTTTTTTGTCATTCCTTCCTTTCTTTTCTCTCTGAACTTGCATTCCCTATTTATCTTTCGTTTCTTCTCTGTTCTTATCCTTCTTTTGTTTCGTCTCCTTCCCTTCCCTTATTTTTTTTCTCTTTTTCCTCCTTTATTTTCGTTATCATCTTCTATTCTGTTTATTCTTGTTCAAATATTTGTTTTCTCATTTTATTTTCATTTATTTTTCTCATCCTTTTTCGCTGAGTTCTTATTTTGTTCCTTTTTCTTTGCTTCTATCCTTCAATCTTTCTCCATTCCTTCTTTTCTTTTCTTTTCTCTTCCCTTATGTAAATTTTGTTTTATCACCTTTTGATTCCTTTCCTCTCATTCCATTGTCCTCCCATTTTCGATTCTCTCTTATTCCTTTGCTTTCTCATCATTCATTTTATGAATCTTTTCCTCTCCCATTCTTCCACTTTCTCCGATTATTTTTTCTTGCCCCCCTCCCTCCCTCTCTCCTCGCCATCATCATAACTTCAGCTTCATCGTGGCCGTTTGTGATTCCTTCTTTTCTTCTTTTTCACTTCAGTTCTTTCCTACATCTTCTTGCTCTTCATTTCGTTCTCTTCCTCACCTGTTTTCTTTTGCTGCTCTCCTTTTCCCTTTTTCCAATCTCTTCTACACTTTTTTCTTTCATTCGTTTTCTTCTTCCCTTCCGCTAATTTCTGTCCTACACTTCTCCCCTTCCTCCCCCAACTCCTTTCATCCTCCACATCCCTCGTTTCCTCAGTCATTCCTCTCTTCTATTTCCTTCCTTTCTTCAGACACCTTTCTCTCATTTACTTCTTTTCCTACTCCTTCCTCGTCTCCACTTCTCCACTTTCCATCATCATAACTACAGCCTCATCTTGGGGTAATCTTTTGAGGTAATCTTTTGGGGGTGATCTTTTGGGGTAATCCTCCCTCACGCCTTCCACCCCAAATTTTCATTGTCTTCTTGTCCATCCTTTCATCTTTTATTCTCCCCTTGCCCCTTACTCCCGTATCCTAACATGCTTTCTAAACCAAATTTCATCCCTTTCTTCATATTTAATTCTTCTTCCTTCACTCTCTTTGCCCATTTCTGTTCTATCATCATATGCCTTCTGTCTCAGATTTCTCCCTTTTTTCCCATGCAACTGGTATTTCGTCTTTTTTCACGCCCCTCCCCTCCTTTTCTTCTTTTCCTCCTTTGCCTCCACATAGTTTCTATGTGTATTTCTCCCTTCACTTGACTCTCTCTCTCTCTCTCTCTCTCTTGTACCTTCCACCCCAGTTATTTAATGCATATTTCGACCCTCCTTAACACTTTTTTCATAATTGTTCTGCCACCTCAAATTACCCCTCCGTTTTTATTTATTTATTCATTTAGTTAATTGGCTAGTTTTTTTTTTTTTTTTTTTTTTTTTTGTGGCTCGTATGTGCCCTTGCTTCCTTCATGCCATTCCTCTGTCATCCACCCAGCATTTTCTTCTTTCTTCCATATACTCTTACCTTCAGTGTTTTGTCTCCGTTCTCTTCCAATTCGTTTTTCTTATTTTTCTCTCATGATCCTTTTTCGTTAAATTCACTTTCCATGGTCACTCCTTATCCACTTCCCTTTTCTAATTTCCTCCCATGCAGTCTTTCACCTCCCTTCCTCACCCCGCTTTCGTATGGTAGCATCTTAAGTTACTGAGAATTTGTGCCGTCCCCCCACACCAAAAACGCCACCCGACATGAGACAGTTTACAGAGATGACCCAACCAGAGTTCATAAATCCCTGACTAGCTTTTGTTCTTGGGACGTATTTATAAAAGACTATAACCATTTAGCATGATAACCTCGTCTCCGCAACACCTATCATCACAGATAACTGAGTTTTTCGTACCTAATTCCTTTTCACATTACTATTCACCCAGATTTGACCGTGAAGTGACTGACAACTGAATGAGTGAAGGCACGCAAATATACTAGCAGTCTTACACATAACGTAACTCAGCTTAACTCTTACAACTCCCAGACACTTCAAACTCCACTGTGAGATATATAATGACGTGAAAAATAGAATAAAACTATATTATGTCCGATAATATTTCACTATGCAAATTATAGGCTATATATTTGGCAAAAACTGGCTGAGTACATTGGTGAATACTGGCCCTGGTCTTCCTGCCTCGAACTGCCCAGATTCATCTGTGCCTCAGCCCCTGCCTCCCTTCTATCCTCACACCCCTCTGTCGCTGCTCCCTCACACCCAACTCCACACCACCCTGTTTGCCAGACCCTACATCTGCCTTCCTCAATCTCGCCTGTTTACTTCCTTGCTCTTCACTTGGTTTGCTCTCGCCGGTTTGCTTGTCTGTCCGGCCATCACCCCTCTTGCCATTCGTTTTTCTACACTTGTATCTAGCTCTCTGCTCCTCAGGCTGGTATAACTCTGCCTCGGCTGATATAAATCATCTGACTGGCTGGTATCATATAACTGTTGTCCCGACCAAGAGAGAGTTAATGGAGACAGTAATCTCAAAGTTTAGTGATTTACCTTCAGCTAAATATATTCCCCTGCTGTGTGCTGGAATACGATATTGGAATTGTGTTAAATAATGAAACAGTTGAGTTAAAGGCAATTATTTTGGCTTGTTGGGTATGCTAAAATATAGCCTATATATACATTTTAACTATTCATGTGCATCTCTCTGTCTCTGTCTGTCTGTCTGTCTGTCTGTCTGTCTCTCTCTCTCTCTCTCTCTCTCTCTCTCTCTCTCTCTCTCTCTCTCTCTCTCTCTCTCTCTCTCTCTCTCTCCATAGTCATTCCCTTTGTCCTACTCGCTGTTGCCTCAAATTATATCATCATCATTCTTGTCCTGTACCTTCCTACCTTTTTTGTTTGTTTGTTTGTTTTTTCCATGCTTTCCTTCCTTTTCCATATCCCCAGTGATTCCTACCTAGGCAGTAAATTATCCTCTTCTTCTTCTTCCATTAATTTTCACGCCTTTTTAGTTTCATTTTCACCCATTTTTTCGTGGCCTCCATTTCGCCGGCTTTCGCGGGCCCGGGCCATTCTACCTTTTTTAATGGAAAAATAATTATTTGTTCATTTAATTTCCAGTCCATCGCTTAAATGCTGAAAACGGATTACGAGCTCCGAGTGCAGTAAAATTTTATGCACTGGTGAAAAATGGAAAATGATACTGGAACCACTTCATCCCTGCACACAATCTACACAGTGTTGGGGTGTCACCGGTGGCTGATTTCCATTTTGTGCACCATTTTAGCGCTTTTTCTAATCCAGGAAAATCTAGATTAGTTTAGATTTGTTTTCTTGGTATCAGGTTAGGTTAGTTTGTTAGTCAGTTAGGTTAATTTGTAAGGTTAGGTTTGGTTAGGATGGGTTAAGTTAGGTTAGATTATATGAAGAAAAATGGAAGAATGATCATCATGGGGAAATCAAACTTAGTGCATTGTGCAAAAATAGTTTACAGAACGGAACTTTGCTCCTTGGTGCAACTCGCGTTCATTCTCTCATTTCATTAGGCAGCGAAGCATTTCATTAGTTTTACAGCACTTGGGGACAAAACGCTTATTGATTAAGGAAATTGGCACAGTTTACTACACAAGTTACTATACGTCACGACGCCCGGCATCAATATAACACAAGCTTGCTGGAAAAATGTACGACTGAACATTACAAATCGTACGTCATGGCTGTGTGTCTAGTAAAGCAGCTCTGTTTGGTAGCTGAATGAGAGGTACAAATGAGGACATCAGTATCGATTTATCATATAATCGCATAGTTATGCAACTCTTACATAATTTTCTGAGAAGTTTGATGGCCTGAAACAATCCCTGTTTCGAAACGACATTGGTCACACTCTCGTTATTTATCGTAATGAAATAAATCTATAGTTACGTCCAGAAATGATTAATTACACGCAGTAACATCGATTACTTTTTTGTCTTAAAATTTTGCAACATCTTGCACAATACTCTTAGAATACTGTTGCGCTCCGAAGAGCGCGTTACTAAATTTCGACAATAATTAATCACACATATTATTTCCTGGGAGGAAAAAAAAATCCATACTAATACCTTAATGCCCCTGTCATCAAAGTATTTTCCTATCAATTTTCATTTCATGGGAACAATACAAACACTACTTTGGCATAAAAAAATGAACCATTGATAAACTGTGCCCGGCGCGGTTTTAGTTTGACGATGACATTCTGGAGAGAATGATGTATTTAATACACAAGCGTAGTCAGCCTGGAGCATCGCGTGAGATTAAAGGTCTGATAATCACAGTTTTTAATAGCATACATTAGGTTTATGTGTGCACAAGATCTGTAAGATAGTGCATAAATAAATAAATGAGTATATTCTATATATATATATATATATATATATATATATATATATATATATATATATATATATATATATATATATATACACAATGAATTATATGCGTGTGAGGCAATTTGTGGAGTGAGGAGGAGATGCAAGGGTGTGCAAGGGACAGCATGGTGGAATGATGAGGTGAAACGAGCTGTGGAACAAAAGAAGAAGGCATATGGTGAATGGTTGGCGAGTAGAGGTAGGGGAGAAGATGAGAGAGAGAAGAGAGAGGTATATGTGAGCAGGAGAAGGGAGGTTAAGAGACTGGTGAAGGAGAGTAAGAAGAAAGTGTATGAAGAGTTTGGGAGGAATCTGAGTGTGAAATGAAGGGAGAGTAAGAAATTGTTTTGGAAGGAGGTAAAGAAAGTAAGGCAGTGTGAAAGGGGAAATAGTAGGGGGGTGAAAGATAGGAATAATAGATTGTTGGTGGAGAAGAGAGAGAAATTGAGGAGATGGAAGGAGCACTTTGAGGATTTGTTGAATGTAGAGAGTGAGAGCAGTGTGAGTATAAGTGGTTGGGGAATGGCTGGGAGAAGAAGAGATGAGAGGAGGGAGGAAGAGATCAGTAGGTCGGAAGTAGTGGAAGCGATGAAGAAGATTAAGCTGGGAAAGGCCCCAGGAATTGATGGAGTGTGTGGTGAAATGCTTAGGTATGGGGGTGAGATTGTTTTGGTGTGGATATGGAAGTTGTGTAGATTGGCTTGGGAAGAGGGAAGGGTTCCAGAGGACTGGAAATCAGGTATAATTGTTCCTCTGTACAAAGGAAAAGGGGAGAGAGAAGTATGTGGTAACCATAGGGGTATTTGCCTTCTTAGTGTGACTGGTAAAATATATGGTAGAATACTCATTGATAGGGTTAGGCATATGACAGAGGAGCTAGTTGGAGAAGAACAAGGGGGATTTAGGAAGGGAAAAGGGTGTGTAGATCAGATATTTGTTCTAAGATGTTTAGTGGAGAAGTATCTAGAGAAGGGAAGGAAAGTGTATGCTGCCTTCATGGAGCTGGAGAAAGCTTATGACAGAATAGATAGGCAAGGTATGTGGAAGGTATTAAGAATATATGGAATGGAGGGGAAATTGTTGAGTGCTGTGAAGAGTATGTACGAGGGAGCTAGGGCTACGGTGCGAGTGGATGGTGAGCTGAGTGAGTTCTTTGATCTCAATGTGGGACTGAAACAGGGGTGTGTGATGTCTCCATGGCTGTTTAATATATATATGGATGGGGTTGTAAAGGAGATGCAAGGTAGGGCAGTGGATGTGGGGCTGGTCCTAATGAATGAGGGTGAGATTTGGAAGCTTCCGGTGTTGCTGTTTGCTGATGATACAGTATTGTTGAGTGAAGATGAATGGGAGTTGCAAGGTTTGATGAATGAATTTGGGACAGTGTGTAGGAGGAGGAAGCTGAAAGTTAATGTAAACAAAAGTAAAATTATGGTGTTTGAGAGGAATGAAGTCACAGAGTGTGCAGTGAGGTTGGATGGTGAGGATATGGAGAATGTGAGTGCATTCAAGTACTTGGGTAGTGTGATGAGTAAGGATGGAACTTTGGGGGATGAAGTACGTGAAAGGGTACAGCAGGGAAGAAAGGTTGTTGGTACACTGAAAGCAGTGATGAGAAATAGGGAGGTGAGTATGGAAGTTAAGAAGTCACTGCATGGTGGTATTGTGATCCCTACCCTGACGCATGGAAGCGAGGCGTGGACCTTGCAAGAGGGGAACAAGTCAAGAGTGAGAGCAGTGGAAATGAGTTACTTGAGAGGAGCATGTGGAGTGACATGGAGGGACAGGTTGACGAATGAAGAAATGAAGGAACGTTGTGGGGTAGATGTGGATGTGGTTGAAAAGATTAGGAGAAATACACTGAGGTGGTTTGGACATGTGGAGAGAATGGAGAATGAAAGACTGACTAAGAGGGTGTATGTAGGTGAGGTGGAGGGAGGGAGAGGGAGGGGTAGACTGAGGATGAGGTGGAGGGATGGAGTTGAGAGGTATATGAGGGAGGGGGGGGTGAGTTGGGGGGAGGGTAGTCAAATGGTGGGTGACAGAGTGACTTGGAGGCGTTTTGTCTGTGGCCACCCTCTGCGGGATTAGGGCGTCGGGCTATAGATAGATAGATAGATAGAATTATATGCGAGCATGTGCGCTCATACATACCGTGTGAAAGGTCGCATTTGCATAAATTTGCCACTGAACTTGCAAGTTTGATTGCTTGCCTGTTTGCTTAGTTTTGTAAAATACACTTTCCTATAAAAGAGTGCTATGGTGTGTTTTTGCTTTCCTTGGTCCGTGTGCTCCCGTGTGACAGCCTGAACCTCTAGCTAACACATGACCAACTCCCAACATACTTCCCCATAATAGCACCAGCGGGGTGTGGGAGTGGGGGTATCGTGAGGTGGGTCCATGCTTTCATCCTGGTCTCAGCAGGGATCTCAGTTGCCCCTTCAGTTGCAATGAAATGCTTCCGGAGATGGTACTCTCACCTCCATATGTACCGCACTTACTGCCTACTTTTATTACACGTGCTTATCGTGTCCGTCAACATGCCAGGGCAGCAGGCAGTGAGAAGTTGGCTAATTTAGAAAAAAAAATGTATGTGAGTAGGAGGAAAGGCTATCAAGAGGAGTAGGCTACATGGGAAATATCAAGCAAAGATTTGGGGATGAGTTGAACGTATACACCCTTTCTTCACCCCTTCGCGGGAGGTCAGTCCTTACATATAATAAATAAACAATTATCTGAAAGAATATATGCAGTAAGTATCTTACATAGACACGAGTAAATCTTTTTATACAAGCATTTGGATGAAAAGAATTCTGGTAATAGCTTTTGAGGAATTTGGTAACTTGCCAGCATTACTTCAGTCTTTTGATAGCTCCGCTGGGGTTCATGCTTCCCCCATTTCCAAAGTGCTGGATACGGCTCTGAATATGCATTATTCCTTAACAACTTCGAGGGTAGATCCAAAGTAAATCAGAAGGTTCAGGGAGATCGCACACAGAGACAAGCCCTTCTTCTGGCGATAATGAGAGAGTTATTGGACTGTGTGTGTGTGTGTGTGTGTGTGTGTGTGTGTGTGTGTGTGTGTGTGTGTGTGTGTGTGTGTGTGTGTGTGCGCGCGTGTGCGTGTGTGTGTGTGTGTGTGTGTGTGTGTGTGTGTGTGTGTGTGTGTGTGTGTGTGTGTGTGTGTGTGTGTGCATATATTGTAAAATGTATATCATCATATACTGTACATATTTATCTCTACACCTGTCAGATATTCAAACATTTCTCTCACCAACCCCATCCCATCGCTTTAAATCCCGCCACACCACCGCCCCTGCCATAAATACGCATTCGTCCAACATAAACACCATCTGCAAGTCCATTACCATATTGCGCAGTCTCTTTCACATCTGACCGCACCCACAGACCTCAATTTCTCTTCACAGCCTATGCCCCCCCCCCTTTCTCTCTCTCTCTCTCTCTCTCTCTCTCTCTCTCAGGGGTTCTTATCCGGGGTTATCCATACCCCTTATACCCCTTGGGGGCATGGGGACCAAAATCTGGAGGTATGGGTCTCGTTCCCTCAATTAGGAAAATAAATTATTTTTACTGCTTTACTTCTTCACGTTTCAAAAATATTCTTTTGGGTGTAGTCTGAATCGACTTGTATTTAACTTGCCGGTTTTAGTTTGTTTTGTTTTGGCTTTTTTTTTTGTGTGTGACGAGAAAGTTACTATTTTATAATTTGAAACAGGTGAATCAAAGCTATGTTATACCTAGCTTATATATATATATATATATATATATATATATATATATATATATATATATATATATATATATATATATATATATATATATATATATATATACAGGGTGTTCACCAGATATGTAACAAAAATCAGGGAGTGTATTCCGGAGACGATACTGAATGCAAATTCCTAAATGATCATATTGCGAAATCTCAACAGTTTGGGAGTTACAGCACTTCACAGATATGCTATGGGTGTGTTGGAGTCAGGGGATTGTAACTGAGACGTCCATCATTTACAGTGAGATTTTTTAACAATATTATACAATATACTAGACACTGGTATGTCATTCACATTTACGGCAAATGCTCACAACTCTGGCCTCCTTGCTGAATGCATGCTGCAGCCCGTTGCAGCAGTGACTGTAGCACACGTTCCAAAGCCCCGGGACTGTTACTGATACGCGCCATACTGTCCTGCACACGACGCCACAAGTCCTCAAGGTTTAGAACCTCTGTAGCATACACCTCGCTTTTAATGTGTCCCTATAGGTAGAAGTCATGGGGAGTGATGTCAGGTGACCGAGGTGGCCACGGCACTGGGCCACCTCGCCCGATCCATAGTCCAGGAAACACAGCATTTAGGTAATCCTTTGTTATTCTAACATAATGGAATACAGCACCTATGAAGACATTAAATGCAAAGTGTAAGCTACAAAGGTTCTAAGCCGTGAGGAATTATGGTGTCGTGCGCAGGACAGTGTGGCATGTATCAGCAACAACCCCGCGGCTTTGGAACTTGTGTTACAGTCACTTTTGCGTCGGTCTGCAGCATGCATTAAGCAAGGGGTCCTGAGCTGTGAACATTTGCTGTAAAGCATGTTGTATAATATTGTTAATAAATTTCACTGTAAGTGATGGACGTCTCATTTACAATCCTCTGACTCCAACACATGCATAACAGATCTGTTAAGTGCTGTAGCTCCCAAAATATTGAGATTTCGCAACATGCCCATTTTGTAACTTGCATTCAGTATCGGCTCCAGAATACATCCCCTGATTTTTGCTACATATTTACTGAACACCCTGTATATATATATATATATATATATATATATATATATATATATATATATATATATATATATATATATATATATATATATATATATATATAGATAGATAGATATATAGATAGATATATATATATATATATATATATATATATATATATATATATATATATATATATATATATATATATATATCATTTCCTGTGGCACCCCACGGGATGCATAGGGCCTCAATGAACTCTCTCCACCAATATTTGTCTCTTGCCATCTCCTTCAGGTCCCACCAACACTCCTCTCCTGCTTCTTTTTTCATTGTCCTCAACCAGGTTTCCCTCGGCCTACCTCTACCTCTTCTTCCTCTAGCAGTCCACTCTGGCACATCCTGTATTAAACAACCTTCTTTTCTGTATATGTGCCCCAGCCACTTCCAGCGAGACAGTCTCACATATTCATTAACTGGTTCCACTCTCGTAATATCCCTTACTCTTTCATTTGTAACTCTGTCTTGCCACTTTACCCCAAGAATCCTTCTCAGTATTTTATTCTCAAATCCTAATACTTTCTGATCTGTTGCAATTGTACTGTACCATGACTCATGCCCGTAAATTAAATTGGTCTAACCATGGACTTGTAAATTTTCACTTTAGTATGTACCGAAAGCATATTATTATTCCAAATAGATTTCAACATTCCAACAGCTCGCCAAGCCTGTCTAATCCTCTCCTCAATTTCATTGTTTAATGATCCATTAGATGATACAATCGTTCCCAGATATTTAAAGTTTTCTACATTCTTCACCACATTATTCCCAATTACACAATCGATTTGGTTCTCCACGTTCATATTAATAATTTCAGTCTTTCCACAATTTATTACCAATCCCACTTTTTCTCCTTCCTCCACCAGACAATCGAGCACCCTCTGCATCTCGTAAATACTTCCGCAAATCAGTACAATATCATCAGCATAGTCCAAATCCATCAGCTTCTTATTTTCTGTCCAGTTAATTCCTGCACCTGTTCTCCTTACAACCTTTTTCATAACATAATCCATAACCAAAACAAACAACAATGGCGAAAGAACTCCTCCTTGAATCACTCCTGACCTAACTTGAAATGGATCACTCAAAGAACCACCCACCATTACCTTACAAAAAGTACCTTCATGCAGGCTTCTAATAATATTTACAAACTTTTCTGGTATACCATAGAATCTCATAATTTTCAACATAGCTCCACGTGAAACACTATCAAACGCCTTTTCAAAATCCACAAAACACATGTTAAGTGGCATTTTCATCTCATTAGCTTGTTGCATTAGATGCCTTACAATAAAAATCTGATCATTACAACCTCGACCCTTTCTAAATCCCGCTTGTTCTTCTCTTAAAATTTTATCAATTACTGGCTCTATTCTGTTCAACAAGATTTTGGAAAAGACTTTTGCAACTACAGGTGTCAAAGTTATCCCCCTCCAATTGCCACACACACTTAAATCTCCCTTCTTTGGTATTTTTATAATCACTCCATTTTTCCACTCTTCTGGAATTCCACCATTATCCCAAGCCACATTAAAAAGTTTCAAAAGCGCATTCATCAACTCGTCATTTTCCACCTTAAGCATTTCAGGGAATATTGCATCCTCACCTGGAGCCTTAAAATTCTTTAACTCCTTTATAGATTTTGCTACCTCTTCCAAAGTTATATCCCCTGTTTCTATCTGCAAATCTCTCTCGGCTGGCAAAATGTCCTCTTCAGCTGGGATTGGTCTATTTAGAACAGATTCAAAGTGCTCTTTCCATCTTCCTTTTATATCCAAATCTTTAGTCATCAAATTACCATTTCTATCTCGTACAGGTATTTCCTTCCTTCTCCTTTCAGTCCCAGTTAACTCCTTTATGGCCTGATACGCTACTCTTGTGCTCTGACCGTCATTTTTACTTAATTTAATTTCTGCCTCTGTCGCCTTTTCATCATATAGTCTCCTCTTATCACGTCTAACGAGTCTTTTTACTTCAGAATGTAAACTCCAGCACTTTGCTCTAAGTACTTCAACTACCTGGCCATCAACATGTTGTTCTTCACTTCTTAACTTAGCCTCTTTCCTTTTCTGAATTACATTCCATGTTTCATCTGACATCCACTTTTTCCTTCTCGCTTTTCCCTTTTTCTTAATAGTAACCTTAGCACTCTCATGCAAAACCTCTTTTACCTCTCTCCACATTTGATTAATATCATTGTCTTCAGATTCCATCAAAGTCTGCAGGACTAGAAACCTGTTTCTACATTCGCACCGAAACTTTTCCCTCGTGCTCTCATCACTTCTCAGCTCATCAAAATCATAATTATTACCTCCTGTACAATTACCATTAACGTTTCTCTTAAGTTTTATTTTAATCTTTGACACAACAAGTTGATGATCACTACCTATATCTGCCCCCTCCTTACGCAAACATCTTGCAAATAACTTCTATGCCTTCTGCTAATTGCAATGTGGTCAATCTGGTTACAATATTTACCACATGGTGAAATCCAAGTAGTCTTATGTATTTTTCTATGCTCAAAGATAGTTCCACCAATGATAAGGTCATTTGCCAAACAAAAGCTTGCAAGTCGCACCCCATTTTCGTTTCTTATACCAACACCCTCCTTACCCATACAATCTTCAAAGCCATCCCTACTACTGCCAACAATCGCATTAAAATCACCAATGCAAACTAACACATCATGTCTTGCCACTCTAGTCACTACATCCTGCAGCTTCTCATAAAAGTCATCCTTCATTTCATCAGCAGCCTCATTTGTCGGAGCGTACCCTACAACCATACTGATATTACCATGGTCAGATTTTAAGCGAGCATAAAGCAAGCGCTCATTAATTGGTTCAAACTCACATAGTGCCTTGCAAGCATCTCTACTCAGCAGTAAGCCTACTCCTTGGTAATGATTTCCATCACTCCTACCAGAAACCAACATAGTAATACCATCTTCCAAATTCATTTTATCAACTCCAAGCAACCTCGTTTCTGTAAGAGCACAAATATCCATCTTGTATTCCTTGAACACTGAAATAAGTTCTTCCATTTTACCAGCCTGATTGAGAGTTCGAACATTCCAGTTTCCTATTCTTAAGGTTCTTTTTGGATTTATGAACTTATTTCTACACCGTGGGATTCTTAGCACCCCCTGCCCACTTAAGGGCTGCACGGAACTGAGGGCCATTGCTTCGTCACCAGAGTTCATCAAGATTTCTTAGGCAGTAAAATTTTTTACCCTGGAGCCAATGCCAGTGACTCGCAGGAACCAGACAGTGGAGAGAGGAAATTAACTAAATGAAAGTAAAATGCAGAGGGTTTAGACAGACAAAGTACAAGGGAAAGAAAGAGAGCAAAAAGAATGTAGATAAAAGTGTCCCTTTTAGTCGCCTCTTACGACAAGCAGGGAATACTGGGTAAGTATTCTATCCCCCCTTCCCCACACACACACAAATATATATATGTATATATTTGTGTGTGTGTGATACATGTCTCTCTGTACACATTATATATGTACGAGCATCTAATACACAACAACGCCTGTGATGAGTGACGTCAATAACAAGCACTTCCGCATCTTTTTGTTTACTATGTTTTTTTTTTTTTTTCACATTACAGTGCTGTCATTGTTCAGTTTTAACGTTTGTTGTTTCATTGCAGTTATTATATCATGGCAGTCATCAGATAGATAGATAGATAGATAGATGCCGCATCGCGCTTTTCCGCATAGGGCCGATGTACGTCAGCAGCGCTGAGATATTGGCAAGGTCGTCTGCCTGAAAATAAACAATGGGAATCAATGGGCAAAGGAAGCAGATGCTGACGTTTTCTGGCAATAACTTTCTTAATTTTGCATGGGTTTCCTTTTATCACGGCTTATTTTAAGGCTCATAATCTAAAGTTATTTTAAATGCATCTTTTCTTACTTGGTCCGTGTTTGCCACAAGCATATCTCCAAAGTAATCCACATTAACAACAACAAGCAACATGTGCTTCTGAGCCAACTGCAGTAATTTTATTGCTGAAATCTGGCTGCAATATAATATGACTCATGACAAACCTAGCACATGCATGAAGTTGAATTCTTTTTAACTTTTTTAAAATATATGAATGATATGGTAATTGAAATGGAGTTTGATAAAGAAATAAAAGAATGACGTGAACATACGTAAATTATATGCCACCATTGTAAAAATATTGATTATACCCTTTATTTCTGTAAAATATCAAATGTATATGTATATTGAAATTCAGGGAGTGTTACAGTTTACAACTTACAAGGCCATGGTGATGCAGGGACGCACCCAGTGACAATTGTTAAATTAAAGTAAGCCCTCGCCACCAACTAGTGTGGCAATATTGATGAATTATAAATTAGATTTTAGGGGAAAACGGAGGTGGAAGAAGTATCAGAACCTGGGAACATATTTCTCACATTTTTATTTATTTATTTATTTTTTTATTGGGGGGGTGAAAATATTTGCAGAAAGTTTAAAAAATTTTAAAGACTTGATAGTTAATGGCTAGAATCTTATGCACTGAAATACACATATAATTACAAGTCCCCAGATGGGCTTGGATATGCTGAACCTCTGAGATTGTTAGGTTCATAGATGGTTAGGTTGTGTTAGGGAAGTCATTTCACCAGAAAATACACTACTGTGACCCAAATTGCTTTTCTGGAGTAAATACATTTTTAACATATTCGTCGTACTCTGATTTCGCTTGCGTAATGTGTACACAGTGCCATCCCCCCCACAAAAAAAAAAAAAATTGCAAGAACAAACGAAAATGAGGTGGAGAGGGCTTTCTTGACCTATATCATACGTGGCTCGGTACATGAGAATCTGAGTACTATACGCTTATTACCACAATGAAATAGAATTTATCGCATTGTGGTACTGTCAAACGTTATATTATAAGGTTAGCTGTTATTTGCATTGACTAGTTTGTTAATATTTGAAACTAAATTTAATGTGGACGTACTACGGGTCTGCATGCATCAGTCTGAGCAGTGCAGGGCTACATGACATATGTACTGATTTTATAGTACAAAGTGTATATACTTACCCACGAAAAGTTATTCCCTGTTGTCTGGTGCCAATTATTTGCTTGTTAGTGCAACACTGTGGCATTTGAGAGAAAGGTGGTACAACTGTCGAGTAGACCAGAGCAGACGACGTGTGCTCGACCTTTCCAACATGGCAGTCAAACTGACGCATGTTTTGCCTCCCCGTGCGGCATCTGTTTATATTTATCTATGGCAGTCACCATAACTTTCCTATTATAGTGCCACAGTACTACAGAAAACATTTACCACTGCTTTCCAACAATCATATTGATTTTTTTATTCGCTTCTCATACCCTTAATTACTGCCCAAACCAAACAGTTATTGCTCCACACCACGTCAGAATATCTTTTCCACCCGTACGTCAACACAACTATATAAACTAGTCAAAGAATCTTATTTTTCCTTTCCCAAAGCATAATTACATGTTATACCCTTTTCTCTGCCCTAACCAGAATTCATCCAAAATACCGTTAGTAGTTATCTCTCAGTTCATCATTACTTCTTCCATTTTTATTACCTCATTATCTTAGAAGAGGCAGTCACCTCTCTCCAGCCACAGTCATCCTAACATTGTAATACTTTCACTCATTCCTAACCACTGTTCTTAAAAAAACAAGGACTCCACAGATCATCTATATTACTTCTCCCAGCTGCATTAACCCAATATCCTAGAAACAGCAGTCGTTATTTTCGCTGTTCTATCATCTTTTCCGCTGTAACGCCCTTTTGTCATCCCTAGCTGATGTTCCCCAATGTTTGTTATTATCGGTATCCCTTACCCTACAACTAAACTACCCCAACGACGAAGAGAACAGAATCACAGTGTCTCCAGTATCCTCCCACAATCATTAAATATTGCGATACATTTTTTTTTTTCACTTCTAACTACTATCCTGTCTATCGAGTAGATACCCATGTTTCATCATTATTTTTCTCCCACCTGTATTTCCACAGTATCCCAGATTCCTGCCACTATTTTCCTACCCCATCTTGTTTGATGTTGTGGTACCTTTTACTTATCTCTAGCTTCACAATACTTCCAAAACAATTATTATTCCACACCTCATTATCATAGCTCTCGAATCCGTACCACCACGGTTGCCGACAAGCCACAGTTGGTCTCTCCCACAACCGTCATAGCACCATGACAACCATTCCTCACCACTAACTACGATCCTTCAAAAATATATAAAATCTACACTCATCACTATCACTCTTCCTATCCGTATTACCAAAACTTCCACCAAATCAATCACTTCCATCCTTCCATTTCCATCATAATATGCACACTTCATACAACCAAAACACTTCACCAACCAAGCTTATAAGTGAAGCATCTGCCTCCTCACTCAATCAGGCCATAGCTAAATATACGATGCACATCACTAGTACACCGCCCAGACAACAATGAGAGAGGTACTGTCAGCACTTAGATAAGTGTTCTGTTGCTTGAAAGGAGTCAGATTTAATCCTAGTCTGGGGTGGGAACAGTTTGTTGTTTTGAATTTGATTAAACATACTTTACTGGTCTTCCGCTGGACCCATCAATATTTCATAAATCACCTTTTGGAATGCCATTAAACTAATCCTGAATGAGACAGCGCCAACATGTATTTAGTAATGACAGTGGGTATTAGTGCCGAATTGGTGAACTATGAAGGATGAGACACACAGGAGTATTGCTGCACCATAGAGAAAAGACGTTTATGTACGTGCCTAGAGTTGAATTCGGAGAAACTAGAAAGTATACAGAGAGCGCATACCTCCGCCAGTGCCATTGCCATTAAAAAGAATCCGGATCCGAATCCTTGGAAATATATATTGTATGGATTACATAGGACCCAGATACTCCCTGAAATTTAGTCAATTGTTCTTTGACGCACGGTCCACTTTTCCAGAACACTTTATTGAAATTCATTGAGCTCTTTTGGAGATATTGTGCAGGATGCATAGGACCCGGATCCAAATCCGCCCCCAAAATGAAACAGTTCTTTCTTGGCCCAGGGCCCACCATTTCACAAAAATTCATTGAAATTCATTGAAAACTATTGAAGATATCGTGTGGACAAACAATCAGACAAAGACGAGTGAATTCATAACCTCCTCTAACTTCGTTAGCGGAGGTAACAAAGACATCCCAACAACAGTCTAACACGTTCTCCTGAACACACAGTCTACAACCTAGCTATCACTCATACCCTGGGGGTAGGGGGGTTTCAAGAATACTCCCCCAGTATCCCTGCTTGTCGTAAGAGGCGACTAAAAGGGTTGGTGGTGAGTTAGTGCCCCACCCCGTAAAAAGAACTAACTAAAAAAGTGAACAAAGCGCCTCGGACCCGGATGGACCATACGTTGACGACTAAGGAATGGACAAAGGACATTCTTAGGGTGAATACATGGAATGTGAGAGGAGTGAATGATGAAGTGAAAGAGAGAGAGATTGTTCAGGTGCTTCAGGATGCAAAAGTGGATATATGTGGATTGACTGAAACTGAAAATGGAAAGGTGAAAGGATGAGAGAATGGGAATATGGTGTAGGTATATGTGCGGAAGTCAGTGAGAATGAGAGGGCAAGAGAGGGAGTAGGTCTAATGATAAGCAAGAAGTGGAAGGAAAATATAAGAGAGTATGGAACAGTGGGTACAAGGATTGTGTGGGTGAGGATGAAAGTAGGTATACAAGCATGGGCGATTGTATGTGTGTATGCACCAACAGAGGATCGAGTGGCAAGAGTGAAAGATGAGTTTTGGGCGAGAGTAGAAGCATGTATGGACAAGTTTGAGAGGAGCGAGAGAGTGCTGTTGATTGGAGACATGAATGGCAAAGTTGGGAATGTACGAGTGGATGGAGTGGTTGGTCAGTGGGGTGTGCCAGCTGAAGTAGATGGGAATGGTAGTGCTTTGGTGGACATCTGTGCTTGTAAGGGGTTGGCAATAGCCAACACCTACTTTCGTCATAAGATGATCCACCGGTATACATGGAGAGTGATGAGGAGGATGGATGGTGAACTTGTTGAACGAAAGGCAATGATAGACTACGTGTGTGTGGATGAGCAAATGAGAAGACCAGTGTTGGATGCAAGAGTGTGGAGAGGGTGGGAGAATGGAGTCTCGGACCATCACTTAGTGATGGCCAAGGTAAAGATGCAAAGAAAGCGGTTGAGGAGGTGAAGGGGAAGACAGGAGGAAGCAGCTCCTGTGAGAAGAGTGGAGAAATTGCAAGATAATGAGAAAATGACAGAGTATAAGAGCATAGATGAAGAAAGATTGGGAAGGTATGAGCTAGAGCAGATGGAAGGGGTGGAAGTCGTATGTAAGATATTCACGGAAGAGATAGGCACAGCATGTGAGGTGGTTTGTGGAGTGAGGAGGAGATGTAAGGGTGTGCAAGGGACAGCATGGTGGAATGATGAGGTGAAACGAGCTGTGGAACAAAAGAAGAAGGCATATGGTGAATGGTTGGTGAGTAGAGGTAGGGGAGAAGATGAGAGAGAGAAGAGAGAGGTATATGTGAGCAGGAGAAGGGAGGTTAAGAGACTGGTGAAGGAGAGTAAGAAGAAAGTGGATGAAGAATTTGGGAGGAATCTGAGTGTGAAATGGAGGGAGAGTAAGAAATTGTTTTGGAAGGAGGTAAAGAAAGTAAGGCAGTGTGAAAGGGGAAATACTAGGGGAGTGAAAGGTAGGAATAATAGATTGTTGGTGGAGAAGAGAGAGAAATTGAGGAGATGGAAGGAGCACTTTGAGGATTTGTTGAATGTAGAGAGTGAGAGCAGTGTGAGTATAAGTGGTTGGGGAATGACTGGGAGAAGAAAAGATGAGAGGAGGGAGGAAGAGATCAGTAGGTCGGAAGTAGTGGAAGCGATGAAGAAGATTAAGCTGGGAAAGGCTTAGGTATGGGGGTGAGATTGTTGTGGAGTGGATATGGAAGTTGTGTAGATTGGCTTGGGAAGAGGGAAGGGTTTCAGAGGACTGGAAATCAGGTATAATTGTTCCTCTGTACAAAGGAAAAGGGGAGAGAGAAGTATGTGGTAACCATAGGGGTATTTGCCTTCTTAGTGTGACTGGTAAAATATATGGTAGAATACTCATTGATAGGGTTAGGCATATGACAGAGGAGCTAGTTGGAGAAGAACAAGGGGGATTTAGGAAGGGAAAAGGGTGTGTAGATCAGATATTTGTTCTAAGATGTTTAGTGGAGAAGTATCTAGAGAAGGGAAGGAAAGTGTATGCTGCCTTCATGGACTTGGAGAAAGCTTATGACAGAATAGATAGGCAAGGTATGTGGAAGGTATTAAGAATATATGGAGTGGAGGGGAAATTGTTGAGTGCTGTAAAGAGTATGTACGAAGGAGCTAGGGCTACGGTGCGAGTGGATGGTGAGCTGAGTGAGTTCTTTGATCTCAATGTGGGACTGAAACAGGGGTGTGTGATGTCTCCATGGCTGTTTAATATATACTGGACAAAATAAGTTAGGGATCATGGACTATGTCAGTGATTCAAACTAAACCTTTGTACGTACATGGCAGAATATATGAAACGCAAACGCTGACATCATTTTTCATCAATAGTTAATCAGAACTTCCGAATTCATTTATTGATTTGTTGGTCATAGTGCACAAAAAAACATGTCACTGTATGACGTGAAGATCTCTGGCATGAAAGACAACTTGACCTTCACAGAACATGTCCAAAACTGACCCAGAGGCTCATCAATACTCGGTGTGACCTCCGTTTGCTCTCAGAACAGCCTGGCATCGGCGTTGCATACTCATGATGAGATTCACAATGTTCTGTTGTGGGAGATTGTTCCATTCCTCTCTCAGCGCGTTCTCAAGGTCATCATGGGTCTGTGGTTGGTTTGGACGCTGGGAAAGTTGATGCTGAAGATGATCCCACACATGCTCGATGGGATTCAGGTCCGGTGAGACAGCAGGCCACTCCATATGCTCGATACCTTCCCTCTGCAGGTACTCCTGAACCACACGAGCACGATGGGGACGGGCGTTATCGTCCATGAGAATGAAATCAGGTCCTATTGCACCTGCAAACAACCTGACGACTGGGTGAAGACTTTCATCCCTGTACCGGAGAGCAGTCAGTGTGCCGTTCCTGATGGCTACCATGTCAGTGCGACCCCTCAGAGAGATCCCACCCCAAATCATCACAGAGCCGCCCCCAAACCGATTGTGTTCAGCCACCAATGCCTGGCTGTATCTCTGTCTGGCCTCTCTCCACACACGCCTACGACCATCGTGGAAGTCCAGGCAGAATCGGGACTCATCTGTGAACAGTACCGGCTCCCAACGTCGTCTATCCCAATTCACATGTTGACGTGCGAATTCCAAGCGTCGTTGTCGATGATGTGGGAGAAGTCTGGGACGCAGTACTGGCCTGTAAGCCCTGAGATTAGCAGCATGCAGTCTGTTTCTCAAAGTCTGGGGCATAATGTGCAGGCCTGTGGCAACATTAAACTGAGTAGTCAGTCTTGGAGCAGGTTGAAACCGCTGTCTCCGGGCCAACGTGACGATGTACCGGTCTTGGCGTTGCGTTGTGGCACGGGGTCTGCCACTCCTAGGCCTCTCATTGACTGTAACAGTCCCCTGAAATCGTGTCCAGAGTCTAGAGATGACACTCTGGGACACACCAAAATGGAAAGCAACATCACGCTGGTTTTGTCCAGCCTGAAGCATTCTGACTGCTTTATTGCGCTCATTTGCCTGTAAATGACGTCTTTGTGGTGGCATGCTTTACTAAAGTCACATTCAATCGCTGTTCACCTTCACAATAACGTGGTGATGTCTGCCGACTGACTGTCTGCGTCACACTACTACCCAAACTTTACCACATTTGTATCATGCGGCTCATGAGCACGTGCAAATCGTGGTGAAGCATACAGTGAACCGGAGTCAAGTCACAAAATGTGTGTTCAGTCCATACATATGTGGTATTTCACTACACATTATTCCCCACAACCTTAGCAAACCAAAATGCCCAGGATCCCTAACTTATTTTGTCCAGTATATATATGGATGGGGTTGTAAAGGAGGTGCAAGGTAGGGCAGTGGATGTGGGGCTGGTCCTAATGAATGAGGGTGAGATTTGGAAGCTTCCGGTGTTGCTGTTTGCTGATGATACAGTATTGTTGAGTGAAGATGAATGGGAGTTGCAAGGTTTGGTGAATGAATTTGGGACAGTGTGTAGGAGGAGGAAGCTGACAGTTAATGTAAACAAAAGTAAAGTTATGGTGTTTGAGAGGAATGAAGTCACAGAGTGTGCAGTGAGGTTGGATGGTGAGGATATGGAGAATGTGAGTGCATTCAAGTACTTGGGTAGTGTGATGGGTAAGGATGGAACTTTGGGGGATGAAGTACGTGAAAGGGTACAGCAGGGAAGGAAGGTTGTTGGTACACTGAAAGCAGTGATGAGAAATAGGGAGGTGAGTATGGAAGTTAAGAAGTCACTGCATGATAGTATTGTGATCCCTACCCTGACGTATGGAAGCGAGGCATGGACCTTGCAAGAGGGGAACAAGTCAAGAGTGAGAGCAGTGGAAATGAGTTACTTGAGAGGAGCATGTGGAGTGACATGGAGGGACAGGTTGACGAATGAAGAAGTGAAGGAACGTTGTGGGGTAGATGTGGATGTGGTTGAGAAGATTAGGAGAAATACACTGAGGTGGTTTGGACATGTGGAGAGAATGGAGAATGAAAGACTGACTAAGAGGGTGTATGTAGGTGAGGTGGAGGGAGGGAGAGGGAGGGGTAGACCGAGGATGAGGTGGAGGGATGGAGTTGAGAGGTATATGAGGGAGGGGGGGTGAGTTGGGGGGAGGGTAGTCAAATGGTGGGTGACAGAGTGACTTGGAGGGGTTTTGTCTGCCGCCACCCTTTGCGGGATTAGGGCGTCGGGCTATAGATAGACAGATAGATAGACATTCTTTTTGAAACCCCTCACTCTCTCAGCCACACATAACCTCTCCCTCTCCCTCTCCCCACATATTAATCTTAACATCAGTCTCTATGCTTCACACACTCTCCCTTCAGTCATACAGTACATTTCCCACCTTTCCATCTATCCATCTCTCACTCTCCCAAATCTTCTCTCTTCTCCTCCTCACACATGCTTCATATCCCTCCCCACATCACTCTCCAAGTCCTTCCCCCTTCCTCTCTGTCTGTCTGTCTGTCTGTCTGTCTGTCTGTCTCTGTCTCTCTGTCTGTCTGTCTGTCTCTGTCTCTCTGTCTCTCTGTCTGTCTGTCTGTCTCTCTCTCTCTCTCTCTCTCTCTCACACACACACACACACACACACACACACACACACACACACTCTAGAAGTAAATAGCCAAGATAGCTGTTGGAACCAAAAGCTCCTGGATCTCGTACAAGAGTTTTTCTTAACGCAACATGTGAGGGAAACCACCAGAAAAAGAGGACTTGATGTACCTTCAGTGCTAGATGTAATATTTACAAGGCAAGAAAATGATATTGACAGTTTAATATATCACCCTCCACTCGGCAAAAGCGATCATGCAGTACTAAATTATAACTTCAGGATAGCATATGACATAGTAAACAGCAATGATAGTTACAAAAAGAGCCTAAACTATAAAAAGGGAAATTATCAAGACCTAAAGAAGTATTTCTTAGAAGTTGATTGGGAAAATAAGCTTAGAGGACAAGATTTAAATGCTGTATATAAAAAATTTTGTGAATTTTATGAAATAGGAGTCCAGAAGTACATCCCACAGCACAAAGAAGCAGATAAGAAAATACAGAAATGGTTCAATACAGAATGTAAAAAATCAAAAGAAAGAAGAGATTTGTTGTGGAATAGATACAGAAGACACAATAGTGAAAGGGCGTATAATAATTACAAACAGGCAAGAAACGACTATACAAGAATAAGGAGGGAAGCCCAAAAACAGTTTGAGGAGAATATAATAAATAAAAGTAGTGATCAATCAAAGCTGTTTTACAGCTATATCAGAAGCAAAACTAAAGTAAAAGATATAATACAATCCATTACGGACGAGGGAATCACTTATACACAAGAGAAAGATATTTGTGAAGCACTAAATAAGAATTTCCAATTAGTTTTTACAGAAGAAAAAAATTTTGAGAGGGACTATGTGGAACACGCATGTCCACACATACTACCAGATATACAAATAGCAGAAAAAGTAATACAGGAGGAGTTAAGTAGATTAGACAGAGTGGTCCTGATGAAATTTCATGTTGGGTATTACGAGAATGTGCAAAGGAGTTAAGTAAACCATTATTTTTAATTTTCAAGAAATCCTTGAGTCAAGGTAAACTACCTGATATTTGGAAAAAAGCAAATATTGTCCCCTTATTCAAGAAAGGAAATAGACAAAATCCACTCAACTACCGACCAGTATCACTGACCAGTGTTGTAAGCAAGGTATTAGAAAAACTTATAAGAAAAGCTTGGGTAAATCATCTAGAACACAGTATGATAACAGAAAGACAGTTTGGTTTCAGAAAAGGAAAATCATGTGTTACTAATCTGTTGAGCTACTATGACAGAGTAACAAACACAATACAGGAAAGGGAAGGATGGGTGGACAGTATCTATTTAGATTTCAAGAAAGCTTTTGACACGGTACCACACCAAAGACTTTTATGGAAACTGTACCATCAAGGAGGAATTCGAGGCAAACTGTTTTGTTGGATGCAAGACTTTCTCATAAAAAGAGAAATGAGGACAGCACTAAGAGGAAACTACTCATCATGGAAAGAAGTGACTAGTGGAGTACCACAGGGTTCAGTGCTGGCACCAATCATGTTTTTAGTGTATATAAATGATATAAACAGTAACACTGGAAATGAGAGCTATCTGAATATGTTTCCAGATGATGCAAAAATACAAAGGAGAATTACTAACACAGACTCTTGTAAAGAGCTACAAGAAGAATTAAATAAACTTCATGAATGGAGTAGTACATGGCAAATGGAATTCAATGTGGACAAGTGTCATGTAATCAAGTTTGGTAAAAGTGGAAAAAGACCTGATTGGGATTATAAGTTAGGAAATAAAACCCTATACACATCAGAAAGAGAGAAAGACCTAGGTGTGATTATCAATAACAGACTATCTCCGGCTGACCACATCAGCGAGAAGGTACGGAACATGTATACACTGCTTGCAAATATGAGAATAGCATTCACATACATAAATGAAGACATGCTAAGAAGGATAAAAACATCATTCATTAGACCAACCCTGGAATATGCATCAGTAGTCTGGAGTCCTCATCTCAAAAAGCACATAGACAAGATTGAAAAAGTTCAAAGGGCCGCTACAAGATGGATACCAAGCTTAAGGGACCTAAGCTACGAAGAAAGACTAAATAAACTGAATCTACCAACACTACAGGAGAGAAGGAAAAGAGGTGACATGATAATGCTATATAAATTCATATCAGGAAAGGAGAAAATAGACATAAATGATTACTTAACATATGGAGAAGCATCAGCAAGAGGACACTGCAAAAAATTGCATAAGAAGAGAGGTGATAAAGACGTAAGGAAATTCAGTTTCCCAAACAGAGCAATTGATCAATGGAATACACTACCGAATGAAATAGTGTGTGCCAAAACAATTCACAAATTTAAGGATATGTACGATAAATATGGTTTAAGACACGGGACAGTACGAGCTTGACTCATTCCTGTAAAGATACAATCAGGTAAGAACAATTAGGTAAGAACACACACACACACACATACACACACAACCAGTTAATGTGACTGACTGCACACACACACACACACACACACACACACACACACACACACACACACACACACACACACACACACACACACACACACATTTCCACTATTATTATATTATTTATACCTTTTCACTTCCGGTGATGGTGATAGGTGGTGGCGACTATCAACCACTCACTTGATATAACGCTGCCTACTTCTTCCTTCACATTAGCAGTCCACTTCTATGTCTGCTTTCCTCTCTTCCTACTTCTTGCTTTCGCTTCTGTCACTTTTTATTACTTTTCTTTCCATTTTAGGTAGCTCTGCTCCGAGTGACATGCCTAATGGCTTCCTACATCCCAGAAAACCATTTACAGCACTCGGTGTTAACCAGATAAGCAGACAGCTTGGTGATGCAGAGCCCGCTATTGTGTCCCTGTTAACTGGGTGGAGAGACGCAAATGCTGCTTCCAGCCATGAGCAAAACCTCCACTCTTTCCCCGCGCCACGCAGGCACTGTCAAGCTCGAGGGAACATCGGCTCACTGCACGGGATCTGCAGGAACGGTTGCTTGCCTGCGGTTGAAGGGTCTGCTCGGTCACACTCACCGGGGCTGATCAACAACAACGACTGTTGTTGAACTGGATTGAGAAGGAATCTGTTACCAGAAAGGACGCTGGTTTTATCCCAGCTAGGGTAAAGAACATCTTGCCGATTTGACTTCAAGCAGTCGTTATGGATCTTTCAAAAGTTGCACAGATATGTCATAAAAACATCCCCGCTAATGCCCTCATGCTAGTCTTTAGTGAGAGGTACGGAGTGTACCGTGTTAAAATGTCTGGTATTACTGCCTCAGGGAACGGACTATAAAGTGTATGCCTAGAGTCACACACACACACACACACACACACACACACACACACACACACACACAAAGTAATAATTAGTATGCCAATGTATTCTACATATTATTCTTGCAACTTCCGAACGACCTTTAGGTAAAGAGAAATGTCGGGCAGTTAAATGATTTAAAACAAACCCATTTAAAGCCTTCAGTCGCATATTTTATTTTTGCCACTACTGTATGATCTTATACAGCTTAGGGAAGACCCACTGAACTGCAGGGGTTACACACTGGCATGGCCTTCATTTAGTAAATTGATCTGTTAAAAAAAAAAAAAAATGTGATCCAATGAATTAACCCCTCTGTTGCGAGGGTCCTTCCCTTAGCTGAATGAAAATCATCTGGTAGCGGCGAGAGTTAATGTTGACTTTGTCGTGCTGAAAGTGTTGAAACGTTATTATTATGCATTTTTTGCACAATTAGCCAACACTTCAGCATGCCTAACTTAACCCCTCCCTTGCAATGACTTCATTAGATTTGCACACCAAAGTGTGGAGCACTCATATTCCCTACGTGTTTCCTTTCTCGCTTCCAACCATTTTAATTTTAACTTAAGGTCATTCATTTATTTCTTCTCCAATCTCTTTAAAATCTGAACAGTTGTCCCGGATTTTGTCAAAAGGCAAACCATAAAAACTGTGTTGCATCCCCTTTGGAGTGTTGGCAATCTTGTTTATGTTATGTTCTTTACGCACAACAATTTGGTTAAACTCAGGGGAACCTCATAGCTTTCTGTATATGCTAAAACAAAGAATTTCTGATCCATGCAAATGAAGTCACTCATAGGATGAATTAAGTACAGTCATAAGAAAAAGTATCGTTACCCCCAGGCATGTTCGATGCAAAACGAACGTTAGCTGGGCTATGTGGGCGGGTCCTTGCTGTTCGCCCCTCCCCTGTCTAGTGTTGCCGTATCATAATTCCATTACAAGAGTTGGAATAATGAGCAAGAATGAGCCATATGGGGGGGAAATATATAGGACGTGTTTGTGTTACTCTGGGCGCCCCGCTGGGGATTAATAATGAAACTCGGTACGTTTATTATTTTCCTACTATTCAACTCTTATTATCTATAGAATACAACAAATATATTATTTTGAAGTGTATTAAATCTATAGGCATCGACTGTTTTTTTTTTTTTTTATGATAGTGTAGCAGGGGTGCACGAGTTCATTTGTTTGCTTTAGATAGGTGGTTAAATGCTTCAGATGGATGCTTCAGTTAGTGGCATCCATGCGTCGACGTCTAGAGGCTGATTTGGAAGCAGGGGGTGGGTATACAAACTATTAAAGCAATGAGACTGAACACTAATTATTATTTTCCTTGTACTCAACATTTATTTTATGAAGAAAGCAATATATATGATTATTACATTGAAATTTACTAACTTGGCTTGTATCGGCTGAATAACTATCATACGTCTGGGATGGGTGCACATACTCATTGCCCGTCTGCATGTGTGTTGCCGTGATAAGCCGGGCTGGGACAGCCTTGAGGGGAGACTTTTATGCATGGTTGTGAAGAGGGCGGACGTGTGCTGAACTCTTCTCTAGTCACAGGGTTGCCTCACTGGCATTAGTTTTGTTATTGTCGCCACTAGGGTGTTTTTTAAATAAAGTTAGGTTAGTTAGTTCTCATTTTCCTCCCCTCCCTCTAGCTATGTACAGTAGGTGTCTGTACCGTTATACTGAGTTTACCTTTGCTTATCGCCCACAGAGGGTCCCCCCCACTGATCGCTCTGGGGCGTGAACGGACACGGTTGGGCCTCCCTGGAGTGGTTTGAGAGGGCAACCTCAGATTTAGGTGTTTTGCCCCTGGTTGTTGGTCCCTTGTTTGTCTTTTCACCTTCTTCCCACTTCCCCCGTTAGGGGGGAGTGGTACTATGGAGGATGCCCCTACTGCCTGAGGTAGTCCTGACTGACCCCCAATTGTCTCACGGACGGATTGCCCCCAGACTGAACGGCCCCAGACATTAATATACATAACGCCGAGTTTGTTCTGATTCATGCGGTTGGTTCCACTGCCCTGTCCCGCCTCAATCCCTTCATCATCATGAAGGTGATTGATGGGTGTGCAGGACAGGTGGAACAAGTGAAAAAACTTGCGAGTGGAGACCTTCTCGTAAAAACCAAGAATTCAGCCCAGGTCTAGGATTTGCTTAAACTGAGGAAGTTCCACTGTCACGATGTCCAAACAACGATCCCCCACTCCATGAATTCCTGCAAGGGTGTTATCACCTGCAGGGATCTTGTGCTTATGGAGGAAGAAGAAATTGTATAGGAACTTTCTCAGCAAGATGTCATAGAGGCGAGGTTCATTACCAGATTCTCGGAAGGCATAAGGACGAAGACCACAACAGTTGTTCTCACTTCTGGCAAAGTATCTCTTCCAGCCAATGTGAAGGTTGGATACGAAATTGTAAATGTTAGACCATACATCCCGAACCCCCTTCGTTGTTCAAAATGTCAGCTCTATGGACACCATGAAAAGGCTTGTCGGGCTTCCAACATCGTGTGTGGCAAGTGCGTGGATGTGGGTCACTCTGCTGACAACTGTACATCCGAGACTGAGTGCTGCTTTCACTACAAGGGTGCTCACTCCACTTCCTCGAGGGCTTTTCCCAAGTGGAAGGAGGAGAAGGAGGTCTGCACAGTAAAAGCAACACAGGGCATTTCGTTCTACGATGCCAGGAAGAAGGTGAAGGAGTTGCATGCAACTCCCAAGCCTAATATCTCCTATGCATCGGCGGTTGTGTCCCGTCGAGTGATGTGCACCGTTGAGACACAGACTGACCTAACATTCGCTCCACATGCCCCACGCACTACCTCTCAGTCTAAGCCTCCTGTACACTCCAACTCTCTGATGGACATCCCTGTTGCTACTTCCTACTCCCAGGCTGCCGCTGCTCCTTCGCAGTCAGTGCGGCCAAAATTGAAGCCAGACAAGTCTGACAAGATTAATTTGACCACCCTCACTAAACAGTCATGTCCTCATGTCCTTCCCGCTCCTGGTCCAGCGAGGGAGAGAAAGAATAGCTCTTCCACAGTGGAGTCTGGGAGCCTAGTAATTGATGAGAATATGGAGGTTTCCATGAGTAAGCACCGGGATAGGTCCACCGGTAGTCGCTCGCCTGCAGGCGGGCGACAAAAAAAGACCAAGCACACTGGCCCCCAACGAAAATCTTAAACCGTCACATTCACTCTATTACAGTGGAATTGTAGAGGTGTCGAGAATAAGTTACCAAATATAGCAATCTTGCTTTCTATACACAGGCCAGACGTTATTTGTTTACAGGAGACGCGCCTGGAGGATCACCCTGATCCTCCACATTTAAAACACTACCACTCGTATAGAAGATATGAAGGTCACGGAGTGGCCATATACACCCACAAATCACACCCACAGATGGAAGTGATTCTAAATTCTACTCTAGAAGCAGTCGTGTGCAGAGTAAAATTTAATAACACGTATCTGTCTATTTGCTGTCTGTACTGTCCTTCACATGGCCCCATTGATAGTGAGGCTTTAAATTCACTAGTTGAACATCTCCCTGCGAATAAGTTAGTGTTGGGCTATTTTAACGCCCATCACTATCAATGGGGTAGCTTGAGGATTGATGGTCATGGGGAGCAAGTAGCCGACCTAATACTACAGTCCAACATCTGTCTTCTGAACGATGGTAGAGCGACTCGTGTAGATGATCGTACTGGTAACTTTTCGGCCATTGACTTATCTTTGGCCTCCCCTGGTATACATCAAGATTTTTTATGGAATCCTTATGACGACTCCTTGGGAAGTGATCACTTACCCATCTGTCTTTCTTATACACGCGACATCGTTTCGGACCCTCCACTTCCAAAATTTAACTATAAGAAAGCAGATTGGGGATCCTTCTCAAGGATCGCCAGTTTAGATATATCTGGGGAGACCATGGATGTTAAGGTCGAAAATATAACCCAATCCATATTACATGCAGTTGAGGCTGCTATTCCCAAGATTTCTACAGTTCATGGGAAGCATAGAGCACATTGGTGGACACCGGATTGCAGACAAGCATTAAGAAAACGCAATAGGAGATACAGGATTTTTGATGGTCAGCCCACTGAGAAAAATTTTATTGCATACAAACAGGCATGGGCTGAGGCAAGGAGAATAATAAAAAGGGCCAAACGTGGCTCCTGGCGGTCCTTTGTGTCCACGGTGACTCGTACAACACCATTACATAAAGTCTGGTCCACTATAAGAATATTAAATAATAAAGGCCCATATTTCCAGATCGCCACCCTTCAGGTTAATAATAACATCTATGACGAGCCGTTGGACGTTGCTAACATCCTCGCCAGGAGTTTTTCTCATGTAAGTAGCTCAGCCAATTATGACCCTCGTTTTCAACACCATTAACACATGGCTGAGCTACAGATATTAGACTTTGCCACAGAAGACGTAGACTCCCCGTACAACCAAGAGTTTACGCTAGATGAACTGCTCCTTGCCCTTAAATCCCGTAAAGACACCAGCCCTGGACCAGACACCATCACGTATGGTATGATCCAGCATCTTAATCAGGACAACCTGATTAAGATGTTAGCATTGTACAATGAGATTTGGGCGTCTCGAACGTTCCCAAACTCATGGCACTTTGCGCACGTCATACCGATACCCACTTCATGAATCCCACTTCATTTCGTCCTATTGTGTTGACTTCTTGTCTATGTAAGGTCATGGAACGTATGGTAAACAATAGGCTTCTTTTTGTTTTAGAGTCAAAGAATTTGTTAAATGATCAACAATGTGGCTTCCGTAAATACAGAAGTTCACTAGACCATTAAATGAATTTGGAGCATTGTATTGCAGAGGCATTTGCCAATAAAGAATTTATGATAGGGATGTTCTTGGACATCCATAAAGCCTATGACATGACATGGTGACATGGTATACTAATGAAGCTCTATGCTTATGGTTTAAGAGGAAATTTGCCTATTTTTATTTCAAATTTCTTAAGGGACAGGACTTTCTCTGTCAAATTGCCCCGTAACGTAACATCGGATATATTATCTAGGAAAACGGGGTGCCGCAGGGAAGTGTGCTTAGTCCTACTTTATTTAGTATTATGATCAATGATATTCTGTCATCAGCTCCCATCCCGAGGAATCTTAAATACTCACTCTACGCTGACGATTGTGCAATATGGCACTCTTCCCGTAATGCACAATTTTCGGCTGGGCGGATTCAAGCAGCCCTTGACTCCGTCCACCTATGGGCCTTGCAGGGGGGATTTACGTTTTCCGTCCGTAAGTGTGCCACTGTAGTCTTCACTAATCGTAACGTACCTAATTTGTGCTTAACTTTGGATAATCAAGCAGTACCTTTTCAAAATTCTGTAAAATTTTTAGGAATACATTTTGATCGTAGAATGAATTTTAAACTTCACGTTAATACTTTGCTTGCTCGTTGTGATAAACCGTTAAATGTCCTCAAGTACCTAGTGGGTACTACCTGGGGTGCTGACAGAAAATCTTTATTAACCCTTTAACCGTGGGCATTGTTTTGCCCCGACTGGCCTCTCCCGCGGGGGTTCCAGCCAAAATGTAAACAAACTTTAAACCTTTATAACTCTGCACAGAATAACTCTAGAGCGAAAAATAAGGTACCATTAGAATGTACTGATCTTCGGCTTTGCATTAATGTAGGTTTCATGATTTCGTTGACTATCACTGGATGGGCAGTGCCGTTAGAAGTAAGCGATCTAAAATCACTATTTTTCTCTCACACACCATTACCTTCGCTCACACACTATTACCAAATGCCAACCTCATACTGATAATAATACTATAAACATATATGAACACTGCACATACGATAAACACCCACTCTGTGTTCACTGAGGCAGGTAAAAGGCACTGTAATTGCCCGCACTTCACTGCCACATCAGCGGTTTTGTAATCACTATTTTTCGCTCACACACCATTACCAAATGCCAACCTCATTCTGTAATAATACTATAAACATATATGAACACTGCACATACGATAAACACCCACTCTGTGTTCACTGAGGCAGGTAAAAGGCACTGTAATTGCCCGCACTTCACTGCCACATCAGCGGTGTTGTAATCACTATTTTTCGCTCACACACCATTACCAAATGCCAACCTCATTCTGATAACAATACTATAAACATATATGAACACTGCGCATACGATAAACACCCACTCTGTGTTCACTGAGGCAGGTAAAAGGCACTGTAATTGCCCGCACTTCACTGCCACATCAGCGATGTTGTCACTCACACAGCTGAACAGATACTGATGCGTGTTGGTCAGGGGTGGGGTGGGGGGCCCAGGGGGTGGGAGGTGGGGGCCCAGGGGGTGGGAGGTGGGGGCCCAGGGGGTGGGAGGAGGGAGGTGGGGGCCCAGGGGGTGGGAGGAGGGAGGTGGGGGCCCAGGGGGTGGGAGGAGGGAGGTGGAGGTTGGCTGGAGTGAAAGAACTTAATAGCTACTCTCCCTTGAAACAATTGGCGCACGGAAAAAAGCGCGGGGTATTCAAAATATTCACAAACATTCGAGAATGACACCCGCGGTTTGGTCCAGTTTTTGCAATGTCATTCTGGAATGACACCCGCGGTTAAAGGGTTAATGGTGTATAAGTCCCTTATTCGATCGAAGCTAGACTATGGCGCACAGGTGTATGGCTCGGCATCCGATGCCACACTGAAAGAATTGGATGTGCTACAGAAAAAATGTTTGCGAATGTTTCTTGGAGCCATCCGGTGTACCCGTGTGGCTTGTATGGAAGTGGAGGCGAATGTGCCTCCCCTCCGTATTCGCCATGACCACCTGGCCTTGTCCTACGGCCTAAGGACATTTAGGAAAAGTAATATCGACAATGTGGCCTGTACCCCCCTGCGTCAATACCACCACCTTCTGCGGGGGGTACGTCGGCCACTTGCCGTTCGCCTCCACTTACTGACTCAGGAGCTTGGTGTGGACCCTAGTGACTGTGACAAGTTGGTGTTAAAAAATATAGCACCTTGGGAGCCACCTGGCTTTACAGTTGATGTTACATGGCTCCCAGCACCAAAGGCCAAGGCGCTGGAGGCGGAGGTCCACCACTTTTTTTTTTTTTTTTTTTTTTATGTGTCCAACTCTGGGCAAAGGCTTCAGGGCCTATATCTTGGGGGCAGTAGCCTATCCCAAGGCCCAGTAGTTCTCCTACACCTCCACATGTCACCACTTTGGCGCTAACACCCACCATCCATATAGAATACATGCTAGGGCTGTCTCATACAGGACTGGTGTACTTGTTTTGTAACATCATCATTCGTCACTCGGGGTCCCACCACTTGTACACCGACGGCTCCAAGTCGAGTGCATGCGTGGATGCAAGTGTGTGATTGACTGAATGTGCCCTCAGGTATCGGTTGCCAACTCATACATTTGTGTTTACCTCTGAACTTTTCGCTATTAACAAAGCCATAGACTATGCTCTCAATTCTAGGCGTGACTCATTTGTCATATTTTCAGATTCAAAATCAGCCCTTCAGGCAATTGCATCTTGTACTACAGACTCTCACGAGATCCAGGGCCGCATCGTTAATAAGTTGCATTCATGCAACAAGTCATTCACGCTGATCTGGGTGCCTGGTCATTGTCGTATCTACGGCAATGAGCAGGCTGACTTACTTGCAAAGTCGGCTGTAGAGCTCGAGGAGACTTGGGACGTTCCTCGTGATCTACGGTCGAGTCTCTCTCTCAGAAAGAAATCAATAAATCTTCTGTGGCAAGGTCAGTGGACCAGACTTAATATTCCAACCTGTAAGCCGTACCTGAGCGACTGGGACACCGCCAACCGCCCCAGTCGCCTGGAAGAAAAAGTATTAGCACGGCTACGGCTTAATGCCACCATTTTAACTAACATGAAACCATATATGGAAAGACGCTTCCCACCGCACTGTGACATCTGTAATGCGATGTTATCTATCAGTCATATCATCCTGCGCTGTCGGCGATTTATTCGTGAACATGCTTCACTTATAAATTTCTGCGGCGCAGCAGACGTCCCCTTCACCCTTTCCACCATCCTGGGTGATGGGGACATTGTTATGACTGATAAATTGACGGCTTTCTTGAGAGAGACCGGACTGATCAGAGTGGTGACTTTTTAACTGTGTGGTTATGGTTTTTATCAACGGTAAATATGTATATATTGTAATATTAATTAGGGTTGACAGTTGAAATATTTGAAATAGTTCCTCCTCCCACTGATCTATTTCTAATATTGATGTCCCCTACATTAAGCCATGTACCTCGCCTGACAGACATCAGCTGATGAGTGCAAGTGTGCAATATAGGAAGGTATTGGGCACTTGCAGTCGATGGTGGTCTGCTGGGCGAGGTTCTACACTTTTTGTACAAATTATGTAAATACATTATACCATCTTGCTTAAGTTATTCTAATTAGGGACAACAGCTGACGTATATGGAAATGTTCCTTATTCATCTGGTTCCCTTTCATATATTGATGTCCCCTATATTAAGGTTGTGCCTCGACTGACAGTCACCAGGTGATGAGTGCAGGTATGTAATGTAGAAAGGCATTACATATCTGCAGTAGATGGTGTTCTCTTGGTCGAGGCTTGTTTACCATTAGTGTAGGTCTAGTTATTTGTCTCTTAGGACTTAGTATAGGTTAGCGATTTGTCTGTTAGGTGATTAGTTTTAGGGTCTTTATATTAGGCATTATTGTTTATAAGTAATATAAGGTTAAAAAATATAAAAAATTACCCCCAAAAATAATAAAAATACAGGTTCAAATCCCCGCTGGGGCAGGGAACAGTTTAAAGATTTGAAAATCATTAAATCAGGCTTTACTGATCTACCAGAAGACCCGCCGACATGTCGTAAAAATACCCCCGCTAATACCACCACACCAGTCCTGTATGAGACAGCCCTAGCATGTATTCAATATGGACGGTGGGTGTTAGCGCCGAAGTGGTGACATGAAGAGGTGTATGGTATGTAGGAGGACTGTTGGGCCCTGATAGCAGTTGTGAAGCCTATGCCCAGAGTCGAACACATAAAAATATATATATATATATATATATATATATATATATATATATATATATATATATATATATATATATACACGTGTGCATGAAAGTGTGTATATATGTTCATATGCATGGATGTGTGTATGTATGTATGTATGCATATATATATATATATATATATATATATATATATATATATATATATGTTCATATATATATATGTATATATGTGTCAATATATATACATAAATATAATTTTGCCTTAATGACCAAGGGCTCCGGCCTCAATGGTCGATAGGCAAAAAAAAAAAAAAAAAAAAAAAGTGTTGCCGACTCTACACCATTCTCTTATATTTTTATTTAATGAATTCGATGCCGGATAATAAAAAGTATTGTATCTATGCACAGACGCCAAACGATCTAATTAGCTTTTATTGCCTCTAGCACAAATTCTAATATGTCTCACATAACCGACATTGACGGGTTTGCGGTACAAACTTTCCTGTCCCGTCATTCCACACCACTTTGTCGTTGTGTCATAGTGCATAGCTCTGAAGGGTAACGATACTTTTTCTTATGACTGTACCTTCGTGGTGAAAAGAATGAAAAATAAAAGTTTCATCATATTGAAGGGGTTGAAAGCACTGTGGAAAATGCGATTTTTGCAGCTTACGAGCTATAGCACAGAAAATGATTGTTATTCCCATGTCACGGAGCTATAAGAAAAATAATTTTTATATGGTATTCTGATATATTAACTGAATTACCGTGAACTTTTTGAAGACGGAGGGATCGTGCGAGTAATTTATTTGACAAAAAGTGTTCCAAAGACTCCCGAAATCTAATAGTTTATATTTGTTCCCAGTGTTATCGATTAATTTCCACACACACATACACACACACACACACACACACACACACACACATACAAAGAAAAAAAAGAAAAAGAAAAAGAAGACAGGGCGTGTGTGCTGGGCGGCCCCTCAGGACCCCCCCAGGCAGCCCTGTCTTCTCCCTGACCATGAAAAAGCTCACCCCCACCGACCGGGCTAATGTATGGCCCGGCCTGCACTATAGGTGGAGGGAATCTTAAAATGAACGGACGAACGAACGAACGATTAATTTCTTTCTTTTGCGTACAATGACTGCTGTCTAATTGATGAGAGACAATCAAACATTAGATTGATAGATTGATATATAGACAGATAGATAAATAGATAATTAGGTACATAAACATATAGAAGGTTAAACAGGCAGTGGGGGTAAACCAATATTCACAGAAATTCGATAGATAGACAGACACATAGAATGCGAGATTGACTGATAGATAGATGGATGAAAGGATGGACTGCCAGAATGACACATAGATAAAAGGACAGAAAAAACACGTGTGTCCAAAGTTATACTCGTGCCCATCACTATTGTACACAGGCAGATTGACGGATATACAGATCGTTGGCGATAATCAGAATTCATCTACAAAAGCATTTGTTTTCATGCATGTTCCGGCTTTCATTTATGTGCCGTTCGTCCCTTTTCTTTGTTATAGCTCAATTGGTGGTTATTTCATGTTTGGGCCGCCAGGGGGTGCTCCAATCTCTCTCTCTCTCTCTCTCTCTCTCTCTCTCTGTCTGTCTCTCTCTCTCTCTCTCTCTCTCTCTCTCTCTCTCTCTATCTATCTATCTATCTATCTATCTATCTATCTCTCCACACTTTGCTCTTCATTTTTTTTCCGGAGGCGTAATCTTCTAATACGCTGATTTCTTCACTCCTCATTCTTTTTCCGGCGGAGTAAACTTCTAATACTCTGATTTCTTCACTCCTGCTAATATCAAAAGGTTCCTCCCCCTCCCTCTCCACCTGTCTCCCGGTTCACTGTCATTCCATTCCTTTTCTGCCCTCTCTCTCTCTCTCTCTGTCCTTTTCCCTTCACTCTCCGCCCACTCTCTCCCCTTCCACTGTTTTTCTTTTCCCTCTTCGTCATCTCTTCGTTCTTTCTTCTTCCTCCCCTCTCTCTCCCTTCCTACTCTATACAGTCCACATCTACCCTGTCCGTCTCTCATATTCCCTTATCTCCTCTCTCTCTCTCTCTCTCTCTCTCTCTCTCTCTCTCTCTCTCTCTCTCTCTCTCTCTCTCTCTCTCTCTCCATTAGCCCTGTCCTTTATCCTCTTATTTTGTTGCCTCCCGTTTTCCTTGTGCTGTCTCCCCTTCCCCTTTCTCTTGTCTCCCTCTCTCCCCCCCTCTTCTTCTCTTCCCATATCTTCCTAAACCTCTCCTTTTTTTGTTCTCTAAGCTCTCCTTCCACTGGCTTTCCTTCACCGCTCCCTCACTCACTTCCCCCTTTCCTTCTCTTTCCTCCTTCCTTTTCTTCCCCCTTAGTATATGTACAGACTAGGATCTGCACAGATAGCCCTGAGTTAACGGTCACTACTCATACTTTCGACCTGTGATGGGCTGTGCATCACTGAGGGTCCCTGTTAGTCAAGTGACCACCATCGGGATTATTTTAATGTACCAGGGGTCACTGCTTCAGAATGTGACTTGTGTGCTTGTCCCGCATGGGAACGCTCCTAGTTTCAGTGGAATGAACGGAGCTGGGGCCTCATTGACTGCTGTCTACCTTAATAGCTCCAGGCAAGGCTGCTGCACCGCCCCTGAACATCCACACTGTGCGCTGTGCAATTTCCACGCTGTGTCCGCACACACCCCGTAAACTCAACGTACCCATACGTGGTGTTATGCATTATTTATTTATTCGATTATTCATTTTACTTTACTATTTTCTCTTCCAGGTTTTTCATACTAGTAGCTTATAGATAAAGTATTATAGAATGTAACTTTTCCATTTCAGTCTTTCCTATGAAATTTCCCTGTCAGTTTTTCCATGCTGCATGGTGGTTTTTCTCACTTTTTCTTTCCAGTTTTAACTGGAGGGTTTGGAGGTGAGGGGAGCCTTCTTGCTTTACTGTCCTTATCCTTCAGCATGTAGAGTTAGATCTCGTAGTCATAGTCTACTCTGTAACAAACAGCCTCGAAAGGACCATAAGGTCTGTTGCTGTTTGCTTTCCTTTATACTCCATTGTACTTTGTACTCCTCTTTCCCCTTCCACTCTCTCTTTTTTCCCTCTCCCCTCCCCCACTAACTCTCTTTTCCCACTCTCTCTCCTCCTTTCCCTTCTCCCCCTTCCGCTCTTTCTCTTCTCCCTCTTTCTCGCCTATCCGTGTTCCTCCATCTTCTTCCCACGTTTCCTTCTTCTTCCCTGCTCCCCCCCCCCTCTCTCTTCTCTTTTTACCCTCTCCATTTCTTCCTTCCCGTCTCTCCCCTCACATTCTCCTCTGTCTCTGTTTTCTCCCCTCTTCCCCAATCAAGCCCTGCCAGTTTTTGCTCTCACTCTCTTCCATCACTCATGTCATTTCTCGTTTTCCCTTCTCTCTCTCTCTCTCTCTCTCTCTCTCTCTCTCTCTCTCTCTCTCTCTCTCTCTCTCTCTCACACACACACACACACACACATCTCTTTGTTTTCCTTCCTCCCTCTTCCTCGAGTCTTGCCGTAGTTTCTTTGTATTTGATGTCTAGTTCATTCTTTTACCTATACAAACGCCTCACTCACTCTCCAGTGTTCTCTCCCCTACCTTACTTCCGTTCTCTTAATGCTTCCACCTGAACATCACCCAAGCTTCCCCTCCTCACTTCCTATAGGTTCCTTGTTCTTTCCCTAACGCTTATTTAATCCTGGCCATCGTTTGTATCCTCCTTCTCCTCACTTATTCTCCTTCTCAAATCTCCACTTCTTTTTTCCACACCATTTCCCCTCTTACTTATTTGCTTCTTAATTATCCCCTCCTATTTTCCCTCGTCCTATTCCTCCTCCTCCCCATTTCTTTTCCTAGCCATCGTTTGTGTGCTCATTGCCTCTCCTCCTTTCCCTTTACCTGCTTGTCGTCTCCCTCTCTTTCCTCTTGCCTCCTAGTCGCCTCCCTCCCTCTCGTTCCTCTCTTTATCGCCCCAACGCCTCTTCCCTCTCCCTTTCCCTTACCTAACTCGTCTCCCCCATTCCTCTTCTTCACACCTTTCCCATAACCCTTCTCCTCAATTGCTATTATTTGCTTTTCCCTTAACCCTTTTCTCGCCTCCCTACTAATTCCCCTCGTTGTGTACCTTCTCCCTTTTCTCCTTCTCATCTCCCTCTCCCTCTCAAGTTCCCCTTCCCCCTACTTTTGAACATCCTTAATCTTTTCACTTCCTTACCTCTCTTCTCATTCTCATATCCCTTACACCCCTCTCCCCTTTCCACGTTCATTCTCTTCCTGTGTCGGTATTTACTTTTTCCTCAGTCATACTCTCCCTCTCCCATTTTCGCTGCCTCACCTTTTTTCTTTTCCTTATTTTCCTTTTACCTCGTCTCCCCTACCCTTTCTCACTCTTTCCTCCCCCTTTCCCCACCCTTTCTCTTCCTTGTTATTATTTGTCACTCTTTACTTCTCCCCTTTTCTCCTCTCATCATCCCCTCTTCTCCGATACACATCCTCTTGCTATTGATGTTTATATATTTTTAGTATTATTATAGCAGTTTATTTTCCCCTTTACCTACCTTCTCTTTTCCCATCATCTCTTTCCACTCCTATTCTCTTCCGTTTCGACTGCAAATCCTCTCCACATCCCTTCCTCTTCCTCGTCCCCCATTCATCCCATCAGTACCCCTTCATTTCCATTTTCACTGTTTCCATCCCTCTTCACCCCCCTTCTCCTCACTTCCTCCCATCTTCCCATACCCCTTCTCTTCTGTCACTGTTTACCCTCTCCCGGTCTCTACACATATTTGTTTCTGTATGTATTTCCTTTATTTTTTTTTTTCACTTCTGTCTTCGTTTCTTTTCTTTTTTTTGTTTTGTTTATCTTTTGCCTTATTCTCATTCCCCTCTTCTCTCTTTCTCGCTGTTAACCCCTCTCTAGTACGTTATCTGTATTTCTTTTCCTCCAACTTATCCTTATCCCCCTCCCTCTCGTTTCGTTCTTTTCTCTCTGTCCCTTTTTTCTCTCCATGCCTCTCTTCCTTTTTTTTACTTCTCTACCTTTTCTCTTTCTCCTCCTCCTCCTTTCTGCCCGCCCTTCACTTAACCTCCTACAGTGTCCACGTTTGATGAAAAGACCGTCTGAGCCCAGTTGGTCGGGAATTTATTGTAATCACTTTCCGTCCGGCGTCTGCTTTCTGCCAACCATCGCACATGCGTGGTAAGTTATCACGCAAGTTTCTGTATAACTGAGCGGCCTATCATGCTGCAATTTGGATATTTAGGTCTGCTAAAAATATTCATGTGCTTAATAGGCATCCAGTACAAATGGCCACTCGTTCCTGGGACTTAAATATTACAAACCAAAATTTAGCTGTAGTAGTGTGATCTATCTATCTATCTATTGCCAGACGCCTCAATCCCATTTGGGGTGGCCACAAACAAATCGCCTCCAAGTCCCCCTGTCCCCCGCCATTTCACTGCCCTGCTCCCAACTCACACACCCCTCTCTCATATACCTCTCCACCCCATCCCTCCATCTCATCCTCGGCCTCCCCCTCCCTTTTCCCCCCTCCACCTCACTCACATACACTCTCTTCGTCAGTCTTTCACCCTCCATCCTCTCCACATGGCCAAACCACCTCAGTGTGTTCCTCATAACTCTTCCTATCACATCCACATCCACACCACAACGCTCCTTTATATCCTCATTCGTCAGCCTGTCTCTCCATGTGACTCCACAGGCTCCTCTTAAATAACTCATTTCCACTGCTCTCACTCTTGACTTGTGTCCTTCCAACAACGTCCAAGCTTCACTTCCATACGTTAGAGTTGGTATCACAATACACTTATGTAGTAACTTTTTCACTTCCATGCTCACTTCCCTGTTTCTTATCACTGCTTTCAAAGAACCAGCAACCTTTCTTCCCTGCTGTACCCTTTCAAGCACTTCACCCTCCAAACCTCCATCCTTACTCATCACACTACCCAAGTACTTAAACGTACTCACATTTTCCAATTCCTCACCATCCAACCTCTCTGTACATTCACTGACTTCACCTCTCTCAAAGACCATCACTTTAGTCTTCCCTACATTCACCTTTAGATTCCGTTTCTTACATACTCTCCCAAACTCATCCACCAAGCCTTGCAGCTCCCCTTCGTCTTCACTCAACAACACAGTATCATCTGCAAACAACAGTACAGGGAGTTTCCAAACACTATCCTCTCTCACCAGGGCCACTCCAACATCCACTACCCTACCTTGTACCTCTTTTATTACCCCATCCATGTGCAAATTGAACAACCATGGAGACATGACACATCCCTGTTTCAACCCAACTTTCAAAGAGAAAAATTCACTTAGTTCACCATTCACACGCACTGCAGCCTTCGCACCATCGTACATTCTCTTCACAGCATTCAACAACTTCCCATCTACTCCATATATTCGTAATACTTTCCACAATCCTTGTCTATCCACCCTGTCATATGCTTTCTCCAAATCCATGAAAGCCGCATACAACTTCTTTCCCTTCTCTAGAAACTTTTCCACTAAAGATCTAAGAATGAATATCTGATCTGCACAACCTCTTCCCTTCCTAAAGCCTCCCTGTTCTTCTCCAACTAATTTCTCTGTTCTTTCTCTAACTCTGTCAATAAGTATCCTACCATACACTTTTCCTATTATACTGAGAAGACAAATGCCCCTATGATTACCACACACTTCTTTTTCCCCTTTTCCTTTGTACAAGGGAATAATTATACCTGATTTCCAATCCTCCGGGACTCTACCTTCCTCCTAGGCCAATCTGCACATCTTCCACGTTCATTCTACTACTATCTCTCCCCTATGCTTCAGCATTTCACCACACACTCCATCAATTCCTGGGGCTTTCCCCAATTTAACTTTCTTCATTGCTTCCACAACTTCTATCCTACTGATTTCTTCCTGTCTTCTCACCTCCCTCTTTCTCCCAGCCATTTCCCAGCCACTTATACTCGCATTACTTCCATCCTCTATGTTCAACAATTCCTTAAAGTGTTCTCTCCATCTGCTCACTTTTTCTCCCTTCTCCACTAGTAATCTACCATTTTTATCTTTCACTCCCCTTCTAACTTCACTTCCACCCTGTCTTACTCTTTTCACCTCTTTCCAGAACATTTTCTCACAGTCCCTCCACTTTACACTCAAATTCCTTCCAAATTCCTCATCCACTCACTTCTTACTCTCTCTAACTAATCTTTTCACCTCTTTCTTTCTACATATAACTCTCTCTCTTCCACCTCTCAACTTCTTCCACGCCCCTATTTCTCATCCATTCATTGTATGCTTTCTTCTTTTGTGCCACAGGCTGTAGTGTGATGCGTAAGGAAAAATATGTGCATTTGTCGACATATGCGCAAGTCATCGTCAGGTACTGAGACGTAGTGTCTATAAAAAACTGACTGGACAAGACGTGGAAATAGTCCACCGTACTGTGGAGGCATGGAGGCGGAGAGGTCAAAAAAGAGTGTGGCAGCCATAGAAAACAGTAATGCAACACTTCACGTTAGAAAAAAAAAAAAAAAAGATAATGCTGTAAGTAAATCAGTTATAATGGTCCTGTTGCAGGACTTCTAAAATTGTTAATTTTGAATGTTTACTAAGAATAACAAACAGTTTATTGTTATAAAAACACATTTATCATTCGTTGCTTGTTTGAAGAAATTTCAGCTTACTTGTAGGTTCTATCTACATGTAAATCTGTTTGTCTGTCTTAACGCAGATGCTTATGCTTTCCTGAATATAGTTTTTTGTGATTAAAATAAGTTCCTTTAGGACAAACTTTTGATTTTTGTTTAAGGTATCGGTATCTCATTTTTTACTACGATGAAGAAAGATGGCGATTTCATGCAGACAGTGAGAAGCCACTAATTTTCCGTGTCCGGATAGTGTGTCACCATAATTCCCTTTCTAACGACACCTGATTTTTTTTTATTTTTTGGGTGGGTCATATTTGAAGGAAAAACTTTTGTGCTGCATAGTCACGCACTTCTTGAATTAAAAACAATATTCCGAGGAACAATATGGACAATTCCACCTATAGACACTGTAGTCTGTACGTCAAAGTGCACAACACAGACAAGTTCGTAGATACATGGTGGGTACAGTAATGTTAGCACAGTATACAAAGTAAAGTCAAGACAAAAGTTCGCCTGTTATTTCACTGCCTCTACTTCATATGCAGGCATGTCAGGGATATCCCTCCTTGAAAAATTATGTCGACTAGAGTCGTGGGTGGGCAGAGAAACATGCTGATCTCCGCAAAGCGCAGGATTATTAGGTATCAAAGAATAATTATAAAGAGGAGAGAAGTTAAAAATTCTGCAAACTTTTTCCCGGAATGTACAGATATATACGGTAGGCAGGCTTATGCAGACGAGTAATGAGGTCTTCATTTATCACTGCCGCCATAGTTTCGTTCTTTTAATCATTATTCAAATCTTTGACAGAAAAAGAAGGGTAAGACACCTGGGATCCTTCCAGTTGCTGCGTACTTGCATGTTAGAGTTTACATTATGAACTGTGGTGTTACTTTGTTATGATCAGGGGACCATTTTGAGTGACAGTGGATAGATCTGCATAGATGACTTAGATGGAGGAGTACATGATACAGTTCGGCACCTGATTTTTAGCTTGGCAATGAATGACATTGACTAACTGGCGGGTGTACGAGTATGTGAAACACAAACCAGTATATATAAAAAAAAAAATCATAATGCAGGAGGTCAGACTTTTGAGGTGGAACCAGGGGAAATTAGAATGATGTGTGGATGAGTGTTTGGTCCATTTCACTTGCTATAATGTTGAACGTTAGCCTTGTTTCATGGTTCTTGATATTTACTGGATCCTACCTCATCCCATCCTTGGGGGGGAAAAATCATGATGATGATGATGATTCTAATTATTGTTATTAACCATCCACTCACTCGATGTAGTGTTGCTCTCGGGTGTCTGCCCTTTCCTCTCCATCCTTCTTTCCTTCCAGTCTCTTCTGTCTTTCTTTCTTTCATTCTTTCCTTGTCCTTCTACCTACTGGTGACTTTACACTCCCTCTTCTGTCTTTCTTTCTTTCATTCTTTCCATTTCCTTCAGCGACAAGCCAAATGGTTTCCTGTGCACCAGGAAACCATTTACTACGCTGGGTGGTAACCATATAACCAAATTTTGGCGCCTGGTGATTTAGTGGGTAATTATTGCGCTCCAATCGGATTGAGCCGGTGAAGGTTTATATCCAAGGGGTGGTTGGGGTTGATTGCTCATGTAATGCCACTCAGGGATGAGTGAGGCTGGTCATTCTCATCTTAAACGTCGGGACTAACTGCCTAGCCCCGGTCTCCTACGCTCCTCATGGGGCAATGTAGGATTGGATGATGGATGGATGGATTATTATTATTATTATTATTATTATTATTATTATTATTATTATTTCTTATCCCTTGGCCTGGATCATTTCCCTCCACGTAACTCTTATTGATAATGTCACACTAGATCATAAAAGTATCCATACCCAAACTTACCCCACATACTCACCCTCACTGACTTGAATGGCAACTTCTTGGTATAATCTTCGCAGAGCAGTGTGAGAGGAATGACGGGCGAAAGAGAAACAAATGATGACAGCGAAAGACGAGTGAGAGCAGAAGACAGGGAGGTGTGGTGACAGATGAGACAAGACTGGTAAAGTTGGGGGTGGGGAAATTTAACAAATTAAGACAGTGGAGTTAAGAGCAGAAGAATTAATGGATTGAAAAGATCAAGAGACAAGGGAAACTACAGGATGGGTTAGAGAAAATGACTGGTAAGTGTGGAGACAGATCGGACAGGTGGGGGAAGGGAAAAATTAAAGGAGAGTAAAATTAAGTGGTATAAGGCAGAGATCGTTTGTCGAAAGGGAAGAACTGATTATCTGTAACAGATAAAACGAGGAAAGCAAGAGGATGAACGAGAGAGAAAATCACCAGTATGATGGCGATAGAGAAGACAGGATGGGAAAAGGAATAATTGAGGAAGGAAAAAAGTTCTAACAACAAATGGTGAGTTTATTGACAAGTTGAAGTGGATTATTGGAATCATAGAAACAAGAAAAGCAAGAGGATATGTAGAATATTTACACTCCTTTATACACGTATTCTCTAGCATTGTATTCCAGCTAATGCCGATAGATTTTATTCAGCTGAAAGCCAGTCACAAGAGCCTGAGGTTATTACGATAGTAAGGAGAAAAGGAAGGGAGGAGGAGGAGGAGGAAAGAGAAATGTGCAGATAGTAGGCAGGGTAGGATTAGGGTGAAGAAAGGCTGAGGAGAAGAGTGGATAAAAGTGAGATAGAGAGAGGGAAAGGGCGAAAAAGAAAGAAAATACACAAAAACAGGGACCGAGTTCAAATATGGAGATGAGAGAGACAAAGAGGCCTGGAGGGAAGAAAAAAAAAAAAAGGAGAGGGGGCGAGAGAGAGCGTGAGTCAGAAGAAAAATACAAATAATGTGGGAGAGGAAGCAAAGTGATGTAATGGAGAGAGAGAGAGAGAGAGAGAGAGAGAGAGGAGTTTGCCTCTACTCCGTTCCCTCACCACCACTGATGACCGTCGTTATGGTGTCGTAGAATGCTGAAGTGCAATTATGACTGTGCTGTGGTGGCCTCGCAATGCTTCCTGGTCACCATCTCTTATCACCAACAATTTCATGATCGCCGTATCTTCCGTTGCTCACCGTCTGTAGCATCATCATATTTCTTTTCGTTCACTTTCTGAGACACTATCTCTTGCCTGATCGCCTTCCCTCCTGGACACAAATTCAGGACTTATTTTCATGGATAAACAGCATTTTCGTGGCCGCTATCTCTCACTGTAGTCACTATGTGTCCTGCCCATCATCTCCCTGATTACCATCATTTATTTTATGCCATCTCTCCTTTTCGTCACTATCTTAGCCTCCTTTTGGTCATCTTTTCTCCGAGTCGTCATCTCGATCACCAGCATTTGTCTGCTTGTCACTTTCAAGATTATCTTCGTTTGTTTGATCGTTGTCTCTATCTGGTAATCACTCTTATTTTTTTTACCATTGCTCTGGTCATCATCCCTTCGTCGTTACAACGTTTGTTTGATCGTTGTCTCTCTATCTGGTAATCATTCTTATTTTTTTTACCATTGCTCTGGTCATCATCCCTTCGTCGTTACAACAATACTGACGTTACTATTGTCGTCAATGTGATTGGTTTGTGTTGTTTTTCCTTTATTATATAAATCACCATCATATGTTCGCCGGTCACCTTAATGTTTATAACAATATTATCACGCCATCATGTCGCCTTTACACTCATTACCAGCAAAACACTGTTAGTTAAACATCAACATTAAAATTGTCACTGCCTCATTGTTAAATCACCATCAGATCTCACCACCATCAGATCAATAAAATATTGATATACCACTGTTAGCTCACCATCATCTAAACAACCAAAAGGTTGTTGTTACAGCTGGGTTCTGCTGAAGCTGGCGGTTCTTTATAATCTTTTCTATACTCAAAACTAGCGACCAGGAGCGTGTGGAGGCTGATAATACTTTTAATCCCTTTAATGCAGTAAAATCTGGTGTACAACGGGTAGAAGTGCCTGCCACAATTAAACAAGAAACCAGGTAAGAAAATGCGACCTACAAAGGCAGCATGAGCTGGCCAAAAGAGAGTAACCTGTACGATGGTAAATATATGGCTAAGGAAAAGGCACTGCGAAGTCACCTACACCTCTTAGAATGTTGCTATACCGTATGTGTTGTAGATATAACTGCATTTCTAACAGTCCAGCAGCGTTAACCCCTTGAGCCAGAGGACGTATATTCTTTTCTAATAACGTGATATTAATTTATACAACTAAGGAGACTCCTTCTTGTGAGACGATAATGAAGGCTTTACCTAACACTTCTGATTCGAAAACTCTCGAAAGCAGAAAAAAAATCTGATTGCAGCAACGATAGAGTAAAAAGGCGTCATTCTGCCGAGTCATCATCATCATCATCATCATCATCGTCATTATTCAGACCGTTTACCACCTAAGGGTAAGGTAAGGTAGGATCCAGAAAGTAAAGGAGGACAAAGTACGAAGGAGAGAGAACTATGGACAGAGTGCTTAGTGAAACGGGCTTGAAACATATTTATACATCATTCAGTTCCCTGCAAACCTGGCATCATCTCACAGGCCTAACCGTCCACATTTTTTTCCCCTGTAGGTGTGCTTACACCACCTGGCAAATAATCATTCTGTGAACTCTGAAGCAACGAAAGGGGTGTCGAACTCTTGTCATTTGATCTTTCGTACATAATTCTTCATCCAACTCGATGTCCTGTTAATTCCCATCGTAGTGAACTGAATGGATTTTTATAAGCTTCTCTTTTACTGTGTACCAGCCTTCCTTCTCTTTTATTGAAGTGGGTTTACACAAATTCGAAAATACTTATCCCGTGATACAGAGCAAGCACATTACATACCCTCATGCTCCTGTGACTTCCTTCCAGCCCCCCCCCCCGAAGAAAAAAATCAGGCGTTAGTTATGAAAGAATGCTAGAGTTACTCCAATTAAGAACGGGTAAATGGTAAGAGTAATAATGTTCAAGCTCCTAAAACTCTCTGTCAGCTGAAGAAGATCGTCTCGAGTTAATCGGAATGAAATACTACCTCTGTGCTGATTGTGGGAGGGGCAGCTAATTTAAAAGCCTCTTTGTTATCGTGGACAGGCTTTTTATTGGACAGGCGTTATTTATGTTGAATCGTAAATATTTGTCCTGTGATAAGCAACTTGGACTGTAAATATTTGAACATATTGCATACTGTTTTCCCTGGCTGTATTTTGTTTTCGCCGTGCCTGAGTTTACTGTGGGCTTGTATGACGTCAACTGTCAGCGGATAATTATTTTTATTTTTAGCCTCGTTGTTGGGTATAAGTGATGGTGTAGCGTATTTGCCTCAAGCATGGCGCCAGTAATAAGCCTGGAATAAATGGATGGGATTTTAGTGCGTCAGTTCTGCCCTGAGTGTAGTCATATCGGAAGGTTGTTTTACCTAGCAACCTGAAAACTACGGTTCATCGAATTTCACGTTACTACAGCTTAGAAGTCATGCTGTGAGAGTGGCCCAGTTCCGTCAGGCGAGAACAAACCGATTATATTTTGGTGTCAGTCTTTACCGTCTAACGATGGAGTCTAGCAATGGTGTACATCACACATGGGTAACCTGTTCGAGCAGCCCGTCTCCATCCTCCGAGCGGCCCGTTAACCATTTGATATTTACATGAACTTTCCCAAATTAACCTAACATACTTAAACCCAGACTAAATTAACCGTATTTCATAAAAGGACTAAACATATCACTAACTGGTTAGTTTTCTGGTGTGTGTGTGTGTGTGTGTGTGTGTGTGTGTGTGTGTGGGTGTGGGTGTGGGTGTGGGTGTGGATGTGTGTGTGTGTTCACTAATACTGTAACAAATTAGCAAGAAATAAAGTGGGTTTGAATAGTACGATGCAGTAAGAAACATATTCAGCCCCTTGACCCCATTATCGTAGTATGAGCTATACTACTGTTATTAGCAAACAGTTTCATTCAGTATAGGACAGGTTTTTCGAACTGCGGGGATCAGATGGAACGGTGTCACATGCACGAAGCTGGTGCATGCACAAAATAACCCGTTCCACAGCCATGGCGTTTGAGCATTAGATCCGAAAAATGTGAATTATTAACATATGCAGATGGGCAAGTTGATACAAGCCACTTTAGAAGATGTGCTTCAAGACAGGGGCGTGATGCTGATTACTTTCAGCATATGGTACTTTGTGCATGCAGCAGTAGTTGCATGTGACCCTATGCACAAAGCACTCTATACCATTTCCTTATTCGTATCTACAGGATAGAGAACTTTGTACAGTAAGCAACAATAATCGTGTCGTGAAATTTGGTGAAAACATAAGCTAACGGGCTAAGCGTCTGCTACATTCCGCCGTCTGTCATACGGACGGTTCATAATGTTTCAAGAGTTACATTTAATTTTCGGACAAAACCGCGACACGACTACTGTTGCTCACTGTACATAGGGTGCACCGCGCATGCTCGAACTTTGTGCATGTGGCACCCACCAGATAGCCATAATTAACACCTTCACACTGAGGTCTCCCGTAGTTTAAACTGTTGCAGTAGGGGAGCATGATAAATAATGGTACTTAAGGGGTTACACATAAGACACTGAGCGTAGAGGGTTGCATTCTTGTTTACAGTGGAAGCTTTATTGCAACTTTCTCTCTGTAACATTATGCAATTTACACACTATTCTCTTGATTGTTACCAACACAAAAGTGTACAAAACGAAAAAGGAGCATACATATCAGTATCGGAGTTTTATGTGCAGGAAAAAAAAAAACGCGAAGGAAACAGTGCCACGAAACTTCCTAATCCTAATATATGGCCTGCAGTGCCAGTTTGTGAAGTCCGCTGCAGTACCAGTACCGGTCTTTGAACGAAATCTGTTCGATATCTCAGTATTTGTTAAGCAGAAAAGGTTTCTAACGCATCCAAGAAGATCTGAACAGCAATATAAATGCTGCAGAAACACTCACCAAGGGTGTCATGTTCTGATGTAAAGCCTGTACGGTATCTATCTATCTATCTATCTATCTATCTATACACACACACACACACACACACACACACACACACACACACACACACACACACACACACACACACACACACACACACACACACACACACTGCTCAAAACAGAGTAGTACTCAGGATCATTTTCCTGAATATATTGAGTTTATAGCAAACATATGTTCAAAATCATGTCCTAATCACGAGAATCATTCACTAATGAGACTCTCAGTGAGATATGACCACCGATTTTCAAAAGACTGGATGAAAAATTTATCTTTGAAAAAGATGAGCACCAAACTGATAATCACACAATGAATCACATAACACATTTTATTGACTTAGAGTTTAATTCGACTCCAAATCAACATTAACAATGGGTAGCTGCACCATTGAGTCTCACACACTCTTGACAACGCCTATGCATGGTCAGAATAGTGTTCCGGATCACATTATTGTCAATGTTCCTCCACTCATCCTGGAGAGCAACAATTAAGTCCTGGACATTGGAACCGGGGGGCTGACGGTTCCTAACTCTGTCACCATGTATACTCCAAATGTTTCCAATCGGATTTCAGTCCGCCGACAAAGCTGGCCACTCCATACGCTAAATATTGTGATCCTGAAGAAATGTAGAAACGAGTCTGGCTCGGTGGGGACGGGAGTTATCGTCCATTAGGATAAAACCAGCACCGATACGATTTGTCATTGGCAAGACATGAGGCTCCACAATATTGTCCCTATAATTCTGGGCGTTCATGTTACCCTGGACAATATGGAGGTCTGTACGATGATTGGTGGAGACTCCGGGCCAGACCATTACTGATCCACACCCCCATCGGTCAAGTTCCACGACAAACTGAGGGTTGTAACACTGTCGTACACCTCTCCAGACCCGAATACGACCATCTGGGTGATCAACACTGAAGCGGCTTTCATCCGTGAACAGTACATGTGCTCACTGGTTCACCGTCCAACGGAGGTGTTGTCTAGCCCACGCGAGACGAGCTCTGCGACGTGCAGCAGTCATCCGAGGCATAATGTTTGGTCTCCTGGAGTGTAGGCCGACTTCGTGGAGCCTGTTACGGACGGTCTGGTCACTCAGAGTCCTCCCAGTGGCAGCCCGAATCTCGTTCTGGATCCGCCGAGCTGTCAAACAGGGGTCCCGACGTGCCGAAAGAGCCATATGACGGTCCTCTCTGTCATCAGTTATACTTCCACGACCTGTCCCACGTCTCCTACGGTAACTCTGTGTATCCTGGTAGCGATGCCACACATTCCGGATACATCCTTGACTCACACCCACTAGCTGTGCAACTTGTCGCTGCGTCTGGCCATTCTCGAGCATCGTGCATGCTCTAGCACACTGAATCTCATTCAAGTGTATTCTCACACCATGAATGACCGACAGAAAGCAAACCAACAGGGTTAGAATTGTCAAAGACATGTTTTAACAACAGAAAACAATCGCCTGCAAGTGATTGTGAACTTGCACTTTTGCCCTGACTTGGGAGACCTGCTTCCTGAGTCATGACCAATGAAGCATGACTGAAACAAAACATGACAAAATGAGCACGATACACTTCTGAATAGATTTTAAGTATCATATTTGGAATAATTTATTTCGTGATTGAGATAATTACCAAAACATCATTGAGAACTATTCTGTTTTGAGCAGTGTATATATATATATATATATATATATATATATATATATATATATATATATATATATATATATATATATATATATATATATATATATATATATATATATATATATATATATATATATATATATATATATATATATATATATATATATATATATATATATATATATATATATATATATATATATATATATATATATATATATATATATATATATATATATATATATATATATATATATATATATATATATATATATATATATATATATATATATATATATATATATATATATATATATATATATATATATATATATATATATATATATATATATATATATATATATATATATATATATATATATATATATATATATATATATATATATATATATATATATATATATATATATATATATATATATATATATATATATATATACACAGTATATTGCTTCAAACACTGAGTCTGTCTGTCTGTCTGTCTCTGTCTCTGTCTCTGTCTGTCTGTCTGTCTGTCTGTCTCTCTCTCTCTCTCAGTTATTTCAAGATTAAAGATAATGCCATTATTTTACACACACACACACACACACACACACACACACACACACACACACACACACACACCGCTCGCTGGCTCAGTGGCAACGTTCTCGCTTGCCATCTGGTAGACGGGAGTTCGCGCCTCGCTCAGGTTGCGAAAAGTTTCACTGACGAAGTGGGTGGTTACTGTCCCCCTTGAGCAAGGGGACGGGTGTGTGGGTGTGTGAAGGTCACAGCCTTGCCCTTAGATCGGACTATATGAGCTCTCAGCTCCCTTCCGGGAGGGTAAAAGCTGACGATCACGACCATCAGGTGATCCTGACCGACCCGGTGAATTACACACACACATCATATAATGTAGGCCAGTATATGTTGGTCAGTATATCATGTATAGTGGGATGTATGTGCTCAGTTGATTTGTGTCCAATATCGATCCCATTATTCATTCACCACGTGCGATATTACTGCCTGGCAGCGTAACGTCACTAATAAAGCCTTTACCCTGCATTACCTCGCCTACGTCAAAGGGAGACTCACACGGAATGAATGCAAATGTAAATCTGTTTTGTCAGAGTGCGGTGAGGGAGTTATTTGTGTGTGTGTGTGTGTGTGTGTGTGTGTGTGTGTGTGTGTGTGTGTGTGTAGGTTATTTGTTATGTGTATGTGTGTGTGTGTGTGTATGTAGGTAATTTGTTGTGTGTGTGTGTGTGTGTGTGTGTGTGTGTGTGTGTGTGTGTGTGTGTGTGATAAAACTGTGGCCTTTCCATCATGGTTTCGCCATAGAGAACCGCTCCAATGAACTCGTCCCACTCCCTAAGTTACCCAAGCCAGTTATCACAAGCGAGAGAAGTTTACTCTCAGTTAGGTTTGGAAATGAGCGGCCCACGGGCCCAGCCTGACCCGACTTCACTCTGAGCAGAAGCTAATAACTTTACTTGTATGTGAAGCAGAGTTGAAATTCTTTCTGCATGTGATACATTCATTCAAGAAATTTGGTTAGCGACTAGAAACTCACCCATAAAGGTGTAGGAACTTCATGGAATCTTGACCTTTCCAAGGGACTTTTCGACTCTAATCGGCGAACGCTTCAGTTACGAAATGAAATTTAAAAAAGTTTTTCCGTAGTAACACTGTTTTTTGCCATCAACTCTAGCAGTTAAATATCGGACATTCCTCCTATAGCTTTACATTAACGTTTTTGATGGTGAGATCACCTAGAGAAACGCCCCATTTCTGGTTTTAATAATTTCAGTAACCAAGTCTTAATTGTTTCAGTTTCGTCGACATGGTAGGTTGGCAACGTTGAGTGTAGAATTTAGCACTGTGCGTTTGATGCATGCTACGGCGCCTTGCTTTACACCAGCACTCGCATACCGTTGGAACATGTGTTGCACAAGCTAATCCTGAGCTATATTAAGAATTTCGGTTTTCTTCGCGTCGTAATATGTGCTCCACAATACTCAGTGAGCGAATCTAAATTTAATCAATATCCGAAAATCATCCAGGGGAAACGCCCTGCTTTTTTCATCCTGGGATTGATATATCAGAGGGAAATTGTGATAACATGGCGCTCTCTCGCTCGTCACGTACTCACATAGCTTATTTTAGGGGTTTTTACTTAAACCTGTCAAGATCTTATGGAAAATAATTTAATAATAAATGTCATCATGTTTTTACCTTTTACTCTGCATTACAACATATCAGCTTGTTCTCCGCTAAGCTTCCTTTTTGTACATATATTACTTTTTTTTTTATTCTGGTCTCCAGTATCTTTACCCGTCGCCCAATCGTCACCCAGTCAATTTCGTACATTATAAGTACCGTATTTCCTCCTAAGGAATTGCCACCTCATGCAATTACAACCTGCTATTCTTTAGTCCCCCAGTAGGCCAACATTGCTTTCTGTGTAGTATAACTTAGTCATCACCTGGAATGCCTTAGTCCCGCACTTGGTATGCATTAATCCCCCATCTGTTATACATTGGTCCCCTATCTGGTACACCTTAGTCTCCTACCCAGTATGCCTGACTCCCTCACATGCTGTACATTACTTCGCCACGTGGTATATTTTAGTCCCTGGCCTAATATACATCTGTCATCCACCGTGTTTACCTTATCTTCTCGACTTGGTACAGTTCAGTCTCCACCAGGTCTTCTTTAATCCCTATCTGGTTTACTAGTCACATAGTTCGTTCACTTTAACCTGGTAGATACTTGCGTCCTTGCGCAGCTTATTTCCCGTAGCTCAGTGACAAAATATGGCAATACAACGAATCAATATCAGCTCCGCAACTTTTACCAGTACCATGACTAGCACCGTATTCTTTTGTTCCTCTCTTGTTAAAGAAAAAGATAATACGACGGCTCTGGATAATTTCCGAAGCACCTTTTTTTTTTTTTTTTTTTTTTTGTGCATAATTTTCTAGTGCCAGTCCTTTCCCGCATTTCGTCTTATTTTGAGAAGGAAAATTCTCACACGTATTTACACCTCCTAGTGAGTTTTATTTTTCTTAGCCGATCCATCCTCCTCTCCCTTTCGTATTTATTGGCATGCACCATACATCACTGATTTCCTAGAATTTTTTATTTACTATAAACTCAAAATAGCTTGAAAAGACGAGCCAGTGACTATCCCTTTCCCTCATGAATAGAGGGAAACAAAATGTCATATATTGTCAACTTTCAAAATTCAGTCTTTCTTCATGACCAGTATTATTTATAAAATTATCTAGACGCTATATATCATGAACTTTGCAGTCATGTTTTCGGATACTTTTCACAAGAAGCAGTCGTTAAGAGAGGACGGAAATTGCATAAATCTAGCAAAGCATGACAGCTGGGCATCAGCGTCTGGTGCGTCATCTGCAACACCAGAAAGTTGCAGAGAATTGACGACTGTTTCAGCTTGTGCCACTTACATCCCTCTGTGATGGGTTAGAATATAATATGAATAACATGAATTTTCTTCCCTATAGAACATTTCACATGAGTTTGCCATAATATTTATGTCAATGAAAAGCAGACCCCTAATTTAATCTGAAGCATCAGTATCTATCTATCTATATACCTAGGCTGCTTCCCCCAAGGAAAGGGAGGTAGCCGAGACAGGACGACACACTCCCCATTTACACATCCATTCAAACACATTCACTCGCATCTCCCCAAAGGGGAGAACGGACAGATCCTCACCGCACCATACCGCACAAGGGTCAACTGCGCAATGCAATCAGTGACATCCGCAGCAGGGCCCAACAGCAGAGCTGGTTTACCCCTGCCACATCATAACAGACTCATCCCCTTACCCGCACCTGACCTGACTAGCTGATCAGACCAAATGTGGGAGAATATCCCCTCAGGGCTGCGTCATCTCTTATTCATTCACAATTTCTCTCCATTTATTTCTGTCACGCACAGCCACTCTTCTTTGCACAACAGACATCCCTCTCGCATCCAGCGCTCTCTTCACACTGTCCATCCATCCTATTCGTGGTCTTCCTCTCAGCCTTACACCTCTCACATCAGATCTAGTTATCTTTTTCACCAATCGCTCATTATCCATTCTCTCCATATGCCCAAACCATCGCAACACCCTCTCTTCAACTCAACCAGCCATCTCCCGAACAACTCCAGTTCTCCTTCGCAAATCATCATTTCGCACTCGATCCATACGCGTCACTCCACACATACTCCTCAGACACCTCATCTCCATTACATTCAAACTTTTCCTCTCTGCTACACCCATATTCCATGTTTCAGCCCCATATAATGCAGTCGGTACCACAACACCCTCATACAGCCTTCTCTTTACATCCATTCTAAGCGAACGACATCTAAACACTTTTTTCATTCCTCCCAGCACCTTTCCTACTTCATTTATTCTAAACTTCACTTCAGTACTCCTTAATATTTTCTACCTATAATACGACGCATGGTTAGAGTTAAAATAATTTGATGCTATTGCGGCGTTCAAATTCATTCCTGGGATGATTTTTTTCTTGTATAGCTCAGCATTGAAGTTGGATATGGCAAACATATGCCGGTAAAGGTTGTCCCTCTAACAGGTACTCTGTATCACATTAAATTTGTTCTAACCTGATAAGATCCATAACCCAGTTCATCTCAGTTGACTGTCATGTACAGTCATATAAAAGAGTTTGTTTGAACAGTACCCAAGGAGGTTCATTCTTTTTATAACTATGTACCATCAAATTTCATGTAACGATGACTTAATAATGAAGTTGTGAAATAACCAACTTAATCAGGTTAAAAAAAAAAAAAACGTCTATAGTACTCCTTCTTCCTCCATTCCCTAGGGCACATAAGCGACCGTCGAACCTCAGTGAATCCCAGATAACAGCACAGCTTCTTAACTTCGTACCCAACCCATTTTCTCCCGGTCTTACATCTCACCTGCTGACAGTACAATCCAAAACCACGTCACAACTACCCACTTCCCCGTTAATTAGAAAGTACAGTAATCGGCAGGGACAAATGAAAAATGGTACTCTCTCCTGATCTGGCTCCTCGTCTTGCGTATATCAGTTCTCTTGGAAGCTTCTGAGTGTTCTAGATAACGTGTTTTTCATAATTCCCCTTCCCCGAGTCCCAAGCGAAAGAGAATCCATTGATCAGGCCTAGAATACTAAATGCTAGTTATGAAGGGGGAGGAGGTCATAGAAATTGGCATCTCTCTTACCCATGGGATCCAGTATGAGAGATGAAAAATATAATATGCAGGTTACAACTGAACCCTATCTATAAATTTTGAGAAAAGACGAAAAAATATTTGTCTATCTGTCTATACGCCATAATCATGTGAGTGGTGGCCGTTTGTCTTTGAGTTAGTTGTTTTACGGGGAAGGGTACTAACCCTCAGCCAACCCACTTGCTGGCACGCAAGGAGGTCGTATGAGTTGTTATATGGTTATCACTCAGGGTTGTAAATGGTTTCTTGGCTTACAAGAACCATTAGGCTTGTCACAATGTAAAGCCACCTAAAAAGAAAAGAAGTGACTGGGAAGATGGCAGAAATAAGGAGAGAGGAGAGCTGACACAGAAAAAGATGGTACGGTGAAGGAAGAAGTAGGCAGCACTACATCAAGCGAGTGGAGGATGGTCGCCACGACCTAACACTAAGGTAATATATTCGTAAATTACAAAAATACATGTTTCAGAATTAGACTCTTGTTCCTGCCTCACCATATATGATTCTTGCGGTGGAGGATTTTTTTTTTTTTTTTCAACAAAAGCATTTTTAGGAACAGCCCTGTCTGACTGTCTTTCACTAACGATTTTCAGACACTAGATGCTTCACTCCGGTAGACATTAGCGATTTTAGCACTCCACACCACAGCACACAGCACACCACGATTATCACTTCACAGAACACACCATACCACCCCACACAGTACACCATACCTCCCTCTCACACCACACCACACCACACCACACCACACAACACAACACACTATACCACCCTCACACACCACACTAAACCACATCACACAACACACCATACCACCCTCTCACTCCGCATCACGCAACACACCCTACCAACCTCTCTTACCACACCACGCAAAATCACCTTCCCACACAACACCATACCAACCGAAGGGCCCTGAAGCTTCCGTATCTAGTAATTTTATATTAATTTTGGGCTGATTTCGTAAGACGCATGGTAGTCAGAGGCCCCAGTCAGAGTCGGCCTCGACTTGCGAGTAGTTGCGATTCGTAAGGGATGACTGATAATTTTATTATTATTATTTTTTAATCGGGTAGCCTAATGCCATTAAGGGAAGTAGCCGGGTCAGCTCCCCATTAATGTACCATACAAAGGAAACGTAGGTTCTGGGCCCTAAACCTGTTAGCTGTTTACATGGATTTGAATGTTACCGTTTTTGCTTCTTGATTACTTTAGAGATATATAGAAAGGCCTGTTGTACTTTTCTAAAGGCAACAAGGATGTATTGAAAAAACTTATTGGAGGATAGAACGCGTGCGCGTGCACATGTGTGTGTGTGTGTGTGTGTGTGTGTGAGAGAGAGAGAGAGAGAGAGACCGACCGACCAAGCAGGAGATGAGTTTCGCTGTGTTCGTCTGTTTGTTTGTTACTAACGAAGTTCGAGAAGTTTATGTATTCACCTGTGTTTGTTTGTTTGTTTGTTTGTCCACACGATATCTCCAAAAGTTCTCAGTGAGTTTCAATGGCATTTTGTGGAAGGGTGGGCCATGGCCCAATGAAACCCCCCTCAGGTAGCTCTAAAATTTTATCCTTCGTCAGGTAACCTGGGGTCCGTCAGACCCCAATCTTTAGAAAATCACGAAAAATACTTACAACTTTATTGAAACAATCACTTGTACACAATTTCTGTAACCCCTTTCCTTCAATTTGGTGAAAATGTGTGAAAATATTTGTGACGAAAAATGTACGGAAAAATAAAAACATTGATAAATTTTATACCAACTGAAACTGGTGGCTGCCATACCAAAGCAAATACTGTATGTTCCACCAGTTTTCCATCAATGCCTGCCGTAGAGCAATGGCCAATGTATCTTTAAGAAGAAAGAGAAACACATGTCATAATAAATAATTTTTGGTATGGAAGATATATATGGAAAACAAAACACAGGTTAGGTAACCTGGAGTCCACTGGACCCCAAAGGCCCTTTACTGCGAAAATAGAGCCAGATCCCGAACTGACCTCATCACCTCCCTAAACTAGTCTACTAGTCAGGAAGGTAGAGGGAAAACCAGATCCCAAGACCTTATAGTAATATATGAAAAACACTAAGAAAAATAGCGCGGGATCCAATAGACCCCAGGTTACCTGAGGAAGGTCAAGAATTGATAAAATTTTGGGGCGGATCCGAATCCGGAGTATCCAGCACAATACCTCTAAAAGTTCTCCATGAATTTCAATTAATTTTGTGGATAAGTGAGCCATGGTCCAAGGGACAACTGAAGAATTTGGGGGCCAATCCGGATACTATGTATTCCACACAATATCTCCACGGATTCGGATCCTTTCTAATGGCATTGGCGGAGGAATGTGCTCTCTGAATGCTTTCTAGTTTGTATTTGTGTGTGTGTGTGTGTGTGTGTGTGTGTGTGTGTGTGTGTGTGTGTGTGTGTGTGTGTGTGTGTGTGTGTGTGTGTGTGTGTGTGTGTGTGTGTGTGTGTGTGTGTGTGTGTGTGTGTGTGTGTGTGTGTGTGTGTGTGTGTGTGTGTGTGTGTGTGTGTGTGTGTGTGTGTGTGTGTGTGTGTGTATGTGTGAGTGAGTACGTACGTAGCTTACCTGTGCATGCTCATATGTGCTCAAAAGCATCATAGCTACTGTGAATCTTGCTTAGCCTTATCAAACTCAACTAAAACAAGCTGTGAGCACCCTTTAAAACCCTCGTCTATATATAAAACTGCTGTAATTAGTGATACTGAGATACATTTTATCCGTTCTGTCTTCCAGTCCTTTACTCACCGACAACTCCAACAGGCATATATTAGATTATAAGGTTACCTTCCATCATAGTAATGGTTTCCTAGGGTAAATGAAACCACCATTATTTTATTTTTTATTTTTTTCGCCCCTGTGTAGAGTACAACTCTCACGTGTGGGGAGGCTCCCACATACAGCTCTTCTCAATAGGGTGCAGTCAAAGGCTTTTCGTCTCATCAACTCTCCTCCTCTTACTAGCTCCCTTCAACCTGTCTCTTCACCGCACTGTTGCATCTTTATCTCTTTTCTCCCGCTACTTCAATGGTCACTGCGTCACTGCTCCTCTGAACTGTCTGCTTGCATCCCTCCACCTCTCCGACGGGCGCGTATCACTCGTTTAGCAACAAACTTTCATCCCTTTTCTGTCTAACTCTCTAATTTAAGAGTTAACCATTACTCCCGGTCCTTCATTAATGCAACAGGTCAACTCTGGAACCGGAACCGTCTCCCTCTGTCTGTATTTCCTGCTTCCTATGATCTCCAGTCTTTCAAACTCAGTGTGTCCAGGCATCTCGAAATGATCGGATCTTGAATTTGGCTCTCTCGTATTGTTTTTGTTTTTTTCTTGGCAGGAATAGTTTGCGGACTCCTGGCCTTTCGTTCCTTCTTCCTAGCATTAAAAAAAATAAAAAGGCTTTTCAGTCATTCTAGAGTCACCTGAAAGTACTGTACAGTTCCTCTGCATCGAGAGAGTGAATTGTCGACTTCCACAGACACCACATTAAAATATAAGAAAAGAAAGTAGATGGAGTAATATAATAGCCAAGCACTGCGTGCATCCCCTTTAAGTACACATACGCGTGTTTACACAGCAAAGTGTCGCAAATATAACGAGTATGGTAAAGGTACCCAGAAACAGAGGCGATAAATAGTATGTTATTCAGACATTGTTTGTATCCTTCAACTAAGCTTATACATGCATCAAAGTATTTATATAATGCTGGAGAGAGAGAGAGAGAGAGAGAGAGAGAGAGATCTTCGACTAACTGTCTCCCTTTCGCACTTCCTTCCTTTCTACTCTGATTCTCACCTCTCTGTCCTTTTCAGTCATTTCTCCATCCTCTCTCTTCCCTACTCCTAGTTCTCCTCTATCCCTCCCTTTCCCCCTCCAGTCTATCTTTTTTTATCCTTCCCTGACCTACTACCTCCTTTCTTCTGTCCTCCATTCCCTTCCTACTCTTACTTTTCCTCCTTTCTCCAACCCCTTGTCACACCCCACTTTTCTCCCTCTCCTTCTCCTCCTATATCCCTCTACCTCCCATTCCCTTTTCCTTCACTTCCCTTCGAGGTCCACTCCAACTCTTCCCGAATTCCTCTTCCTTCCTCCCCCTTAATCTGCCATCTTCCTCCTGCTCCTACTCCTTAAAAGCCCCTCCTTTTCTTCCTCCTGCCTGTTTCCTCCCTTCCCTGTCTGTTTCCTCTGTTTTGTGCCCCTTTCCTCCTCTTTCCATTCCCCTTTGGTCCCTCTCTTCTGTTCCTCCCCCTTGTCCATCCCCCATCTCTTTCCTGCTCTCACTATTCTTCCCTTGTCCTCTCTCTTTCTTCCTCCCTTCCTTCCCTCCCTCTTTACTTCACATTTCCCTTCAGCTCCTTCTGCTCCCCTTGCCCCCCTCTGTTGCTGCACCCTCCCCACCAGCCCCTACCCCGTCCTCTTTCTTATCTCTTCCCATTCCTCCTTTTCCTCCCACCCTACACCTCTGCCCACCTCATCCATTGTCCCATACTGCTACCTTCCTATAACCCACTCCCTCCCACTCCTCTAACTATTCCATACCGGTCTGCTCTTTGCTGTCCCGCCTTCTCTCACTCATGTTTCTTACATCTCACTCCAACTCCCACTCCTCTACCCCACCCATCCTCCCATTATCTTATGCTCTTTCCTACTTCCTTCCTCCATCCCACTCCTCCCTTACACTTTCCCTCTCCCCTTCTCCCCTGCCCCTCCACGCCCTCACCTCTCATTCAAGGGCACCTGCCATGAACAACCTGAAAGCATTGTATTATGCAGTTGGGAGACCCTCAGCATCCACGACCACCACCATTACCACCATGACACTGCCTCACACCACGCACCTTCCATTGCCTTCTCTCTCTCGTTTTGTTTTACTCATTCTCCCATTTCAGGGGTCTTTGCTGTCTCATGGCGCGCTCGCCTTTTTTAACCCCTTAACCGCGGGGCGTCACTTTCGTGACGCTTGGGAGCAAGGGATCATACCGCGGGGCGTCGCTTTTGTGATTCTGTGTTATTTTGAATTCACCCGGGCTTCCAAGTGGGGGCTTGTATCATCTATCAGTACTGCCAATGTCCAACACTAGTCAGCACTCCTAATCTCATCTGTACTCCCATCCATTGTTGACAATTTAGCCATTTCTCCCCGTTCTTGACTCCCCTCCCTACCCCCCCTCCATTACCCTATTCTCTCGCCTGCCCGGCTGTGCTACGCTAAGTAAATCTTCCCTGGAATTTTTCACTGATTTCATCCATTGAAATAAGCCCTATGTCCTATTCTTATACCAAATAATATATACAAGAAAGAAATAAGGTAAGTGAGAGTGCCATACACCTGGATTTGGCTAATTATCACCTGACAACACCTCACGTGCACTCGTTCACTAATTTTCGCTGTTTTTTTCCCCTTGAAATATGCCGTATAATCTATTTTCGTAATAAATATACATGTAAGGAGGGAAGGGAGAAGCCTAAGTGATATTTACATTCACCTGGAACTACCTAATTTATAATGTATTGTCTAGATTTCCTGCCAATCATATCAGTGCTAGACAAAGCTGTTTCAAGATTAACATTGGTAGCTCTGAATATATATCTCCTAAGTAGGCCTCTAATCTATTTTCGTAATAAATATACATGTAAGGAGGGAAGGGAGAAGCCTAAGTGATATTTACATTCACCTGGAACTACCAAATTTATAATGTATTGTCTAGATTTCCTGCCAATCATATCAGTGCTAGACTTAGCTGTTTCAAGAAGTAATATTGGTAACTCTGAATAACCCCTAACCAGGCCTCCACCCTGGCCCTCCGTTATCAGTTCACTCTCATCTTCCGAAGTGGAGGTACGTCTGTTTCTTCTTGCTGACTTCAGGGACTTTTCACCCCCATGCAAATGGCCCTGTGACCTTTACCCCCTACTAAACCTCGTGTGGAAAGAGGTAAAGGGCTGACAATTGATAAAAGAGTGACTACGATCTTTCTATTGAGTAAAACAGTGCAAGTGAAATTGTAAATAATGTGTAAATAATGTGTAAACAGCAAGTGAAAGTAATGAATGTAAATATACGTGAACAATGGAAAATAGTTTTATAAGTTATTTCAAGTGACAGTGCACAACACAGTGTAAATAAAACAGAAATGTAAATAACGTAAATAAAATAGAGAACGTAAATAGAAATGTAAATGAATAGTATTATAAGAATACGAGTATATACCCTAGGAGTAATGAAAGTGAAAGTTTCACTCTAGCATGTCTGAATGCTATGAGTTATGAGAGTGAAGATGAAAGTGACATTCACTCTCATTGCCAGTATACAGGACGAGAAAGTGAATGCTACGTATTTTACTGAAAGAAATTGAATCCCTACAGCGACAATAAACTAATACTACTGAAGGAAACTTATAGATAAAGACTGTAGATATATATAAGTGTTATATAGTAATAGAAATATAAAGTGTGAGGGGTTTTATGAATAATAAATGACAGAGTACCAAGAGCGAACTAGTGACAGTGCGACGATCAGACGCGCTCGTAATTTCAATTGCTTTCACAGTGTTTTTTTTTTTTGAGTATGGATCCCAAACTACTTGAAAATTGTAGAATAGTGTTTATAGTGTTTGTATCTGGCTGTGGTAATCATATTACGGGTTGTCGGGAAGTGTAAAGTGGAGACTTCGTTACCCTACTTCAGAGGTCTCCACAAGTCCTACGGTAACGACGAAGGCTCAACAATCATTCCAGGAGAAAGCTGAAGGTATGTGCCATAAGCATATATAATTTTATTATTCTAGGACTAATAACTGATTTTTGGCAAATATTTTTTGAGAGTCTGTCGGAGCCCAAATAACCCCGCGGGACACGCAAGTCATTGGTAAACAAGCCCGCGGTGTAGGGGTTAAGAAAAGAGCCGCTTTGTGATGGTGCCTCTATACCTTCTAGTGAGTGTCTGACCGCCTTTTATTTTTTTGCTTCTGGATCTAGGCATAGGCCTAACAGACCGCTGCCTGACTCAGTAGTCCTCCTACGTGCCATACACCTCCACATGTCACCACTGGCGCCGACACCCAGCGACGCTGGTTGGATTGTCTCATACAAGACAAAAGTATTGGTATGAACAGGGATATTTTTAGGTCTCGGTGGATCTTATGGTAGATCAGCAAAGTCTGCTTTAACCAAATTCAAATCATTAAGCTGTTCTCTGCCCCAGCCGGGAATGGAGCTCGTGGCCATTAGGATAGTAGACTACCTCTAGGCCTATACCGACTTCCGTGTCAACCATGTTTATTATCTCTCGGCGTTCTCGCTATTTCTGATAATGACAAACCGATTTATGAGGGTGTTGCTGTCCCTTATTGACCAACTGAATGGCAGACTGACCAGTGACCGGGTATTTAAAAAAAAGTAATTGCATGATGATCATAATGAATCCCTCGTTGCTCAGGCGTAGGGTATAGGTCTTAACGATCAGTGTTCGTGTAAGGAACAAAACTCAGGCCATGATGGTTATTTACTCCTTCAGTCTGTGGACTTGCTTTTCATTTCACTTTTTGCTCTATGCGACTTCATTTAGTTTTGTGAACGCGTTTAATACAGTTTCGTTAACCCTTTCACAAACAAGAGGTTGACTCTGAATTACATAAATCGTCAAGTGAAGGCAGAAATATGCTGAACAGTTACTGAATTACTAAATTAATGCGATATAGTACTAGGTTTCTCAGAAGTGAAACACAACGTGAGGCTTCCCGAGAGTGAAACATCCTGCGTGTGAAAAATCATAGAGAGTTGCTTTAAAGCACGATATGGAGCTTCGCTAGAGTGAACCACCTTGCATGTGAAAATCCCAAGGGTGTGGCTGACAAACTGGGCCACTCCTACAAATGCTCCCGCATCTAAAGCCAATATAATAACAGTAACACTTTGAGGTTATTGATACTGGAAACATTAAGGTATTAGTACATACACCAAGTAAAATAATAACGATATTACAGTGAAGGGCAGGAGTTTATTTCCACAGTACTGAAAAACTGTGTTGTGTTCCGAATTTTAAATTTCATTATTCACTTTCTCGTTACTTATCGCTATGAAGAGAAGAAGTGTTTATGTCTGCAAATGTACAGAGTATGGCCAGAGTCCCTTTCTGAGTATCATATTAAAGTGGAGCCATCACCTGACTTTATAGTTCTTGAACTGCTTGGACCTCAGGGCGTGTGCGAAAATAAAACCTACATAAGTTTAACTTAGACAAACCCGGAGAGGCCACTTGTAAATATTATACACATTATGATAGCCAAGTGAAATGTGGAGGACTGTGTATACCAGTGTGGAAGTTTATGGATGTAAACACATGATTTGTGCCAGCTGAGGGCTAAGTCTCAGTCAGGAAAGTGTGTGTGGATGTTTATGTCACTATCCACCAGAAAGTTTGAAAAGGAGAATTCTTGGGAGTTTATCAGATTGCAACTCACGATAACATTCGTACTGTAGACGAGAATACAGGAAAAGGGATGACTTCTATGTTCATGGTTTCTTTATAAACGAATGGTTTGTGACATCCTGATGACTTTGAAGATTTTGCCCGATGGAGTAGATTCCCAGCTTCCGGGTGGGCTGCAGCTACTCATTATGTTGCCCATTAGAATGTTCTGTGGGTGAATTTATGGAACGTGATGCATATGAAGGCGAGGTTCTTCATATGCACCACGTTCCATTAATTTGATGCAGCTTGGATTCAGTTGAGGGTCACTTTCTTTCTCTGCAGACATGCAGACATGCTCCAGCACCTGACTGCCATTCACATCCCTTGCTTTTGTTCTCCATGAAGATGAGGCCATTCATTACTGACTGTCACTGGAGGAAATATCTGAGCCTTCTCAAAAGTGTTGTACATAAAACAATCTTTTACAGTATCTTAGGCTTGTCAAAATGCGCTCTGACGCAACAGTGGTTTTGTAGTGTGAGATAGCTTTTAAAATCACGCTCCAATAGGAAAGACTAACTCGTGTAATGGAAGGTAAGGTTCCGTTGGTCCAGATGGTAAGGATGACCCAGTTACTGTGGCACCCTCGAAACACGCATATGTTCAAAATAATCTTGCTGTTTTTAATGCATCAAAGACTCAGTTTTTACATCTGTCAACTCAACAAAATCATCCACAGGAGTACCCACTAATGTTTAATAATATCCAGCTCAATCTTGCATCATCCTTGAGGGTTTCATTCAGTCGGGACTTGTCTTGGAAAGATCATATTGCATCTCTTGTAAAATCTGCTTCCAAGAGATTGGGTGTGCTAAGCCATCTCCGTACCTTCTTTGCCCCTGCACAGCTGTTGACTTTATACACGGGTTTTATTCACCCCTATATGGAGTACAACTCTCATTTGTGGGGAGGCTCCCCACTCTCAATAAGGTGGAGTCAAAGGCTTTTCGTCTCATTAACTCTCCTCCTCCTACTGGCTCCCTTCAACCTCTGTCTCTTCGCCGCACTGTTGCTTCTTCATCTCTTTTTTGTCGTTACTTCAATGGTCACTGCTCCTCTGAACTGCCTGCTTGCATCCCTTCACCTCTACGTAGCAACAAACTCTCATTCCTTTTCTGTCCAGCTCTCTAATGCAGGAGTTAACCGTTACTCCCAGTCCTTCATTTATGCAACAGGTCAACTCTGGAACTGTCTCCCTCTGTCTGTATTTCCCACCTCCTATGATCTCCAGTCTTTCAAACGCAGTGTGTCCAGGCATCTCGAATTGAACGGATATTGAATTTGGCTCTTTTGTATTTCTTTTTTTTTCTTGGAAGGAACGGTTTGCGGGCTTCTGGCCTTTGGTTCCTTCTTTCTTACATAAAAAAAAAAAAAAAAAAAACTCCTAGTCGATGACTAGAGGACTTCTGATAACGCCAGCGACGAAAGAAGGCTGGACAACTACCCATAAATCAACTGGACTATGACACCCTATCCTCTGTCCCCTGCGTACCGGTATCAAAGGGAATAACATGATAGTACTGCCATTTTTTTTAAAGTATGCGTACCCTCCTTGATCTTGCTGTGCATATTTTCATTTTCTGGGATTGGACGTCTTGGTTGTCGTTACAAGCACCAACAGTTACCTGCTTCATTAACCCATAGTATAATTATCACCGTGATAGTTATTTTTTTGTACTTCTTGTCCTCCTCATTATCTTATTCCTCTTCTTCCTCCACCCTTCTTCCTCTTCCTCCCTTCCATTAGTTGCTGCCATCCTTCTGGTGCTGCTCCTCCCCATTACGACCGCCCTCATCCTGCAAAGCATCCATTAGAGCGGCTATTTTATGCATATTCCGGTAATTAATAACCCGCCTTACTTCTTCCCACTAATATTATGACTTGCTGTACGGCTTTCATTAGTGCTTGAAAAATAGTAAATGTTGCCTGTGTAGTAGTAGGGATTGGAATTATATATGATTTTTTCCACAACTGGAAGCTTTATCTATCAGTCAGTCAGTCATTCAATCATCAGTATATCTATCTATCTGTCAATCAGTCAGTCTGTCTATCTGTGACTGCTTATATGTGTATTGCTCTCTCTCTCTCTCTCTCTCTCTCTCTCTCTAGGTATCTGCCTTTCTATCTATTTATCTGTGTGAATATATATATATATATATATATATATATATATATATATATATATATATATATATATATATATATATATATATATATATATATATATATATATATATATATTAAACAGAACGTAATCTCTGGGTTATAAAACCGCTTGAATTAATCGTCAACTCTCTCTCTCTCTCTCTCTCTGTATATATATATATATATATATATATATATATATATATATATATATATATATATATATATATATATATATATATATATATATATATATATATATATATATATATATATATATATATATATATATACAGTATATATATATATATATATATATATATATATATATATATATATATATATATGTATATATATATATATATATATATATATATATATATATATATATATATATATATATATATATATATATATATATATATATATATATATATATATATATATATATATATATATACAGAGAGAGAGAGAGAGAGAGAGAGAGAGAGAGAGAGAGAGAGAGAGAGAGTTGACGATTAATTCAAGCGGTTTTATAACCCAGAGATTACGTTCTGTTTAATAATTCTTATTATTAATAAATTAAATGCTACTACATTTAATCGTTGTGGACAGCTATACTGTAAATACATGTAAATATTTAGGAATTTTCCATTGACCTAACTGCGCCTGCATGGTGGGTATGACGTGCCCTCACGGGAAAAGCTGATGAGGGTTTAATACATATTTACATAAGTAATGGGAATATTTGGCTTTAGTTTAATTAAAACTAAGATTAAGTTCAATCTGCCTTGTATATTTCATGAAGTAATTTAACTGTATTTTGCTTTGTAATTAATAAATAGTTGGCATCCCTTGAATCTTATGAGGGAGACGAGACTCTCCATGTTTGCACTCTGTTGGACTTTGATGGATGGTTGCGGAGAGAGAGGACGCGTGCTGATCTCTCCTCCAGATTTTAGGGCTGCTCCACCGGCAATAGTTTTTTGCATCTTTCCCTAATAAAGTTAGGTTAGTTAGTTCTCATATTCCTTCCTACCCTTCTTAGAGATATAGTAGGTGTCTGTATCTGTTTACTGAGATCGCCTTTGCTTACTCGCCTCTGGAGTGTACCCCCCACTGATCGCTCTGGGGTGTGAGTTATACAAAGGCGCTTCCTCTCGAGAGTGGTTTGAGAGGGTAATCTCAGCCTAGGTGCGTTTTCCCCTGGTACTCTGTCCCTTGCTCGTTCTTCTCTTTCTTCCCACTTCCCCCTCACGGGGGAAGTGGTACCGATGGCGGACGCCCCTGCCGTTTCCCCCCCCTTCAGGGGGGGAGGTGGTCCTGACGACAACGCGACAGTCACACGGACAGACTGCCCCCAGACTGAACGGCCCCGGACACACCCTCCGCTAGACATTGACGTAAAAAATGCCAGTTTTATTTTGTTGCACGCGGTTGGTTCTACTCCCTTGTCCAGCCTCAATCCCTTCATTATCAAGAAGGTGACTGATGGATGTGCAGGAGAGGTAGAACAGGTGAAAAACTTGCTAGTGGAGACCTTCTAGTAAAGACTGCAAACTCGTCCCAGGTTAAGGATTTGATGAAGTTGAGCAAATTCCATTGCTTTGATGTTGTTTCGACGATCCCTCACTCCATGAATTCCTGCAAGGGAGTCATCACTTACAGGGACCTCGTGGTCATGGAAGAGGAAGACATTATACGTGAACTTGCTCATGAAGATGTAATTGACGCCTGCTTCATTACGAGATTTTCCGAGGGCAGGAGGACGAAAACGGCCACGGTTAAACTGACTTTCGGCAAAGCAACTCTCCCAACCCACATCAAAGTAGGGTATGAAATTGTTAACGTAAGGACATACATCCCTAACCCACTTCTTTGTTTATGATGTCAGTTATATGGACACCATGAAAAGTCTTGTCGTGCTTCCCAATCAGTCTGTGGTAAGTGTGCAACGCAAGGTCATGAAGCTGAACATTGCACATCAGAGACGGTCAGCTGCTTTCACTGCAAGGGTGCTCACTTCACTTCCTCTAGGGACTGTCCCAAGTGGAAGGAGGAGAAAGAGGTCTGTGCAGTGAAGGCAACTGAGGGCATCTCTTTCTACGAAGCAAAGAAAAAGGTGAAGGAGTTGCTTGCAACTCCCACACCGAATAGGTCCTATGCTTCGGCGGTGATGTCCCGACCTGTGATGTGCACTGTGGAGATACAGACTGATCTCTTGCTTGTTAATCAGGTCACTCACTCTACCTCAACCTTCACCTCTCAGCCTCCTGTACGATCCAACTCTCTGACTGACCTCCCTAAAGCTTCATCATACTCACAGGCCGCTGCTGCTTCTCAGTCAGTCAAGCCTAAATCGAAGTCTGACAAGACTGTAAAGCATAACTTCACTACCCTTTCGAAGCCACGTCCTCATGTCCTACCTGCTCCTGGTCCAGCGAGGGAGGGAAAGAATAGCTCTTCCTCGGTGGATTCTGGGAGCCTTGTTTTTGACGAAAATATGGAGGTTTCCGTCAGCAAGCACCGGGAAAGGTCCGCTGGTAGCCACTCGCCTGATCGCGGGGAGCATAAAAAAACTAAACACACTGGCCCCCCCCCCCGTAAATCTTAAACCGCCACATTCACTGTACTGCAGTGGAATTGTAGAGGTATTGGGAATAAATTACATAGTATAGCAAACTTGCTTTCTATACACAGGCCAGACGTTATCTGTTTACAGGAGACGTGCCTGGAGGATCATCCTGATCCTCCACAGTTAAAACACTACCACTCGTATAGAAGATGTGAAGGTCACAGAGTTGCCATTTACACCCACAAATCACACCCACAAACAGAAGTGATTCTAAATTCTACTCTGGAAGCTGTCGCAAGCAGAGTAAAATTTAATAACACGTATCTGTCTATTTGCTCTCTGTACTCTCCTTCACTATTCGAACATCTTCCTGACAATAAGTTTGTGTTGGGCGATTTTAATGCCCATCACTATCAATGGGGTAGCTTGAGGATTGATGGTCGTGGGGAGCAAGTAGCCGACCTAATACTACAGCCCAACCTCTGCCTTCTGAACGATGGTAGAGCGACTCGTGTAGATGATCGTACTGGTAACTTTTCGGCCATTGACTTATCTTTGGCCTCCCCTGGTATACATCAAGATTTTTCATGAGACTCTTATGACGACTCCTTGGGAAGTGATCATTTACCCATCTGTCTTTCTTATACACGCGACATTGTTTCGGACCCTCCACTTCCAAAATTTAACTATAAGAAAGCAGATTGGGGATCCTTCTCAAGGATCACCAGTTTAGATATATCTGGGGAGACCATGGATGTTAAGGTCGAAAATATAACTACTTCCATATTACATGCAGCTGAGGCTGCTATTCCCAAGACTTCTACAGTTCATGCGAAGCATAGAGCACATTGGTGGACGCCGGATTGCAGACAAGCATTAAGAAAACGCAATAGGAGATACAGGATTTTTGATAGACAGCCCACTGAGGAAAACTTTATTGCATACAAACAGGCACGGGCTGAGGCAAGGAGAATAATAAGAAGGGCCAAACGTGACTCCTGGCGGTCCTTTGTGTCCACGGTGACTCGTACAACACCATTACATAAAGTCTGGTCCACCATAAGTATATTAAATAGTAAAGGCCCATACATACCTATTACCACCCTGCAAGTAAATAATATCATCTATGACGAGCCCTTGGACATTGCTAACATCCTCGCCAGGAGTTTTTCTCATGTAAGTAGGCTAACCCAGCCAATTATGATCAGCATTTTCAACATCATAAACGCACGGCTGAGCTAGTGTTAATTGACTTTGCCACAGAAGACGTAGATTCCCCATACAACCAGGAGTTTACGCTAGATGAATTGCTCCTTGCCCTTAAATCCTGTAAAGACACCAGCCCTGGACCAGAAACCATCACGTACGGTATGATCCAGCTTCTTAATCAGGACAACCTGATTAAGATGTTAGCACTGTACAATGAGATTTGGGCATCTCGAACATTCCCAAACTCATGGCACTTTGCGCATGTCATACCGATACCCAAAAAGGCTGGTCGTCTTATGAATCCCACTTCATTTCGTCCTATTGTATTGACTTCTTGTCTATGTAATGTCATGGAACGTATGGTAAACAATAGCTTCTTTTTGTTTTAGAGTCGAAGAATTTGTTAAATGATCAACAGTGTGGCTTCTGTAAATACAGAAGTTCACTAGATCATTAAATGAATTTGGAGCATTGTATTTCAGAGGCATTTGCCTATAAAGAATTCATGATAGGGGTGTTCTTGGAAATCCATAAAGCCTATGACATGACATGGCGACATGGTATACTAATGAAGCTCAATGCTTATGGTTTAAGAGGAAATTTGCCTATTTTTATTTCAAGTTTCTTAAGGGACAGGTCTTTCTCTGTCAAATTGCCCCATAACGTAACATCGGATATATTTATCCAGGAAAACGGGGTGCCGCAGGGAAGTGTGCTTAGTCCTACTTTATTTAGTATTATGATCAATGATATTCTGTCATCAGCTCCCATCCCCAGGAATCTTAAATACTCGCTCTATGCTGACGATTGTGCATGTCAACGGGGTTTTTAAAATATATACAATTATTAAAGGATAATGTTCAACAATGGAAGAGCAGGGACAATGAATTGTCTTGCTAAATCAAGCAATGATTACTTTATATGCTTGCTTCGCCGATTCTTTCAGAACGAGAATTTATAAACTTTCTCAACAGTACACAGCAGAGACCAGTTACTCACAATTGCTGTTTATTAGTACTGTTAGCCTCTGGAGAAAGTTACTTCACCCCTGACAATAAATAACTAATACTATTAATAATATCAGGTTCTTGCTGATGAGTTAACTCCTAGAAGGCACAACGGATTTTAAGCTTAATACAACAAGACTGGCCTAAGTACCAGTTATGAATAGCAAAGCGTTTATGCAGGCTAGGAACTATAAGGGAAATAAGCTTAATTATGGAGAAATGAAGCACGAGTTTACATTACATTAAGCTCAAAGAAAAAGAACTGTTAAATTTATTAATTACAATGGAACAAATTCAACGTTACATCTCAAAGTGAATTCAAAATAAAGAGACCACACTCACTCACTCACTCAAAAGCTAAATTCTTACGCCTAGGAAAACAACATGCGGCGCAGCCGGCCGGTATGTGAGGGAACAGCACACTTAACTAAACTCTTAAGTCTAGGAAAACGAAAAGAAAATACTGGTCAATGTAGCGTATCACCAAGGAAGGGTGGGAGCCTGGAGAACTGTAGTCTAGTGGAGTCTGGGTGCTAGATGACCTCTCTCACTCTCACTACTGGAGCACAGAACCACACTCCGTCACGACAGACAAAAGACTCATTCAAATATGATGCGTGTGGTAGGACGCACAGGCCAGCCAGAAGAAGGCATGGCCAACGGTTGAGGCAAGCAGGGAAGAATAATATAGAACAATAATATAGCTCAGTAGAGCACTTAATGACGTGCATTAGAATGGTCACTTTTGAAACAGTAACGAATGTTTTGAAAAAAGTATACCATCGAAATGGAGAGAGAAACGGTTAACTGAACGATACACAGTGAGTTTTCCACTAATTGTTCGTGGTTTCTCACAAAAGGAAAATGTCGCGAATTTGATTCGTGACAGTGCAATATGGCACTCCTCCCGTAATGCACAATTATCGGCTGGGCGGCTTCAATGAACCCTTGACTCCGTCCACCAATGGGCCTTGCAGTGGGGATTTAAGTTTTCCATCCCTAAGTGTGTCGCTGTAGTTTTTACGACTTGTAACGTCCTCAATTTGCGTTTATTTTTGGATAATCAAGCGGTACCTTTTCAAACTTCTGTAAAGTTTTTGGGCCTCCACTTTGATCGCAGAATGAATTCTAAGCTTCACGTTAATACTTTGCTTGCTCGTTGTAATAAACCGTTAAATGTCCTGAAGTACCTAGCAGGTACTACATGGTGAGCCGAAAGAAAATCTTTATTAATGGTGTATAAGTCCCTTATTCGATCGAAGCTAGACTATGGCGCACAGGTGTATGGCTCGGCATCTGATGCCACACTGAAAGGATTGGATGTGTTGCAGAATAAATGTTTGCGAATGTGTCTTGGAGCTGTCCGGTGTACCCGTGTAGCTCGTATGGAAGTGGAGGCAAATGTGCCTCCCCTCCGTATTCGTCGTGACCACCTGGCTTGGTCCTATGGCCTTAGAACATCGAGAAAAAGTAATATCAGCAATGTGGCCTGTACCCCTCTGCGTCAATACCACCACCTTCTGTGGGGAGTGTGTCGGCCACTTGCTGTTCGCCTCCACTTACTGACTCAGGAGCTTGGTGTGGACTCCAGTGACTGTGACAAGTTGGTGTTTAAAAATATAGTGCCTTGGGAGCCACCCAGCTATACTGTTGATGTTACATGGCTCCCAGCACCAAAGGCCAAGGCGCCAGAGGCGGAGGTCCACCACTTGTTTCATAACATCATCATTCGTCACTTGGGGTCGCATCAATTGTACACCGACGGCTCCAAGTCGAGTGAATGTGTGAGTGCAAGTGTGTGGTCGACTGAATGTGCACTTAGGTATCGGTTGCCGACTCATACATCTGTGTTTGCCTCAGAACTTTTTGCTATTGACAAAGCCATAGACTATGCTCTCAATTCTAGACTTGACTCATTTGTCATATTTTCAGATTCAAAATCAGCCCTTCAGGCAATTGCATCTTGTACTACAGACTCTCACGAGATCCCGGGCCGCATCGTTAATAAGTTGCATTCATGCAACAAGTCATTCACGCTGATCTGGGTGCCTGGTCATTGTCGTATCTACGGCAATGAGCAGGCTGACTTACTTGCAAAGTCGGCTATAGAGCTCGAGGAGACTTGGGACGTTCCTCGTGATGTACGGTCGAGTCTCTCTCTCAGAAAGAAATCAATAAATCTTCTGTGGCAAGGTCAGTGGACCAGACTAAATATTCCAACTTGTAAGCCGTACCTGGGCGACTGGGACACTGCCAACCGCCCCAGTCGCCTAGAAGAAAAAGTGTTGGCATGGTTACGGCTCAATGCCACCATTTTAACCCACGTTAAACCATATATGGAAAGACGCTTCCCACCGCACTGTGACATCTGTAATGCAGTGTTATCTATCAGTCATATCATCCTGCGCTGTCGGCGATTTATTCGTGAACGTGCTTCACTTATAAATTACTGCGGTGCAGCAGACGTCCCCTTCACCCTTTCCACCATCCTGGGTGATGGGGACATTGTTATGACTGATAAATTGATGGCTTTCTTGAGAGAGACCGGACTGATCAGAGTGACGTGACTTTCTTACAGTGTGGTTATGGTTTTTATCAACTGTAAATATGTATATATTGTACTGTTAATTAGGATTGACAGTTGACGTATTTGAAATAGTTCCTCCTCCCACTGACCTATTTCTAATATTGATGTCCCCTACATTAAACCCCGTTCCTCGACTGACAGTCACCAGCTGATGAGTGCAAGTGTGCAATATAGAAAGGTATTGGGCACTTGCAGTCGATGGTTGTCTGTTGGGCGAGGTTCTTCACGCTTTGTACATAATATGTAAATACATTATACCATATTCCCGAAGTATTAATTAGGGCCGACAGCTGAGGTATATGGAAATGTTCCTGACTTGTCTGGTTCTCTTTCATGTATTGATGTCCCCTACATTACGTTGTGCCTCGACTGACAGTCACCAAGTGATGAGTGCAGGTGTGTAATGTAGAGAGGTATTACATATCTTCAGTCGATGGTGTTCTCTTGGTCGAGGCCTTTCTACCATTAGTATAGGTTTAGTTATTTGTCTCTTTAGGATTTAGTATAGGTTAGTGATTTGTCAGTTAGGTGGTTAGTTTCAGGTTCTTTAGATTAGGCATTTTTGTTTATAATGTAAGGCCAAAAAATAAAAAATAAAATAAAAAAGAAAAATAAAAATAAAAAAATTATAAAATAAAAATTATTACATATATATATATATATATATATATATATATATATATATATATATATATATATATATATATATATATATATATATATATATATATATATATATATATATATGTACGTGTGAGTGAAAGTATGTCTGTATATATGCATGGAAGTGTGTGTGTGTGTAATATATATATATATATATATATATATATATATATATATATATATATATATATATATATATATATATATATATATATGGCCTTAATGACCAGGGGCTTTGCCCCAATGGTCGATTAAAAAAAAAAAAAAAAAAAAAAGCACTGTTTCAAAAGGTGGTTCAAGCTGCTCGCTGTAAAATACGCACCTAAGGACGCTTGGAAGCCCAGGCAAATTGACCGAGACATCAGGCCCGTCATCATCTGTTGTTCCGACTCTGTCTAGCTAAGTAACCTTTATGATTTGGCCAAATCTGGGGGGAACTGGCTAGGAGATAAGGAGAATAATTACGGGTGACTTAGAGTATTAATTATACCTTAATCTCCTAAGAGACTTAGGTAAATTTACTATTGGTCGTGTTTACACTAACACTCGTGAGATAAAGGAGTTTACCATAAAAAGATTTATTTTATATATATATATATATATATATATATATATATATATATATATATATATATATATATATATATATATACACACACACACATTTTTTGTTTTCGCACTTGTTTTCACGTTCTTTTCTGAGTATACATATATGAGTACCACCATTTCATAATGTGTACCCAACTATTGTTTTATACAGGTATTTGTAGACAATAATGCGTGCGTGTATGCATAAATTTCGCGTGTATTTTTATGGTTCTGTGTGTGTGTGTGTGTGTGTGTGTGTGTGTGTGTGTGTGTGTGTGTGTGTGTGTGTGTGTGTGTGTTCAGTGACTAATCCACACGCCTTACGCTTGCTTTGAAAAACTTTCTCCATGTCTTGGTTTGCAGTCACGTTTTTAAAGATAATTACTGTGCGATAAATCTTTTAGTTCTCTCTGTGTTGTCAGTCTGTTGTTGTTTCTCCCCTGATGCACTGCCAGATAATAAACTATGTAGCCTACGCATCGTCTCTCTAATCACACTAGCGGCTGGAGTGAGCAGAGAAGAGAACAAAAGCAGTGTATGCAAAAGCTTTATCTTGCTGCATGTCGCACACTTAGGCATCCTTATCATTAATTTAACGTAGATGAATAGCCACATAGAGACAAACCCTTTTCTTTGCACTCCTGCCTATTCATACAATAAACTGAATTAGGGATCTGGACTGCAAAATACATGATGCCATGTCGTACTCTGGGCAAGAATTACGACTGTGAAAATCTGTATTATCTACTTGAATGATAGTCGTGAGGTTGATATGGATTAATCCAAAGACATCTTCTTCAAATTTTTGATATATGTAAAAAAACAACTAACGTCGGATCAGATCTTAGTCAATTATATGTTGTTATGGCAGTTGTTAGATATTGAATGAGGAATTCGTACTTTTGTTTGAATAAGAATAAACTATGTTAATGGTCGAGTTAGTTTTTCTACGAAATGCCATATAGTGTTCCATTAATATCCTCAGCACAGTCTAAGCAGTCAGTAGTTAAAAATCCAGCACCAAAATTCAACGCACTCTACCATTGTTCTACCCTAAACCATTTCACATAGACTGGCCTAAATCAGATAAAGAATGTTTAATTTGACCTTCCCATGTAATGCTGACCTTTGATATCTTGTTCTTAAAAACAATTGGTCAGCCTTAGGCAGTCCAGCCCAAAAATTTAAGGACAAGAGTGACAATATTCATCTTCCCCTCAGCGAAGTTATTTTTGCAGTAAACTCCAAATATTCGTCTGACTTAGCCTCATGAAGCAACACTCGACTGGAACGCCTAAACTACTTGTCCTGTAGGTCATTGTTTCTTGGTTTTATGGTTACCACACATTGTAGCAAATGGTTTTCTGGATTACTAAAAACTAACTGGTTTGTCACTCAATGTAGAATCACCTGTAGGCAGCATTTAGCTTGGATTGTAATGGTCCCAACTGCCACTGATAAAGAAAATAGTTTACATTCACCACAACTTTGCACTAAGTTTGTAATATGCAGTTTCAACGTATAGGGATATTTGTTTCCAAGCGGAACGAGTACGGTACCAATTATATTATACTGTAGGTCTCACATGATTCATCACCTGTGCTCCTGTACTAGAGATTCTTACCAAGAACAAGAAAGAGTCACTAAAACTTAATGGAAAACTCTTCATCAAACTGAATGGGGGATCGCCACGACATTATCTGAATCCACGAGTGGTTTTTACCCTGCCTTGTCACTCCTTCCAGAAACATGACCCCAGAGTTGGTACGATCAAACGCAATAAATAATGTCCTTATTACCACTATTGCTGACCTGCGGTACGAGGAGCATCCATTAGCGTCACAGTAAATTACTGGCCACGTGATTGCGACACCCAATCATTAATCTTCACTGCACTGGTTGGCCTGACATGACCCCTTCAGTAGGATGTCTCGTTTTTAAAATCAAGCTCGCGAAACCGGAGCGAGTTCAATGTTTTGAGCGGAGAGAGAGAGAGAGAGAGAGAGAGAGAGAGAGAGAGAGAATGTGTGTGTGTGTGTGTGTGTGTGTGTGTGTGTGTGTGTGTGTGTGTGTGTGTGTGTGTGTGTGTGTGTGTGTGCGCGTGCGTGCGCGTGTGTGTGTGCGCGCGCGCGCGTGTGTGTTTGGGGGGGTATTAACGAAAAAAATAACTATTTTAATCCGCTTATTAACAATTTTGGCGGAAAAACTGATAGACAAGGGGTACACCTATTGTACTCGGGAACAGTAGGTCAAGATCAAAGTCACAGGGCAAGGTCAACGTAATTTTTATTCGACTAAGACGCAACTTTTCGGAATGGTTGAGGAAAAGACAATATTAACTGAAGTAAATTTTGAGAGCTATCAGTCGAAGGGTAAGGTCACAGGGAAAGATAAAAATACCACAAGGCAAGGTCAGCTCCAGCAGATTTAATCTGACTCCAACCAAATGTGATGAAAGTGTTAATTGTCAAACAAGAACGATGGGATTCAACTTGATGATCAACCAGATGTCAGTTTCACTGGGCAAGGTCAAAGTTCGACCCATGTGTTTGTGTGTGAACAAAACTAAATATTTTGACCTGATCTGGATCAAACTTGGTGGGTGTGTTGAGGATCACGCAAAAGAATACATATCTCTGCCAGTGCCAGTGAAATATATGATTTATTCCTGCTTCTGGACCCAGATTCGTCTAAAAATTTGATCAACTCTTCCTTGACCCACTGCTCACCTGACTACCATATTTCATTAAAATCAGGTAAAAGTTTTTGACATACCTCTTACACAGTCGGACAAACAGATACAGGTGAACACATAATCCCTTTCCAGTTTCCTTGGCTGAGACAATAAGAATAAAGAAACCATTTTGTGAACAGTCAGTTAATAGTCAAAGTTATAAGGAAATATGAAATGCCCATGTCACTAGGCAAAGTCATCTCAAAGAGTTTTGAACTGATTTTGAACTAAAGTTGATGGAAGGGTTAAGGTTATGGTAAGGAAACAATGAATAATTCGAATTTGAGAGTAATCTGCTCAGTGTCTAGGTTACTGGGGAAAGACCAGTCGGTGGGCACTGGTGCTGCGCTGACTGAGTGTTCCTTCTTCAGTTTGTGCTTCCTTCCTCCATACAACTTTTTTTTTTTCTTTAGCCTTGGGGAGACTTTCAAACTGTAGTAGTTAGACATAATCTTCATGTGCTTCCACCCTAAAAGATATCTTTCAACTAGGAGAATCTTTTAATGGTGGCCTACTGAAAATTAAAAGGACACCATTTGATTACAAGAGTTAGCCAAACTGTGTGTCTCTGTGTACGGTACTTGGCACTGATTAGCTTCAAGCAGTATTTCCATTACCTATCGTGGCTGTAAAGGAAAAGCAGCCAGGCTTCCAGTCTACAACACACTATTGTCGATTTATAAATCAGACGCCAACTTGTCAGTTCTAGCTGCAACATTGTTGGGTCAAGATAACTTCGTCCATTACATGCGGCGACATGTTTTGTAGCATGTTAATTTCTTTATTTGTTTACAGTGTACAGTATTTACATATTATATGCATTTTTTTTCACGTTAGGAGACCTCCCCTGCAAACAGCAGGCCATGATGGTAATGTCTGATATCTCCATTTCTGTGTATATCCCATTATTATCCCTTTACACTGTCTTTACACGACGACAAAACTTTACGATAAACTCCCCAAAGTAAACCCCTGCATTTGAAGTTTATTTACACCGTCTCGATATTAATTCAGACCTAGTGAGAGCCTTTTTTAGCTTTTTTACTGAAGATTGTTCGAATATTGCTGAGTTTAACCACTTGTGTAAAGGAAACATTGCTCGTGACTATACCGGCACATCTTTAAAAAAGTCGTGACATTCCGGAACGCTCTCGTAAGGCTTTTATCATGATGAAATGGTTGGCATGGGTGGCTGCGAAGTGGCTAACTATATCGAGATCTAATACTCGTCTACATGGTTTTACTGGATTAATTAGAATTTTGCACTATAAGTACCTGAAGTCTTTAGGCTTCATTTTAGTGTGTTTTATTCACATTAATAACAACCATTATTTGCTTAGAAAGACTCTCTCTCTCTCTCTCTCTCTCTCTCTCTCTTTCATACATAATTCACAAAAACACACACGTGCAAACACGCATGTACACGTACACTCATCACGCATAGGCCCATCTATCTCCTTAATGCAAATTTTTCACAACATTCCTCGTTATATCTCAGTTTCACACACACACACACACACACACACACACACACACAACTATCCCCTTTATGGCCCATTTCGTTTCACCCTCCTCTCGTTCCCACACACACAGATTTTTTTTCTTTATTGACTTTATTCCAATCTCTCATATTTGCTCGACCATGTGCATTTTTTGTTTTTTTCTCTTCTTTTATATGCCGCTGCGTTATATTCTCAGTATCAGAATTTTAGTATTTTTGTTTTTATGTTTTCACTCCTTTCAATCACAATTTAATGCAGTCAGGTAATTCATTTAATGTTCTCATCTTCAATTAATTCGCCTTATTAACTTTTCATATTCATTTAGTTTTTTTTTTTTCTTCACTTTTATTGTTTTGTATTCTCATACTTTGCCGACTATGATCCTTTTGATTTTCATTAGTTAGATATATTTTTAATTTTCACTCACATTATAATACTCTTACAGTACAGATGGCTAAACTCATTATTTCAAATTTTGTCTTCTTTTTTATTCAGCTGTGTATACAATTACTTTTATATCATTGCTCTATTATTTGGTTCCATTTTGTTGTAGATATCATTATCATCATCATCATTATCATCATCATCAATCATCAATCATCAGTCATCATCATCTATAGCCACATGCCAAAGTCCCGTAAAGGGTGGCCGCAAACAAATCGTCTCCATTATTATAATATTCGGTTGAAACACAACAGTCCTACTTTCAGTTTTAACTGTTTTCATTTTCCCACTGGAAGTTTTATGTCGAATATAATAATTCATTTCTTATAATTGACAAGTTTGTTAACGCCTGACTGTCCTCGTTGTGAGAAATGTGTTGTGTGGTTGGGGCGAGGTGTGGATGAGGAGTATGGTTTGGTACAGGTGAGGTGTGGATGGGGAGTTTGGTACGGGTGAGATGTGGATGGGGAATGTGGTACGGGTGAGGTGTGGATGGGGAGTGTGGTACGAGTGAGGTGTGGATGGGGAGTGTGGTACTGGTGAGGTGTGGGTGGGGAGGGTGGTAAGGGTGAGATGTGGGTGGGGAGTGTGGTACGGGTGAGATGTGTGTGGAGTATGGCAGAGGTGAGGTGTGGGCGGAGAGTATGATGGGAGTGAGGCTTGGGTGGGGTGTGCGGTAAAGGTGGGGTGTGGTTGGAGGGAGATATGTACAGTAGGCAATAGGTAGGGTATGAGCGGGGTGTGGTAGCGATAAAGCGACGTAAGGGTGAGATGCAAGTGTGATAAGGCGCTTTGTGGGTAAAGTATCAGAATGATGGGTATGAAGTGTGACTGGATGAGATTTAATACGGGTGAGAAGTGGTAAAGTGAAATGATAAAAAGTGAAATGTGGGCACAGTCCGTTAGAGAAAAGGTAGGACTTGAGAACTGTGGAAGTGAGTGTGATAATGAATGTAGTGGAATAAAAAAAAATATCGCCTTGGGTAGCATGAGTTAACTAAACAGGAAGTGGTCTGAGTGAAAGAATTATGAAATATATTAAGGCTTAGAGTGATATTCAGATTAAATCATTTTTTGAGATATTCTGCAGGAATAGCCTTTTACTTTTATCCGACTTGGTTCCTTTCAGAATCTTTCATATTACTTCAGGTCCAACAAATTCATTATTTCAATGATGGATTTTTTGATCCTGGGTATAAAAATATATTTAAAAATTTACCCTGTCAGCATCCGGCAGTGGTTACCGCTGTGATATATATATATATATATATATATATATATATATATATATATATATATATATATATATATACAGTATATATACTGTATATATTTGTGGTAGGTGGGGGCACTCACCTTCCACTCACTCAATGTAGTGCTCTCTCGGGTGTCTGCCCTGTCCTCTCCTCCATCCTTCTTTCCTTCCATCTTCTATCTTTCCTTCATTCTTTCCTCGTCCTTCTGCCTACGGGTGACTTTACACTCCCTCTTCTGTCTTTCATTCCTTCATTTTTTCCTCTTTCTTCTGCCTATGGGTGACTGTACACTGAATGACAAGCCAAATGGTTTCCCGTACACCAAGAAACTATTTACTACGCTGGGTGGCAACCATATAGCAAATTTTGGCGCCTGGTGGTTTAGTGGGTAATTATTGTGCTCCAGTCGGATTGAGCCGGTGAAGGTTTATATCCAAGGGTTGGTTGGGGTTTATTGCTCACGTAATGCCACTCAGGGATGAGTGAGGTTGGTCACTCTCATCTTAAATGTCAGGACCAACTGCCTAGCCCCGGGCTCCTACGCTCCTCATGGGGCAACGTAGGATTGGATGATGGATATATATATATATATATATATATATATATATATATATATATATATATATATATATATATATATATATATTCAGTTGGGTGAGGGTCCCAAAAGGATGGGTTTGGGAAAACGGGAGTGGAGAGAACGGCCTGGAATGTGAGAGGGTTGTTGTGTAAACCACAGGGTGTACAGTCAATGACATTTTTTTTTAATATTTCGATGTGTCTTTCACACACAGGTCATATCTGTTACTGTCCTCCTTGAAGGATCATATTATGTAGAATTATCTACTGTATTGTCAGAGAAACGTATTATGCCTCTCTCGGCTGAGGTCATTAGTCACTGGTGTACAGTATATAAAGGTACTTGTTGTTGGTCGTATAAAGGAACACCGTATATCAAAGTTACATTGTAGGACGAAAATATTCTTGTCTGTTATAATTTGCGTGACGAAACGTAGGTAAAATGTTTTTGTCAAAGAGAGAGAGAGAGAGAGAGAGAGAGAGAGAGAGAGAGAGAGAGAGAGAGAGAGAGAGACCTACGCACAGATCAAGCACCCATCCAGCTATCTCCTTTATAACCCATTTGCCTCCACCTTACTCTTTTTCCTCAGCACCCACACCCACAGATATTTACTTACATTTTTGAAGTTTGTTTTATTCACTCTCGCATGCTTATTAACAATTCCTTTTATTCTCTGTCTCCCATTTTTGTTGAGCTACATGTGCTTTTAGATTCAGTTCTGACAATTCAGTGTATTTATTTAAGTAAATTTATATTTTGTACTCCATTTTTTTATATTTACTCCATTTCATTTATATTTTGTACTACTTCATCTGATCACTATATGTGCAATTAACTTTCTCTTCTTTAACTCAGTCCTGTGTTTTTTATTTTATGTATATACTTAATCTTTGAATCCTTGTATTTATATTTTTATTTGTACTACTATGATTGTCTTTTTTACGGATTATATTCAATTAGCTTTATCACCGAGATATACATTTTGCACTTTTTTTTTTTCAACTTTTAATATACATTTATGCACACTTATAATTACATTCGTGTCTTTATTTTTTCTCACCTGTGAACTACATAGCTGCTTTCATTTTCATTTCCTTTTACTTTACACTTGCGCTCCCAAAACAAGACCAGGTGTTATGCTTTGATCACTCCCATATATATATATATATATATATATATATATATATATATATATATATATATATATATATATATATATATATATATATATATATATATATAATTACTGAACTGTCACGGTTCTGGAGAGGGACACCTTCACGAGGTGGCACAGATACAGCCGGACTGGTGTGCTGCCCAGTTACACAAATGTCCATACATTTATATATATATATATATATATATATATATATATAGTAACCTCTCAAATAACGTGAGGGTTAGGTTCCTGGAGAGGTCGCGTTAGTTAAAAACGCGTTTTTTTAACATAATTTTCCCATAAGAAACAATGGTAATATTGGGGGTTACGTTCCTGGACTCTGGGAAAGTCAACTTCTGAGAAAGTCAACCCATTTGGAGAGTTATGCTACTCTAAACTTAAAAGCAACAATATTAATTTGAAGGAAAATTCACGTAAAAAACAAGAACAGTATATCTCGGGAGAAATAAACAACATTTGAGCCCTAGTTGGGCCGAAGCATTGCTTACTTCTCCCCAAATACATACTGTTTTCGTTTTTTACTGGATTCTTCTTCAATTCTGCTTCATTCACTGCATTGTGAAAGTTCCTCAACATTATCAATGCATTAGTAGGTCATTAAAACACTACAGTAAAAGCAACATTTTCATTACAGAAAGTAGGTCACAAACAATAACAACACACAGCCTCACTTCATCTATGCATCACTCGTCGTCTGCTGCTGTCTCTCCTTACCCTGCTACTACATATATATATATATATATATATATATATATATATATATATATATATATATATATATATATATATATATATATATATATATATATATATATATGAGAGAGAGAGAGAGAGAGAGAGAGAGAATGCCACATGCAAGTAGAATCTGCGTAAAAGTTTGATAAAAACAAAGGTATTATTGACCGGTAATCAATGATGTGCTCTAGTAATTAATGTTTAAAGCTTATTTGGGTTCCTTTTCTTTTGCAGTGGCTACGGCAAACCAATGTGCCTCGTTTATTGTCACAGTGGTGAGTATTGGCTTCGTGTAAGTTACTAACCACGGTCGTTGAGGGTTAATACTGATGATATATAACTTCCTCTAGAATGAAATATTGAAATTTATGGATTAATGAAAATGGCAGCTTTTTATATTCTCCCCAGAGATACCTCAGTATGCCTTAGTTATATGAAAATTACACAGTCAGCCTACGTAGGTTGCACTGTAGCACTTACAGTATTCACTGGTGTTTAAAAAGCCCCGGCGTGAAACTGGCAGCCAGCTCAATAATCATACCGGTACTTTACTAGGCTAAACAAATATATATATATATATATATATATATATATATATATATATATATATATATATATATAAATATATATATATATATATTTTGTCAAGCGCTTATCAGACTCGCCGAATAAATAATAAAAGTGAAAAATCACGGAGTTATGAGAATACAAAATATATTGGTGCCTGTAAATAGCAAACATACGTGCAGTGGTGGGCCATGACTTCTGCACACACCATTAAATATTACACCTGACTGAAAGGGAATTCTGGTCAGATATTCACTGTCAGCTAAAGCTTGTTTTCATATCTGAAGCTTTTCTAACTTGCACGAGTAACAGTGTCATTGCGAACTGTTCCTTGCAGTCTAAAAGATCTTTGAACCTTAACAATGGACAACGAGTTTTCGTTTGGTGCGAAACTCTGGCGGCCACTTCTCTCTATCCGTGAGTAGACTTACAGGATGAACAGAATCTTTGGCTAGAAAGTGTACCAGTAAGTTAATATAAAAACTCTTGTCCACCAGAATGAGAGTTACATTATGTAGGGAAAGCTTGATTAAAAGTCCAGGTGCCATGTTTGTCCTCGACGAACTGGACCAGGAGTTATTGAAGTTACCGTGGACTCAATAGAGTGTCGGCCAGTGGCTTAATAGCAAGATTTTTCTTGTTAGTTGAATTTTGACTTTGTTTTTGTTACTGCGCTGAACCTATCTATCTATCTATCTATTGCCAGACGCCTCAGTCCCGTTTGGGGTGGCCACAAACAAATCGCCTCCAAGTCGCCCTGTTCCCCGCCATTTCACTCCCCTGCTCCCAACTCACCCCCCCCTCTCTCATATACCTCTCCACCCCATCCCTCCATCTCATCCTCGGCCTCCCCCTCCCTCTTTCCCCCTCCACCTCACTCACATACACTCTCTTCGTCAGTCTTTCACCCTCCATCCTCTCCACATGGCCAAACCACCTCAGTAAGTTCCTCATAACGCTTCCTATCACATCCACATCAACACCACAACGCTCCTTTATATCCTCATTCGTCAGCCTGTCTCTCCATGTGACTCCACAGGCTCCTCTTAAATAACACATTTCCACTGCTCTCACTCTTGACTTGTGTCCTTCCAACAACGTCCAAGCTTCACTTCCGTACGTTAGAGTTGGTATCACAATACTGTCATGTAGTAACTTTTTCACTTCCATGCTCACTTCCCTGTTTCTTATCACTGCTTTCAAAGAACCAGCAACCTTTCTTCCCTGCTGTACCCTTTCAAGCACTTCACCCTCCAAACCTCCATCCTTACTCATCACACTACCCAAGTACTTAAACGTACTCACATTTTCCAATTCCTCACCATCCAACCTCGCTGTACATTCACTGACTTCACCTCTCTCAAAGACCATCACTTTACTCTTCCCTACATTCACCTTTAGATTCCGTTTCTTACACACTCTCTCAAACTCATCCACCAAGCCTTGCAGCTCCCCTACGTCTTCACTCAACAACACAGTATCATCTGCAAACAACAGCACAGGAAGTTTCCAAACACTATCCTCTCTCACCAGGGCCACTCCAACATCCACTACCCTACCTTGTACCTCTTTTTATTACCCCATCCATGTACAGATTGAACAACCATGGAGACATGACACATCCCTGTTTCAAACCAACTTTCAAAGAGAAAATTCACTAGTTCACCATCCACACGCACTGCAGCTCTCGCACCATCGTACATACTCTTCACAGCATTCAACAACTTCCCATCTACTCCATATATTCATAACACTTTCCACACTCCTAGTCTATCCACCCTGTCATATGCTTTCTCCAAATCCATGAAAGCCGCATACAACTTCTTTCCCTTCTCTAGAAACTTTTCCACTAAAGATCTGAGAATGAATATCTGATCTACACAACCTTTTCCCCTTCCTAAAGCCTCCCTGTTCTTCTCCAACTAATTCCTCTGTTCTTTCTCTAACTCTGTCAATAAGTATCCTACCATACACTTTTCCCTATTATACTAAGAAGACAAATGCCCCTATGATTACCACACACTTCTTTTCCCCTTTTCCTTTTTACAAGGGAATAATTATACCTGACTTCCAATCCTCCGGGACTCTACCTTCCTCCCAGGCCAATCTGCACATCTTCCACATCCATTCTACTACTATCTCTCCCCATGCTTCAGCATTTCACCACACACTCCAGCAATTCCTGGGGCTTTCCCTGATTTAACTTTCTTCATTGCTTCCACAACTTCTATCCTACTGATTTCTTCCTGTCTTCTCACCTCCTCCTTCTCCCAGCCATTCCCCAGCCACTTATACTGCATTACTTCCATCCTCCACGTTCAACAATTCCTTAAAGTGTTCTCTCCATCTGCTCACTTTTTCTCCCTTCTCCACTAGTAATCTACCATTTTTATCTTTCACTCCCCTGCTAACTTCACTTCCACCCTGTCTTACTCTTTTCACCTCTCTCCAGAACATTTTCTTACAGTCCCTCCACTTTACACTCAAATTCCTTCCAAATTCCTCATCCACTCTCTTCTTACTCTCTTACTAATCTTTTCACCTCTCTCTTTCTTTCCACATATAACTCTCTCTTCCGCCTCTCAACTTCTTCCACGCCCCTATTCCTCATCCATTCATTGTATGCTTTCTTCTTTTGTGCCACAGCCTGTTTCACCTCTTCAGTCCACCACACTGTTCCTTGCACCCCCCTCCGTCTTCTCTTCCTTCCACACACCACATCACATGCTGCACATATTTCTTCTGTAAATATTCTACACACACCTTCCACGTCCCCCATCTGCTCCAATTCATAATTGCCCAATCGGTCCTCCACTTCTCTCTTATACTCTGCCTTTTTCTCATCCTCTTGTAACCTTTCCACTCTCCTAGAAACTACTCCTTCCTCTCGTCTTTCCCTTCTTCTGTTCCTCCATCTTACTTGGACTTTAATTCTGGCCACCACCAAGTAGTAGTCAGAAAGTCCACTCCCCCAACCTCTATAAACTCTTGCATCCAATATACATCTTCGCATCCTTTCATCCACACACACATTATCAATCATTGCCTTCCTTTCATTCAGTTCAACACCCACCCTTCTCATCACTCGCCATGTATACCTGTGGATCATTTTATGCCTGAAGAGGGTATTGGCTATCACCAACCCCCTCCCAGCACAAATGTCCACTAACGCACTGCCATTCTCATCTATCTCAACAGGCACACCCCACTCACCAACTATTCCATCCACCTTCACATTCCCAACTTTACCATTCATATCACCAATCAAAAACACTCTCTCATTCCTTCCAAACTTTTCCATGCACACTTCTACATTTGTCCAGAACTCTTATCTCACTCTTCTAGCACGATCTTGCGTTGGTGCATACACACACACAATCGCCCACATTTGTATTCCAACTTTCAACTTTACCCACACAATCCTTGATCCAACTGATCCATACTGTCTTATGCTCCTCTTCCATCTTTTTACTCACAACTATACAAACTCCTTCCTTTGCTCCTCTCATTCTCACCTACTCCTGCACATATACCCCATCCATACTCCCATTCTCTCACACTTTCTCCTCTCCATTTTGTTTCAGTTATTCCACATACATCCACTTTCGCATCCTCAAGCACCTGGACAATCTCTCTCTCTTTCACCTCATCATTCGCTCCCCTTACATTCCACGTTCCAATTGCAATGTCCTTTGTCCGGTCCTTGGTCGTTAACGTTTGGTCAGTCCTTGTCCGAGGCTTATTGTTTGTTTTTTTAGTTAGTTGTTTTCCGGGGAGGGGCACTAACCCTCCGCCAACCCTTTTAGTCGCCTTTTACGACAAGCAGGGATACTGGGGGAGTATTCTTGAAAAACCCCCCTACCCCCAGGGGGTAGTTTCTTTAGAATGAGTGTTCGCCGCATTTCACTGAGGAATCTGTTTATTTTCATTCTCTTTTGTATTCTTTTTTTCTTTGATTTTTAATTCATACCTCAGTTCACTCCATACATTTTTTTTATGCAAGGAAGAAGGAACCAAAGGCCAGAAGCTCGCAAGATTGTTCCCTCCAAGAAAAAAGCAAAAAACAAGATTACAGAGAGTCATATTCAAGATCTGTTCATTTCGAGATCCTAGGACACACTGCGTTTGAAAAAAAGATCATAGTCATAGGTGGGAAGTAGTTGATGATGATGGTCATGATTGTGAATAGGCTATAGAGCAACATTAATTGTTATACAAGATTATGCAAATCTTCCATGACATCCTCCCCTATCGATCAACCAAAGTGAATATGATGGCCGTTACAGTCGGTAGTGTGCTAGTTAATTCCGTCGATGAAGCCTAAAATATCCTAAATATTATTGCAGTATGAGAATGTTCAAAGAGATGTCAAATCACACACACACACACACACACACACACACACACACACACACACACACACACACACACACACACACACACACACACACACACACACACACACACACACACACACACACACACACACACACACACACACACACACACATTATACTCACATGCGCCTCAACACATAATTACTTAAGTTTCCTTTTTTCTCTCGAAGATGGTAGTTCACAAACATATTATGGGTGGCTTGCGGATTGAAAGGAGTTGAGAACAACAGAGCATCCACCTCTTTGCAAACTTTGTTCACATTTTAAAATGTGGGAGATTATACACGAGCAGCTGTTTATTAGTTGATTTATAACATTTGAAGCAACGTGTTAAAAAACCAAACTTATCATCACTGATTTATTTTTATGTAAATTAATAATATGTACAAGAAGTATTGTACGTTATCCTCAAAATGTGTGCAGCCACCTTCCTTCTGCTGAGTAGTCATCTGGACGACATTTTTGATGGCTGAGAACAGGTTCCACAAATGGTGCTGTTCCTGCTGGGAACGTCTAGAGATGTGGAGACATCAGTTAACTAGAGAGCATCTTTCTTGTGCTGCATTGCACAGCATGAGTTTGAAGAATAAGGCTGATCAGGTGAGGCACTTGTTGGTTTTGTCATTTACCGTATTTAGGTTCGTGATAGCTCCAAGGTTCCGGTAAAGTTCTAGAGAGTCATTATGGAGGCAGATGGATGTAATGAACCGAATGAAGGACTCTTCTCTGGATCTCATTCATCTTGCTTCGGTATATGGGGGCATTTGGGATCTAGTAGACCAGTAACTCATATTCAAGACGTGTGCATTTTGTAAGGTTCATGAGTTCTTGACTTTGAAGTAGATAGTCAATTGGCGGAAAACTGACACTTTACTGGAGGCAGTGTGTCAAATGTTCTTAATATGTCTGGCAAATCCCATCCCTTTGTCGATGTCAGTACACAAGATGGAAGTGTGATATTTCAGAGGGAAGCCTCGCCATTTATTATTAGCATAGGTTGTTGATGCACTAGGTGAGAGGGAAATTTCCAGTGCCTGTGTCTTGTAAAGAGCAAGCATCATTGTTCAGTGGCCCTCCCTCTTGGATAATTTTCATAGTGTTGTAAGCGTGTTGGGAGATGTGTGAATTGTCCTCTAGGTTGCGTAAGGAAGTGTGAGTGAATTTGGTTGCATGGGCAGATACTTATAAGTTCTGCTAAACTTCATCATTAGTGAAAATGTTCCATAGAATTGGTCTGAGGAACGATTATTGAGGCATAGAAGTCCCAATTATAAATTATCGTGAAGTATGGTCAAAGAACGCCCCACTGTAATGTAGTCTTCTGTAAGTTGTAGATCACCCTAAATAACTCTGGCGAGAAATTTCGAAAGATGACTCCAGTGCAACGCTACTAAATATCTGCATTTTTACCCCTAAGTTTCTAAGACACTTCCTCATACCCAGTCACCCATAATAACTCTGGCGAGAAGTTTCGAAAGATGTCCTCTATGCAGCACTATTAAATGTCTGCATTTTTACCTTTAAAGCTTTATAGACGCCTCCTCATATCCAGTCTCTTATCCTTACCCTTCGCATCCTACCCCGTAGTGCCCATTTCAGCAGCACATGGAAATTACGGGAGGCTGCATTATTGCCAAACCTCTGTCAGCCCACTTTCCTCGGAAATAGCATACATGTGAATTAATATTACCTCTTGATGGCGTGATTAATGACGGGCCGAGGAAAGGTAGGATTCATTAACGTTGTCCAGGTGAAATGATTCTTGGCACTAGACCCCTGAATGATGGTGCTTGTTGGTGCTGGACGTTGTAAATTTTTCAGACTCCTCCACTATTATTTTTTATTTATTTTTTTATTTTTTTTTCTGTTCCAGTCAAACATGGTGGATGCCTGTCTTTAGGTGGGAAGTGACGTTGATCTCAGTTGACCAGCTTCATCCAGACGCAGTCACATCCATCCATCCATTGCCAGACGCCATGTATCCCAAATGGGGTGGCCAATGGCTTAGAGTTAATTGTTTTACAGGGAGGGGCACTAATCCTCCACCAACTCCACTTGACGTAGGGATGCCAACAGCATCTGGTGTTCCCAGGCGGTCACCCATCCAAGTACTAACCAGACCCAACGTGCAGTCACATACACTTCCATAAACATCCCCACATCCACCCCCACCCCCACATCCCCGCCACCCTACCCCTCCCCAATAAATAAATAAATATATATATATATAAATAAATATATATATATATATATATATATATATATATATATATATATATATATGTGTGTGTGTAATAGCACCAGTCGAGCAGGGCAGTACTCTCGAGGTGGTTGGAAAGCTGATGACAAGGAGAGCTGGAGCTCCGTTTCATCAGCCCTCAGGACTACATCCTGACCATCCCCCTTTGCTGCACTTTTTCAGTGTCTTGGTAACACAGAGAGTAGGCCAGCATGTTCTCCGATACAAATTTCTCTAACTATCTACACCAAACTACATGCACAGTACACACTACACTTCCTTTTCCAAAACTAGATCGAAAGGCTTTGAGATGTCAAGTGCAATGGGAAAGATTTCGCCAAAGTCCCGAAAGGAGGATGATCAGGAGTCTGAAAGGTAGGTGAGAAGATCGCCAGTGGAGCGTCCCTGACGGAACCCGTACTGACGATCAGAAGTTGTGATAAGAAAGATGCGTTAAAATTTTTCTGTTAAGAATTGACTCGAAAACTTTTGAAATAGAGGATGTTAAAGCATTTGGACGATAGTTAGAGGGTTGGGAATGGTCACCCTTCTTTGGAACTAGCCGAATGAGAGCAAACTTCCGGCAAGAAGGAAAGGTACAAGTTGACAGACAAAGGCGAAAGAGTTTGCCTAGGCAGGGTGTAAGCACTGAAGCACAGTTCTTGAGAACAACAGGAGGGTCTCCATCAGGTCCATATACCTTGTTAGTATTGAGGCCAGTGATGGCAGAAAATACATCAGCTGAAGAAATTTTTATGTCAGCCATGAGGAAGTCAGAGGGGGGAAGTGATGGAGGAACAGCACCGAAATCGTCTAAGGTGGAATTGGAGGAGAAAGTCAGAGTGAAGAGATCTGCTTTATCAGTAGAAGAAATAGCTATAGAACCATCAGAGTAGAAAGAGAAGGGAAGGATGATGAGGTAAAGTTGTTAGAAAGGTTTTTGGTAAGGTGCTAGAAGAATTCGAGTTGGAGAGTTGAGAGCATTTAGTACGGATAAAATTATTTTTAGCAGAGCAAAGAGCAGACTTACCACGATTCCGGGCAGAAACGTGAAGATGATGTAATTGAGGGGTGGGTTGGCTCTGGTACCTCTTGTAGGCCCTCTCCTTGTTGCGGACAGCATTAGAACAAGCGTGATTAAACCAAGGCTTCTTGCGTTAGACAAAGGATACGAGAAAGGAATGTATGCTTCCATGCCCGAAAGAATAACCTCCGTAATGCGTAAGGCAAACTCAGATGGCTTCCGGCCATGGAAGCTATAATCATTCCAGGGAAAATCAAAGAAGTACTGCCTGAGGGCCTCCCAATCTGCAGCTCCAAAGTGCCAGAGACATTTCCTTGGAGGGTCCACAGGCCGTACCGGAGTGATAGGACAGGTTATGGTGATAAGGTTGTGATCGGAGGAGGCCAACGGAGAGAAATGATTAACAGTGTAAGCAGAAGGATTAGTTGTGAGGAAGAGGTCAAGTATGTTGGAGCTCTCTCCAAGGCAGTCAGGGATATGGGTAGGGTGCTGTACAAGCTGCTCTAGGTCATTAAGGATAGAAAAGATGTAGGCTTGTTCACCAGGTGGATCAGTGAAAGGAGAGGAGAGCCAAAGGTGGTGGTGAACATTGAAATCTCCTAAATTGGATATTTCAGAGAAAGGAGAAATGGATTGAATGTGTTCTATCGTAGAAGTAAGATAGTCGAAGAATTTTTGATAGTCAGTAGAATTAGGGGATAAGTAAACAGCTCAGATATATTTAGTCAGAGAATGACAGGAAAGCCGAAGCCAGAGTGTAGAGAATTCAGAAGAATCGAGTTCTGGAACACGAGAGCAAGATATGTCGTTGCGTATATATACACAACATCCACCTTTGACTTTGAAATGAGTATAGAGAAAGTAGGAGGAAACAGAAAAAGGTTTGCTGTCAGTTGCCTCAGACAGCTGAGTCTCAGTTAGAAGAAGAAGGTGAGGTTTAGAGGAGGAGAGGTGGTGCTCAACAGAGAGAAAGTTAGAGGAAAGGCTGCGAATGTTGCAGAAATGAAGATGTGAGTCAGACAGTGGTTCCAGGCAGCTCAAGTCGTCACCGGGAGATGGGCGGAAGATGAGTTATGTTTCCCCCCCCCTGGGGACTCCGAGGCTGTGTGTTGTAGTAGCCATGATTTTTTTTTTTTTTCGGAAAACGGAGTGTAGTGTGTACTGTGCATATGTATAGATAGATAGATAGATAGATCGATCGACAGAGAGAGAGAGAGAGAGAGAGAGAGACACACACACACACACACACACACACACACACACACACACACACACACACACACACACACACACAAATAACAAATAAATTTATATATGCATGGATTCACATGTGAAGTTTAACACTCTACAGTGTATACCTAAGAATTAGGACTGTTCTTTTTTTGTGTGTGTGCTTAGATAACCGCAAAAATTATGCATTCCCAAATTACATCTGTGTCTGTCAGTGTGTCTGTCTGTCTGTCTCTCTGAAGGAGTAGTGTACTGTAGTTTTCCCACTTGTCTCTTATTTTTTCTTTTTTCTTTTTCTTTACTTCATACTAGATTGCTTCTTTGCTGACCTGAGATGATTGAATTCCCGTCTTCATTGTGTCAAAGTTTTCTGGCTGTTGTGCAGTTGGTTTCGACAGATCATTACTTTCTTATTGTATGCATTAACCTTTGACAGTTCAGGTGAAGTGTAAATAGTTTTTCATTTTGCAGTCTTTTCTTCCTGTTTTTTTTTTTTAGGTATTGTTGTTTTCAGTCATATATCAGCGTAATTTTCTTCTCCACTTGTAATGTTTGCGTTTCAAGGATACTGGTATGCTTAACACTGTGGTCTGTAAAATTTAACCTCCCCCCCAGTTTAATAGCAAAATTAGCAATGTGAATTTTCTTCCTTGTCCTTCTGCCTACGGGTAACTTTACACTCCCTCTTCTGTCTTTCTTTCCTTCATTCTTTCCTCTTCCTTCTGGCTGTGGGTGACTCTACACCAGGGGTTCCCAACCTTTATTTACCCATTACCCCATTTTCCACACCTCCCTTCACTCATTACCCCTCATTGCTTATGTTTCCACAATTGCATTTTAGCTGCTTAACATTTTGATGCCTAGATTTTAGTTTGAATGTAGGACTTAATTAAAGGTTAGGCTAAAACCAAGAGAGTTATTGCAAGGAGTAATTTATTTTTATTATTAACACTGATACCAAATAAACATGACTTTAAACATTCATCTCTGAATTTTAGTATAGGTCTGAAAGTCTATCATAACTGGTATGATTTTTAGATTTTTTTTTTTTTGTTACCTCCCCCATTACCCTTCACAAAAGACCAAATTACCCCACTTGGGGTAATTTACCCCAGGTTGGGAACCCCTGCTCTACACTGAGCGACAAGCCAAATGGTTTCCTGTACACAAGGAAACCATTTACTAGGCTGGGTGGTAACCATACAATCAAATTTTGGCGCCTGTTGGTTTAGTGGTTAATTACTGCGCTCCAATCGGATTAAGCCGGTGAAGGTTTATATCCAAGGGATGGTTGGGGTTGATTGCTCATGTAATGCCACTCCGGGATGAGTGAGGCTGGCCACTGTCATCTTAAATGTCGGGACCAACTGCCTAGCCCCGGGCTCCTACGCTCCTCATGGGGCAATGTAGGACTGGATGATGGATGGATGGATGGATAAGAATCATTTCAATGTAATGATTATGTTGACAGTGGTAGTGATAGTGACTGATATTTGTTGTGATTAATCGGAAGCGAGGGTTATGTGTAGAGAGGTAGAGAGAGGTGAAAAGATTAGTAAGAGAGAGTATGAAGAAAGTGGATGAGGAATTTGGAAGGAATTTGAGTGTAAAGTGGAGGGAATGTAAGAAAATGTTCTGCAAAGAGGTAAAGAGAGTTAGACAGGGTGGCAATGAAGTTAGTCGGGGAGTGAAAGATAAAAACGGTAGATTACTAGTGGAGAAGGGAGAAAAAGTGAGCAGATGGAGAGAACACTTTAAGGAATTGTTGAACATAGAAAATGAAAGTAATGCAAGTATAAGTGGCTGGGGAATGGCTGGAAGAAGGAGGGATGTGAGAAAAGAAGAAGAAATCAGTAGGATGGAAGTTGTAGAAGCAATGAAGAAAGTTAAAATGGGGAGAGCCCCAGGAATTGATTGATGGAGAGTGTGGTGAAATGCTGAAGCATGGGGAAGAGATAGTAGTAGAATGGATCTGGAAGTTGTGCAGGTAGGCCTCGGAGGAAGGTAGAGTCCCGGAGGATTGGAAGTCAGGTATAATTGTTCCCCTGTACAAAGGAAAAGGGGAAAAAAAGTGTGGTAATCATAGGGGCATTCGTCTTCCTGGTGTAATAGGAAAAGTTTATGGTAGGATACTTATTGATAGAGTTATGGAAATAACAGAGGAATTAGTTGGAGAAGAACAGGGAGGTTTTAGGAAGGGAAGAGGTTGTGTAGACCAGATATTCATTCTTAGTTTCTTAGTGGAAAAGTTTCCAGAGAAGGGAAAGAAGTTGTATGTGGCCTTCATGGGTTTGGAGAAAGCATATGACAGGGTGGATAGACAAGGATTGTGGAAAGTACTAAGAATATATGGAGTAGATGGGAAGTTGTTGAATGCTGTGAAGAGTATGTATGAGGAAGCTAAGGCTGCAGTGCGTGTGGATAGTGAACTGAGTGAATTTTTCTATTTGAAGGTTTGGTTGAAACAGGGATGTGTCGTGTCTCCATGGTTGTTCAGTCTGTATATGGATGGGGTTATAAAAGAGATACAAGGTAGGGCAATGAATGTTGGAGTGGCCCTAATGAGAGAGGTCAGTGTTTGGAAACTCCCTGTACTGTTGTTTGCAGATGATACTGTGTTGTTAAGTGAAGATGAAGGGGATCTGCAAGGCATAGTGGATGAGTCTGGGAGAGTGTGTAAGAATTGGAATCTAAAGGTGAATGTAGGGAAGAGTAAAGTGATGGTCTTCGAGAGAAGTGAAGTCAGTGAATGTACAGTGAGGTTGGATGGTGAGGAAATGGAAAATGTAAGTATGGTTAAGTTCTTGGGTAGTGTGATGAGTAAGGCCCTGTCCACACGAGCAGGCAATGCCTGACGGGCACTGTCTGCTGAGCGTATACCCCTCGCTTCTTTAGCAGTGTTACCAGATCAAACAGTTTCTGGCAGCCATTGGTCAATACCGAGCACACTTGTTTTGTTGTCCACACAGTAAGCATTGTCTCAACAACAGGCAGGCGTGTTATAAATAGTTTCCCAGTGGTTTCCCTGATGTTTATGACGTCACCCACGCTCGTGCCTGCCAGCCACCTTCTAAATGTGTGAATTGGAATGTGATTTGGTATCAGTGTTTGCCCGTCGGGCGTTGCCTGCTCGTGTGGATGGGCTTAAAGGATGGAAGTTTGGAGGGTGAAGTGCTTGGACCGGTACAACAAGGACGAAAGGTTGCTGGTTCCTTGAAAGCAGTGATAAGAAACAGGGAAGTGAGCATGGAAGTGCTGGGAGCAGGGCAGTGAAATGGCAGGGGACAGGGCAACGTGGAGGGGATTTATTTGTGGCCACCCCGTATGGGATTAATGCGTCTGGCAATAGATAGATAGATAATCATTTGTAATTATAATAATAATAATAATAATAGTAGTAGTAGTACTAGTATAGTAGTAGTAGTAGTAGTAGTAGTAATAGTAGCAGTAGTAAAAATAATAATAATAATAATAATAATAATAATAATAAAAATAATCTATCTATTGCCCAACGCCCTAATCCCGCAAAGGGTGGCCGCAGACAAAACGCCTCCAAGCCGCTCTGTCACCCACCATTTGACTACCCTCCCCCCAACTCACCCCTCCCTCCCTCATATACCTCTCAACTCCATCACTCCACTTCATCCTCGGTCTACCCCTCCCTCTCCCTCCCTCCACCTCACCTACATACACCCTCTTAGTCAGTCTTTCATTCTCCATTCTTTCCACATGTCCAAACCACATTAGTGTATTTCTCCTAATCTTCACAACCACATCCACATCCACCCCACAACGTTCCTTCACTTCTTCATTCGTCAACCTGTCCCTCCATGTCACTCCACATGCTCCTCTCAAGTAACTCATTTCCACTGCTCTCACTCTTGACTTCTTCCCCTCTTGCAAAGTCCACGCCTCGCTTCCATACGTCAGGGTAGGGATCACAATACTATCATGCAGTGACTTCTTAACTTCCATACTCATCTCCCTATTTCTCATCACTGCTTTCAGTGAACCAACAACCTTCCTTCCTTGCTGTACCCTTTCACGCACTTCATCCCCCAAAGTTCCATCCTTACTCATCACACTACCCAAGTACTTGAATGCACTCACACTCTCCATATCCTCACCATCCAACCTCACTGTACATTCTGTGACTTAATTCCTCTCAAACACCATAACTTTACTTTTGTTTACATTAACTTTCAGCTTCCTCTTCCTATACACTGTCCCAAATTCATTCACCTAAACTTGCAACTCCCATTCATCTTCACACAACAATACTGTATCATCAGCAAACAACAACACCAGAAGCTTCCAAATCTCACCCTCATTCATTAGAGCCACCCCCACATCCACTGCCCTACCCTGCACCTCCTTTACAATCTCATCCATGTATATATTAAACAGCCATGGAGACATCACACAACCCTGTTTCAGTCCCACATTGAGATCAAAGAACTCACTCAGCTCACCATCCACTCGAACCGTAGCCCTAGCTCCCTCGTACATACTCTTCACAGCATTCAACACTTTCCCATCCACTCCACATATTCTTAATATCTTCCACATACCTTGCCTATCTATTCTGTCATAAGCTTTCTCCAAGTCCATGAAGGCAGCATACACTTTTTTTCCCTTCTTTAGATACTTCTCCACTAAACATCTTAGAACAAATATCTGATCTAAACACCCTTTTCCCTTCCTAAATCCCCCTTGTTCTTCTCCAACTAGCTCCTCTGTCATATGCCTAACCCTATCAATGAGTATTCTACCATAAAGTTTACCAATCACACTAAGAAGGCAAATGCCCCTATGGTTACCACACACTTCTCTCTCCCCTTTTCCTTTATATAAAGGAACAATTACACCTGATTTCCTGTCCTCTGGAACCCTTCCCTCTTCCCAGGCCAATCTACACAACTTCCATATCCACTCCACAACAATCTCACCCCTATACTTCAGCATTTCACCTCACACTCCATTAATTCCTGGGACCTTTCCCAACTTGATCTTCTTCATTGCTTCTATTATTTCCGTCCTACTGATCTCTTCCTCCCTCCTCTTATCTCTTCCTCTCCCAGCCATTCCTCAACCACTTATATTCGCACTGCTGTCACTCTCTACATTCAACAAATCCTCAAAGTGCTCCTTCCATCTCCTCAATTTCTCTCTCTTCTCCACCAACAATCTATTATCCCTATCTTTCACTCCCCTATTATTTCCCCTTTCACACTGCCTTACTTTCTTTACCTCCTTCCAAAACAATTTCTTACTGTCCCTCCATTTCACACTCAGATTCCTCCCAAACTCTTCATCCACTTTCTTCTTACACTCCTTCACCAGTCTCTTCACCTCCATTCTCCTACTCACATATACCTCTCTCTTCTCTCTCTCATCTTCCCCCCTACCTCTACTTGCTAACTATTCACTATATGCCTTCTTCTTTTGTCCCACAGCTCGTTTCACCTCATCATTCCACCATGCTGTCCCTTGCACACTCTTGTATCTCCTCCTCACTCCACAAACCACCTCACACGCTGTGCCTATCTCTTCCATAAATATCTTACATACGTCTTCCACCCCTTCCATCTGCTCTAGCTCATACCTTCCCAATCTTTCTTCCACTATGCTCTTATACTCTGCCATTTTCTCACAGGAGCCGTTTCCTCATGTCTTCCCCTTCGTCTCCTTAACCATTTTCTTTGCAGCTTTACCTTGGCCATCACTAAATGATGGTCCGAGACTCCATTCCCCCACCCTCTCCACACTCTTGCATCCAACACTTGTCTTCTCATTCGCTCATCCACACACACGTAGTCTTCTATCATTGCCTTTCGTTCAACAAGTTCACCATCCATCCTTCTCATTACTCTCCATGTATACCGGTGGATCATCTTACGTCGAAAGTAGGTGTTGGATATTGCCAACCCTTACTAGCACAGATGTCCACCAAAGCACTACCATTCCCATCTACGTCAGCTGGCACACCCCACTGACCAACCAATAAATAATAATAATAATAATTTTGTGGAAGGTGGGGGCGCTCACCATCCACTTACTCGATGTAGTTTGCTCTCGGGTGTCTGCCCTTTCGTCTCCACCATCCTTCTTTCTTTCCATCCTCTTCTGTCTTTCTTTCCTTTATTCTTTCCTCGTCCTTCTGCCTACGGGTGATATTACACTCCCTCTTCTGTCTTTCTTTCCTTCATTCTTCCCTCTTCCTTCTGCCTGTGGATGACTCTACACTGAATGACAAGCTAAATGGTTTCCTGTACACCAGAAAACCATTTATACGCCGAGTGGTAACCATATAACCAAATTTTGGCGCCTGGTGGTTTAGTGGGTAATTATTGCGCTCCAGTCGGATTGAGCCAGTGAAGGTTTATATCCAAGGGGTGGTCGGGGTTTATTGCTCACGTAATGCCACTCAGGGGTTAGGGAGGCTGGTCACTCTCATCATAAATGTCAGGAACAACTTGCCTAGCCCCGGGCTCCTACGCTTCTCATGGGGCAACGTAGGATTGGATGATGGATGTATGGATAATAATAATAATAATAATAATAAACTAGAACCTGGAACTGTCCTATGAACAGTCACTAGTCTCCATCTACTGTTTCTTTTTGACCATGACCCCACTGGGGAGATTTGGGTTTTTTGTTCTATCTGCAGTGGTCCATGCTAGGACACATAACATGGGCCCTTCAGATTCCTTGCGCAGTATTCAGGTCTTCTGGAATCGTTGAGAGACTATGAGGCCGGAACAAGAAATAATTAGTGCCGTACTTTTAATGTGTAGCCACAATAAAGAAGGTAAGATGTGTGTAATATAAATAAGATCTAAAGATGGTCAGGTAAAATCTTGTGTAACAACACCAAGGGATCTGACAAATATGTCGAAGAACGCATGTGTCTGCTACTGTTTCTTACAATGACCTTGACCCCACTGGGGATTTTGATTTTTTTTTCCTATCAGCAAAGGTCCATGCCAGGACACATAACCCAGGCCCCCTTCAGATTCCTTGCGGTATCCTATTCTCCTGAATCGTTGCGAAACTCTGAGGCGAGAAAAATAATAATAATAATAATAGTAATAATAATAAAAAAAAAATAATAATAAAATAATAATAATACCAGCGACAACAATAGTCCCCACCTACGTAGTAGATGGAGACTAACAGTACCAACGAAAACAATAATTGACAAATAATAATAATAATAATAATAATAATATAATAATAATAATAACAATAATAATAATAATAATAATAATAATATGATGATGATGATGATGATGATATCTGGATGTGGTTTATTCACGGCCAGCAAATTCCTTCAGTCCAATGATATCTTCATTTTAGTCTCTTGCATCTTTAATTCGCCGCCTTCTCACATTAGGATACTTCTCTCATAGTGAAGGGATTAATAAATAGCGTTACATTTTCTGTGCGGAAACGTTCGAAAAGCCTTGCTTTAGCTGATTAAATGACTTGCTTGGAATGAAAGAGTTACTTGAAATTACTGAGATCATTCTTCTAGACCCGAATAAAGTATAGTCAAATAATGTTATTCGTCACCGCTTAGATTCATCGCCCCAGCAAATTATTGAAGCCTGAGTATCCAAGATTCATAACTGATTATAAATATGCATTGCCATTTTGTTCCAATATATATTATTAACTGCATGGAAAGAGTTGTGATAATACCAGAGCACACCCCCACCTTACTAAGGGGGCTTGTATTGAAAATATGTGATGCAAGTTCCCCGCATGAATGTACTGCTGTATGTTACGCCGACTATTTCAAAAATTAATTTCTGACTTCTACAGTTTCTGGCTATAGAAAACTTCATTATAGCAAAGGAGAATTTTTTATGCAATGAAGGAAGAACCAAGAAAGAGAACAGCCCACAAAGTTGCCATTTCCAAGAACAACAACAAAATAAATCTAAATTCAAGATCCATTCATTTTGCAATATTTGGACAACTTGTTTGTAAAGAATTAGGGTTCATAAGAAGAGGGAAATGTAGACTGAGGAAGATAGGCTAGTTCCAGAGTTGACTTGTTGCAAACGTGAGTGACTGAGTGTACAAAATAACTCTTGCATTAGAGAGTTGGAGGAAAAAAAAGTATACTGCCTGACGGGTGCTACGTGTTTGCCGTAATGGAGGGATGAAAGCAGACAGTTAAGAAGATAAGTGGCCATTGAAGCCGTGACAGTAAAGAGATAAAAGTTGCAACACTGAGGCGAAGTGAGAGCGACTGAAGAGAGTCAGCAAGAGGAAAGGAGTTAATGAGACGAAGAGTTTGATTCCACTCTGTTTAGAAGAGGTGTATGTGGAGAGGCCCCTCATACATGTAAGTTTACTCCACACAGGGGCGGATAAGATCCTACTATAATCAACAGCTGAGGTGGGGTAAAGAAAATAATGGGTTGGCTCAGTATTTCTTGGAAGCATATTTTGCAAATAAGGAAAGCGATCTTTCTATAACAGCTCCCGAGAAAATTATACTTCAAGAGCAGTTTGAGATGATGAAGGACTGAGCTATGTATTCATAAATGTTCAAAGATACTCCTGTGGAAGATATTGTCCGGTCGAAAGATGTATGAACTAAGTTTTTGATACAGTATTATTATTTTTTTCTTTTTACCATGTAAACGATAGCCAAGTCTGAAATTCGACGTGCCATAGCCGCATCCCGTGATTGCTGAAGCAACAGCAGTGTTGAACACTTAAAGGAGTCATCATATGTGAGGGTAGTGCTAGAAGTGCAGTTCAGAAGAACATTGATGAAACAGGAAAAAGTGAGTTGATGACAGGACAGAAACCTGAGGAACAGAAGCACAGTTAACACTCACAGGCTTCCGTGACTCGCACTCACTTAGGTAAAATCAGCTGGTGTGAGTTGGAAGTGAATATTCGAATTGTTCCTACTCTGAAAGAGGCGATGGTACCAATATTAACACTTCCATATCTCTGTAAATGACTTAACAAAGTGAAGTCATACGGAGTTATCTGAAACAGAATACTAAAGTTGTCCCAAGAGTGAGAGGGTTCCAACAGAAGATTTTATTTAAATAAAGTAGGGGATTTTTCAGGACATCTCTCTAGCCGTAGAGAGAGAAATATTAGAAAAAATAGACGAACAGGGAAAAGGAGGGGAAAATATACTACATTTTCTCGAGCAATCCAGTTTGTGTAAATAATATTGGCATATCAAATGAAGGAGTTACTTTTCCTGATAGATCTTGTAGTTAATAAAATGGAGGAAACTTTTATGAGAAGTGTATCTTCTTAGCAAAAAGGAAATATATTTAATGAGTGTCAATATTCTAAAAGGAATGCAGGAAGGTCTCCACACAGCTACAGTAGGCTAACATACTTCCGCACGAATTGCCGTGCTGAACATACAGGAACATAGAACCCCCAAATGTTTGAATGGTTGACCTTTGGCTTAATGAATCCCGTTAAAAGGCGTCGATAAAAAAATTAATAGGGCGGGAGTCTTTATCCAAAGAATAACATGTCATGTTTGAATTAAATCGGTGGTGGTGGTGGTAATGGCGGTAATGAGGATAGTGATAGTGGCAGTGGTGGTATCGGTGACTGTGAATACATGTACATGTAGTCGTCTTAAAATTTCTATGCTCACTGCTCTTGCTTTGTATCACACATCACGTTAGCGGATACTTACGCGTCTTAACCTACTATGATATACTTTCTTTACAGATCCATCTCCCTTATTTAAATAACACTGTTTTAAGCCCCTCTCCATTGAACAGCAAATTATGTCAAAATATATAAAATAAGTGGATCCTGAATTTTGTTTCTCGTCTTTTTCTTAAAAAAAAAAGAAAAAGAAAAAAAAAAGGACTTTCAGGCTTTTAGCGTCTGGTTCTCATTTTATAACAATATGGTTTTGAAGGAAGACCTCTGTTGCATGGTGACATGTGGATCTGTATAGTATGTAGGGGGAGTCCTGGGCCTTGAGAATAAGCTTTGAAGTCTATGACCAGAGTCGGACATATAAAAGGCTTTTCTTATAGTTTGCTGACCTTGACTTGGTGGTGGTTTTCTTCCATTTTCAGCTACTCGCAACTAATGGCTGTGTCAATACTCTGGCTCTAGTGTTTTGCATAGCACTTATTCGTGATCAGGTTAATATTCTCGTATTAACCTCTTGTCCTTACTCAACATTTAGATGGTGAGAGGGCAGTTTTAAGGAACAGTATAGTGGAAAGCGTATAGCAAGGGTAGGCTAGGCTAGGCAGGTCAGTGTTGCAGGTTCAGCACTGGTTTGATCTCTGGCAGATGTCGGGCCACGTGGCTGCCATTATTCATGGTGATGTTTAAACCGGATAATGACTCGCTTAAAAGTCGACTGTGGCCATCACTCATGAGGGCGACACTAGTTGTCCCATCACTCAGGCCCGCGTCCCATGGCTCATTACTCCTGAATAATGCACCTGCTACACCACCACCACCACCATCACAGCCATACTGTCTCTAGCGCCACCACTACCACAGCCACCATCACCAATACCACCACTGCCACTATTACTATCGCCACTACCACCATCACCACCACTACCACAACTACTATCATCACCATCACCACCACCGCTATTACCAGTAGCGCCACATTCACCACTGCCACTTTACCATTACTTTCACCACCATCACAGCCATCGCCACCACCACCACCACCACAGCCACCATCACAACTGTTGTCACTACGATCATCACCACAACCACACAACTTTTGGTTCAGAGGAGCACTCATTAACTCTTCAGAACACAGACGTGATTTTGTTATGTTCTTGCGACCTCCAGATGACTTTATTCAACTTTGGAGATAATGTGCAACCAGGAAGGGTTAGACATAGCCCTCTTAACCTCTTGAGTGCGGATGATCACTCTAAAGCGAAATAAAATCGTCGAGATGTAACGACATGGAAGCTAAAGAAGATGCCATCTTATTGAAGGAGATAAGCGTTATGTAAAATTGCTTGGTTATACTCGTAACTTCACTCGTATAGGTATCTAACTTTCACAGTGCAGCTAAGCGGATTATTAAAGAGAAGAATATGAAAAATGGATTTAATGATAATTAATTACAACGAGGAATTCTATATGGTAACAGTTTGGTAAGATCCTTTATTTGATTGCTGGTGGGTTCAACACAGTTTCACAGTTTTCCACACTCGTTCTCCTTGAATCATCATTCTATCGATTTATATATCCGTAGCTCTTCAATGACATCGTTCATTCGTTTTGGATATTATATACTTGTGCTTGCTAAATCACCATGATTCTTTCTATTCCCTATCCGTCTTAACTAGTATGTACAATAATAATCACTCATCATCAACGTTCTCGCGTCTGTGGCCCACTTTCAACTAAGTAAAGGTATATGAGATTACCTGGAGCAGAAAACTAGTTATCCCTTCCATTAGAAGGTTAACATGCCATATGGAAAAAAAAAAAAAAAAAAAAGTACGTGAGAAGGTGCTGTGGAGTCTTCTTAACCCGCGCCGTCCCGAGGACGTACTTCCACGTCCTCACGTTTTGTCACAGCTAATCCCGAGGACGTACTTCAACGTCCTGCAATTGCAAGGTTCATAATTTCCACAATTTTCAATTTTCGCGAGTCATTTTTGGTACGTATACACGGGACACCTGCCTCAACAAGATGCCAGGCAGAGACAATGCCTTACCCAGCATGACCTCCTCCCCCCCCTGCATGCCCTTTTCTCAGCAATTCACCTGTTATCAGTGACCTGGCCAGTATAGCCATGTCATGCCACGGTACGAAATTCAGGGCCAGAGTGATTCCCCAATCAATGACAATGTGGAGGAAAAACTTTACATAGCATTAGAGGAAGAAACAGTTAGAAATGATGATCAGGTAATGTGGCAAAAAAAGGTCAGGTATTAGTGAGTGAAACAATGCTTATAATGCCTATATTACTGCTTGAAAACCAATATACTTTTGTACTACATATAAATTCGTAACAGTAAATAAATAAATACCGTTTATGAGTGGTGTGAAATAGTTATCCTCCCATAGAACTCGTTTTCTTTGGTGCCAGCCTGATAGAAAACCCAGTAAAGTAAGGAGGCTCTCCTACCTGTAATGAGTATTTTAAACCTCAGGTGAGCGATTTCTCTATGAATTTTCGATGTTTCTCACCAAAAGCGAAAGTTTTAGCAAAAAAAAAAAAGGTCGAAAATTGCCCGGGATTGGGGGATACCAGTGGTCGAAAAGTGGCCGGGACGGGGCGGGTTAACCCGCTGTATCCGATGAAATTTTTTCTCAGTATTTTTAGTCTAGCCATGGACAGAAAATTTAATGCAATGTGGAATAACTTGTCAAACAGGAGGCATTGGATATTGTAATAACCTCCATTGACCTCTGCACTGCACTGCACATATCCTGAGTTGATTAAAATCGCCTGCAAGTAGCAATATTGAAATAGGAAATGATGGGGACCGATAAAAACATGGCATACTGTGCTGTGCTTGTGTGAACAGCATTTACCTTTGTTTGTTCCTCCATGAGGGCAATTTTATCTTAATGCGATATGTATAGAAACTGTGGTAATATCAGAATGAAATTAATAACACACAAGAGAATGCTAACACTCGGATATCTATGACAGTCTCAGCTAAGTAAAATCGTCCAGCGTCAGTTGGCATAGAGTACTGGAGCTGTGTCTCACATGGGGGATTAAAAGTACCAGCATTAAGACACCAAGTTTCCAATAATCACACTCAGCTGAATGAAATCGTATGGAGTTAGTTGGAGTAGAATACTAAAGTTACCCCAAACATGTGAGAGGCCAAGAGTTATATGCAAAATAAATTGCTATGAAAGGGATGCAGGGAACCATCCTGAATCTTGTATGCCAGTGTATTGTGCGGATGTGGTGTGACGGTGTAGCGTGGGGATGTGTTCTGGTGATTTTGTGTAGTGATTTTCTGAAGGATTATCGTGTGTGGACTTCGTCTGGAGATGTGGTAAGGAGATGAAGTTTAAGGATGTGATGTAGGGATGTATTCTGGAGATGTGGTATCGGGATGTGGTGTGGGAAAGAAGGGTGGGGATGTGCTGTGAGCATGTTGTGGGGGTGGTAGTGTGGGGATCTGGTGTAGCGATGTCATGAGGAGATATGGTGTTGGAATGTGGTGTTCTGACACGATGTTGAGATGCGATGTTGTTATGTGGCAGGCATATGTCATGTGGGGGTGTGATGTGTAAGTAGACATAGCAGAGGGGTGTAATTCTATAGAGAAGGTTATCTTGTTTCGTCGATGGGAGAGACACCAGGAGAGAGTAATGGTGAGGCATGTAGGAGATACCAGTGTAGGCTTTCTCTGTTCCGTTATTCTCTTCGAATTTTAAGTGGGATTATGAAACAGGCAGATTTGGGTTGGTGGAGTTACTTGAATAAAAGTTAAGAGCTTGGCGTGACCCGTGTAGCCTATGGTTAGTAGCAGTTTGTGCTAGCTGCTGTCCTCCTACTTTACTTTCCCTTTCCTACTTCCTATCGCTCTCTCCTTGTGTAACTCTTGTTCTCTCCTGTCCTACTGTTTTTCTCCCCCTGTCCTACTAACTTTCCTACATGTGATATCGGACATATATCTCCCTCTAGCTTTCAGCTGAAGTGTGTGGGTGTAAATGTGCATACGTTTGTGCATATGTGTTTGTTGGTCATATTTCCGGCACTTGATCAGGGGTGTTTGGCATTCTTGATTCGTCTAGGCAAGGGGATGTATAGTTGTCTCTTCCTGGAGAACTCAGACATAACTACCTTTTTTACATACTGTTACCTATGTCTATATAGCTGCATACCGTATTTACATATTAAAATGCAGTATAGTGCCACAGGGGGGGAACTAACGCACCCAGAAGGAGCCCACAGAGGAGCAACGACAGCGCGCCGGGACTCGGGGCGACAACGACATAAGTCCTCCCAAGCCACGCGCCCCTATGACCCGGAGCTCGATCGCCGCCACCTTAGCAGGAATACAAGACTACCTTCCGGGCGAACCTTCCCCAACCAACATCGGGGTGGAGCTGTTACTCCAGCTCCAGTCAGCACCCCTGAAATGGCCGGTAGCCACTCAACTCTCTTGAAGGAGATGGCCTGTAGCCGCTCTGAGGGAAAACAGGAGATGGCCTGCAGCCGCTCCCGCCTTCGTCAGGAGACGGCCTGTAGCTGCTCTGAAGGTGTCCTTTCCAAGACAGCCTGTAGCCGCTCTGAAGGTGTCATTTCCGAGACGGCCTGTAGCCACTAAACCCTCCTGAAGGAGACGGCCTGTAGCTGCTCTGAGGGAAAATATGAAATGGCCCATAGCCACTCCCGCCTTCGTCAGGAGACGGCCTGTAGCCGCTCTGAAGGTGCCCTTCCCAAGACGGCCTGTAGCCGCTCTGAAGGTGCCCTTCCTGAGATGGCCTGTAGCCACTCAACCCTCCTGAAGGAGACAGTCTGTAGCCGCTCTGAGGGAAATCAGGAGACGGCCTGCAGCCACTCCCGCCTTCGTCAGGAGATGGCCTGTAGCCGCTCTGAAGGTGCCCCTGAGTTGGCTTGTAGCTGCTCCCTTCCCCAGGCCACGGCCAGTAGCCAGGCCTTAGCAACATCCTGTAGCTGCGCCCCTAGAAGGCCACGGCCAGTAGCCGGGCCCTATTGCAGGAGACAGCCTGTAGCCGTGACCCTAGAAGGCCATGGCCAATAGCCGGGCCCTATGGCAAGAAACGGCCTGTAGCCGCTCCTCCGTCAGGTGCTGAATCCTGTTCACCAACCTACAACTCAGATGGATTCCCCAGCCTGGAGGAGTACTGGAGAGGCCCCGTGACTACCCCAGGCCTCTTCTCCCTGTAGCCAGATCTGGAAAGGACTTGCCTGACGGACTCCGACGTAGGCCGACGCTGCAGCCCCTTCCTAACGGTGCCACTGAGCACCGGGGACAGCAGCCCTCGGGACCCCCAGACCGCCCGCAGGACCCCCGGGCGGGACCTCCCTACACCCAGACACCAGAGATCTTCGTCCTCTGTCAGGCGCCTAAGCGAGAAGTTCAGGCAGTTATTCGGCCCCAGCCCTGAGGGCTGTACTCCTGTCCCAAGCTCCGAAAGTGCGGGGTCCTTTGCCACCCGCAGCCCCGGATGAGAGAGGACGCCCCTTCACATGATCCCATGGCCCCAGAGCACAGAGGCCCCCGGCAGAACCCAGCCCCGTCAGTAGTGAGGCTGGGTCACCTCTGTCGCCCTTGTATCTGACCGTCATGATGTCCAGACCCGAAGGGAGTGACAGTGAAAGCACAGCGTCCGTGACTTAGTGACGGGAAGGTAGAGCATTGAATTAACCATATAAAGGAAGTCAGTGAGAGAAGCACCAGTGACAATATAAAAGTGGTGGAGTGAATAAAAGTAACAGTGAAATACGGGTCTATTATAGTGAATACGCTACCATCTGATAATGCCGCATCATACTAAAATCATACACAGACCCCAGTGTTAAAGTAATAATTGCCAACAGTGAAATAGTACCACCCACTCCACAAATATATAAAACTTGGACTTCCTGCAATGATAGTATATAAACCTCTGCCCTAAGTGCTATTCACCTTGCCTGACCTTGACCTGAGTAGTATCCTGCTTGATACTAATATCCCATATCTAGGCCTAAGAATTATAATTGTCAAGTGTATCTGTATTCGTGACATCTACCCATTCCACTGTAGAATTTAGTAATACACGTGTAAGGTTGTTGCCTTGAGTTTTTGTGTCCTGCCTCTCTCCTATTTGTCTAAGCTCCGGGCTAGAAAGAGAGCCCAGCTACACACTAGGTGTCAGAGGGACGGGAAGCCGACCCTAAAACACCTAGCATTACACATATAGTATTGTGCTTTAACATATTATGCCTACATATCACTCAGGCATGCCCACTGTCGTACCAAACCAGTCATAATGTATTAATATATACATATACACATTACAATTACTTTGCAAGTTCATTAAGTGAAGTACATAATATTGTAAAAGTTACATAATTGAGGGAATATTGTATTTGGGGGAGGCGGTGGCTGAATTGGTAGAGAGGTGGCCTACAGTCCTTATTGACCCAGGTTCAAATCCCGGCTGGGGTAGGGAACACTTTGTGGATTTGAATGTCTTAAAAGCAGACTTTACTAATCTACCAGAAGACCCGCCGACATGTCGTAAATATACCCCCACTAATACCAGTACACCAGTCCTGTATGAGTTAGTCCTAGCATGTAATCAGTATGGACGGCGGGCGTTAGTGCCAAAGTGGTGACATGTGGGGGTGTAGGAGGACTACTGGGACTTGGGGATAGGCCCTGAAGCCTTTGTCCAGAGCCGGAGACATTAAAATGAATAATAATTATAATTGCAGTTATATCGCGTTAATGCAGTTGTAGTTACATTGTGGAATGCAACTGTTACGCAAGTGTGACTGTACCATAACACTGTGTTAATGCAACTGTTACATAACTGTGGTTGTAACAAATTGTAGTTACATAACTGTGGCAGTTGTAACATAATTGCAGTAATGCTATCGTTAGTAGTTACATAATTGTAGCAATTCTAATATAACTGCAGTAATGTTATCGTTTGTAGTTTGTTATGGGGGTGTATATTACGGTGCACTCTTAACCCTTAATTAACCCTCTCAGTGTCAGTCATGCGATTCGCGTTTCATGTGGATTGTTCTAAAGATGTTCAGTCACTCGAATCACGTTCCTAAGCACACAAAAATTCGCCAAAAATTAAGTTTCTGGCAGATTTGCGTCAAATTTTGATGCATCGTAGAGAATGCAGTGCTTTCCAATGGTAAGGCAATGGCAACACTGAGCTGCCTCACGGGGCCCAGCACATAGTGATAAGACTCACTCTCTTCCAAGTAGCCAGGCGGTGAGGTTGCGTCGAGTGTACTGTCCCTTTAAACTCCTACTAATTCTCCCCCTCCTGCCCGAGCCGAAGCCCATATGGACTCAGTGTGATAATGCAATATTTGTGAGCATATTTGTATGTGATATTGTTGGTGGAACATAGATATATGTCACGAAAAGGAATTTTGTCTATTATCAAGCGTTAGGCTTAGAGGCGATATGCGTGTTCACTGTTGCGAGGTTTCGCCTCTTGCCCTCCCCAAGGCCCTATGGCGTGATTACAAATACGTATATAATGACGTGTGAAAGATATTGCGGCTGGCTTGGTGAAATTATGGAACCATAGTGTGGAATGGGGTAGGCATCATGTACAGTTTTTATAGTTGGGAAGGAAGAATAAGAGGTGTTTAGGGATGGAATTGTTGTGATTCTGATAGTGAAAATGCATATGGAATTGTGTGAAATATACGTCAAACATGCTGCAGGTGTTCGTGAAGGAGTGTGGTGTGTGCCAATACGACAGAGTCGCAGCGAGTGTTCACAGAGAAATATTTCATGCATTGACTGACTTAGCTAAAACAAAGCGCAAGTGTCAGAGACAAGAAATATGCCACAGCCACATATACATATGTATGTTGTGCAGTGAATGTTCGTGGAGAAATCTATTGTGTGCATCGCATGTGGTTTAGGCAAATGTATCGCAAGGAGAGAAGAAAATACGCCACAGCCACAGACACACACACACACGCACACACACTCACTCACACCCACACATGCACACACTCACCCACACATGCACACACACACCCACACACGCACATGCTCACACTACATAACTCCTCATCTTCAAGTTACTGCCAGCATCTCAACACCTCTTGAGGAAGAGAGTTATCTGTATTTTGTTGATCTGTATAGAAATAGTTCTATAGTTCAATATTTTTTACACAAATAAGTAATGTTTTTTACATACACACATATGAGATGGAAGAAAATTCAGCTTCAGTATCAGAACCTAGCAAAAAGACTAGTGGTCTTGTCGAGTTTCTAACAGCACTATCAAAAACCTTACGATATTTTACGTGTATATTTTGAGTAGATAATATGTAGCCGTGGGTGAGGCAGGGAAAGAATGTTTTTTATCTTGCATGCAGGTGAGGAAGAGTATTCAACGTTTGTCGTCCAATTACTCCGAAACTATTGGACATATCGATTTCCCGTAAGAACCATGATAAAGAGCAGTAAATTCTACGTATGTTCATTTGCAGAATATAAGCCTCTGGGAGCATTTACTGTTGGAAAAGTTGGGGAACAGACTATTTCGGTAGAGTCGAAAGCACTCGGAGGAGTAATCTCACTTTGTCGGCCAATTGCTCGAAAACTATTGGACGTATCGATTTCCTATAAGAACCATGATAAAGAGCAGTAAATTCTACGTATGTACAAGACATAACAATATAATATCTATGATAAGAATTCGCTGTTACGTAGGCGGGAATATTGCGTATGCTGTGCGCACATCACGAAAGTGACATACGGACGTGAGTTCCCAGTCGTTTTTGGCGATTTACTCGAGAAATATGAGGCGTATCGAAACCAGCATTAGGTAATTAGAAAGCTGTTGAAATTCTGCATAATATTATGCAATAAAAACATAACATGTGCGAGAAAAAATCAGTTTTAGAGCTCCTTGATTTTTTTCAAAAATGGCTTTCAGCTTTTGGCTATTTTCTCGAAAACTGCAAATCCTATCAACACCGAATTTCTCTCTTTAGAAAGCTGATGAAATTCTCTATCAAAACTTCTAATAACATTTTCCTGTATGATGGAAAACATTCGAATGGTGATGTTGGGAAGTGAACGTGATGTAGCAAAATGTTTATTCACGGCCGCCTAATGTTGTTTTATTCGTGTTTTCATGTTTTTTTTGTGGTGCTTATCAGCTAGAACAAACATCGACAAATAAGATGACATAGGTTTCATGGCAGTATATTGATGTTTGGGTGACGAAAATAAGGAGAGAATACGTGTTATTTGCCGCATGCGGGCAGCTGGGCCGGGTGGCTTCGCAGAAAAAATCGTGTGCCGGACAACTTACTGAAACTTTCCGTGCACGAGAGGGTTAAGCACCAAAAGGGATAAGATAAAGTTTGCAAGAAAACTAACTTAACTTTACTGTACACTATAACATACTCAACCGATGAAGAAACCAGGGTTCGTTTTACAAAAGGGAGGGTTCATATAGGCCTCAGGATACAAATATAAAAGAAGTTATTTCTTACCTAACCAGAATACACTCAGTAGAAGCTAAGTACTCACAAAGCTCGAGGAAACGTGCAGACTTCGAAGGTTAAATCCAGATATAAATCACACACTAGCGTAAATGGAGGAGTGAACCAAAAATGGGAAATGGTACACAAATAGTGTGTTTTGTAATCAAAGCCATGTATTTAGTGTTGGGGAAAAGTGCAACACAATGTGACAAATGTGTAACATGACAGTAAATGGGATAAAATGTGTACAAATGACAAAAATGTGCAGGAATGTGTATACAAAAATGAGACTAAATGTGTGTCTGTACAAAAAGAGACAAAAATGTGTACAGGGATGTGTGTACAAATAAGACAAATGTGTCTCTTCACACTTTCCTGGAGTTTATAAAGGAGACTTACTCCGCCTTTCTCAGCTAATTAACCACTAGGCTGTCTTAAAAATAATCTCTGTCCATACAGAAACAATAGAGGCACCTGTTACCAATGAGGGCCTCATACATTTCAGACAGAACCAATTGCGTGCCATCAAGAGCGTGACAAAAGTGCCATTTAGGCTTCTAATTGGCAAACATCCCTACTTTGCTCCTCCCACATTATGTCACACCCACAGTTCAAGGACAAGAGGAACTTTCTGGGTAATTTGTGAGAAAAACATCTGGTGTGCTATCAGCTGAGAAGGCAAAAATGACCACTGGTTAAATACAGCTGGGGACCAGGGTTACCCTTACAGCCCGCAAAACTGATAAGAAAAAAGATTTATGTTCTTAATGGCTCGCTTCTCTCTTCTTTCATTATCATCTTATCTTCTATTTCACCTTTTCGCTACTGGGGTAACTACGCCGTGATAAGTTACATAACTAGCAACTGCAACATAATTGGAGTAATGCTATCGTTTGTAGTTACATAATTGTAGCAATTGTAACATAATCGCAGTAATGCTATCCTTTGTAGTTACATGACTGTAGCAATTGTAACATAATTGCAGAATGGAAGCATTTGTAGTTACATAATTGTAGCAAGTGTAACATAATTGCAGTAATCACAAGTGTGGTCATTGTAGCTATATAACTGATACACATGTATATAATTTATACAGTAACAGCAATGGAATCATATCATGAATCAGCCATATTTGATGTGCTTATTTATTTGGGACACCATAGGTGTATTGGCTTGGTTATGTTTCACAGTTTATGTGAGACACCATACGTGTATTGGCTTAGTTATGTTGCACAGTTTATGTGAGACACCATAAGGGTATTGGCTTAGTTATGTTGCGCAGTTTATGTGAGACACCATAGGCGCATTGGCTTAGTTATGTTGCAAAGTTTATTTGAGACACCACAGGTGTATTGGCTTAGTTATGTTGCACAGTTTATGTGAGATACCATAGGTGTATTGGCTTAGTTATGTTGCGCAGTTTATGTGAGACACTATAGGTGTATTGGCTTAGTTATGTTGCACAGTTTAAGTGAGACACCACAGGTGTATTGGCTTAGTTATGTTGCACAGTTTATGTGAGACACCATAGGTGTATTGGCTTAGTTATGTGAGACACCACAGGTGTATTGGCTTAGTTATGTTGCACAGTTTATGTGAGACACCATAGGTGTATTGGCTTAGTTATGTGAGACACCACAGGTGTATTGGCTTAGTTATGTGAGACACCACAGATGTATTAGCTTAGGTATGTTGCACAATTTATATTTAAATGATATCTGAATCCCATATTTTGTTATTTTATATAAAATTATACATACAGTATTTACATTATTTACTTAGTTTCGTTTATACCACACATCACTTGATACTATAATCCTCCACAGGTTGTGAAGTCAACTTGATATGTTTCATCTTTAGGTACTGATCGTTAGTACTAATGTGTGTGGTTGAGTATAGCATACTGTTGCTAGCTCCTTTTGTGTTAGCCATTTTCACATGATTTTCCTTGTAACTGTAATATGAAGGACACATGTAATAAGAAGGATACAGGTCTCGGAGTCCCCAGTCGGGGGGGAGGGCATAAATTCCCTCACCATCAACCCCTCTCCCGGTGACGACTCAGAGACATGCCTGGGACCACTGTCTGACTCACTTCATTTCTGCAACATTCGCGGCCTTTCCTCCAACTTTCGCTCTGTTGAGCACCACCTCTCCATCTCTAAACCTCACCTTCTTTTCCTAACTGAGATTCAGCTGTCTGAGGCAACTGACAACAAACCCTTTTATGTATCCTCCTACTTTCTCTATACTCATTTCAAAGCCAAAGATGGCTGTTGTGTATATATATGCAACGACTTATCTTGCTCTCGTGTTCCTGAACTTGATTCTTCTGAATTCTCTACACTCTGACTTCGGCTTTCGTGTTATTCTCTGACTAAATATATCTGCGCTGTTTACTTATCCCCTAATTCCACTGACTATCAAAAATTCTTTGACTATCTTCTGCGATGGAACACATTCTATCCATTTCTCCTTTCTCTGAAATCTCCATTTTAGGAGATTTCAATGTTCACCACCACCTTTGACTCTCCTCTCCTTTCACCGATCCACCTGGTGAACAAGCCTACACCTTTTCTATCCTTAATGACCTAGAGCAGCTTGTACAGCACCCTACTCGTATCCCTGACCGTCTTGGAGAGAGCTCCAACATACTTGACCTTTTCCTTACAACTAATCCTTCTGCTTATACTGCTAATCTTTTCTCTCTGTTGGGCTCTTCTGATCACAACCTTGTCACCTTAACCTGTCATATTGCTCCGGTACGGCCTGTGGACCCTCCAAAGAAAGTCGTCTGTGGCACTTTGGAGCTGCGGATTGGGAGGTCCTCAGACAGTACTTCTTTGATTTCCCCTGGAATGATTATTGCTTCCATGGCCAGGAGCCATCTGAGTGTGCCTTGCACATTACAGAGGCTATTTTCTCAGGCATGGAAGCATACATTCCTTTCTCATATCCTTTGACTTATGCAAGAAAACAATAGTTTAATCACACCTGTTCTAATGCTGTCCGCAACAAGGAGAGGGCTTATAAAAGGTACTGGAGCCAACCCACCCCTGAATCACATCTTTTATACTTTTCTGCCCGGAATTGTGCTAAGTCTGTTCTTCGCTCTGCTAAAAAAAAATTCATCCGTACTAAATGCGCTCAACTCTCCAACTTGATTCTTCTCGCTCCTTCTGGCACCTTGCCAAAAACCTTTCTAACAACTTTACCTCATCATCCTTCCCTTCTCTTTTCTACTCTGATGGCTCTGTAGCTATTTCTTCTACTGATAAAGCAGATCTCTTCACTCAGACTTTCTCCTCCAACTCCACCTTAGATGATTCCGGTGCTGTTCCTCCATCACTTTCCTCCTCTGACTCCCTCATGGCTGACATTAAAATTTCTTCAGCTGATGTACTATCTGCCATCACAGGCCTCAATACTAACAGGGCATTTTGGGCCCGATGGAGTCCCTCCTGTTGTTCTCAAGAACTGTGCTTCTGTGCTTACACCCTGCCTAGGCAAACTCTTTCGCCTTTGTCTGTCAACTTGTACCTTTCCTTCTTGCTGGAAGTTTGCTCTCATTCAGCCAGTCCCAAAGAAGGATGACCATTCCCAACCCTCGAACTATCGTCCAATTGCTTTAACATCCTGTATGTCAAAAGTTTTCGAGTCAATTCTTAATAGAAAAATTTTGAAGCATCTTTCCTATCACAACCTTCTTTCTGATCGTCAGTATGGGTTCCATCAGGGACGCTGCACTAGCGATCTTCTCACCTACCTTTCAGACTCCTGGTCATCCTTCTTTCGGGACTTTGGCAAGAGCTTTGCTATTGTACTTGACATCTCAAAGGCTTTCGATCGAGTCTGGCATAAATCTTTAATTTCCAAACTGCCCTCTTACTGTTTCTATCCTTCTATCTGTGCCTTCATCTCTAGCTTCCTTTCTGGTCATTCTGTAGCCGCTGTTGTAGACGATCATCGTTCTTCTCCTAGATCTATCAACAGTGGTGTTCCTCAGGGCTCTGTCATATCATTAACTCTCTTCCTTTTATTCATCAATGACCTAAGCTGTACATCTAAAACTGTCCACTCATACGCTGATGACTCCACCCTTCACATTTTCATTTGGTTATCTCAGCAGTTACTTCAACAGACTAGGGATGAGGCTATGGCACACCTAATGTCTGACCTGGCACTCGTATCTCCGGCTGGGGTAAAAATAATCATGTTTTTAATGCATCAAAGACTCAGTTCTTACACCTATCAACCCGACAAGATCTTCCACAGGTATACCCATTAATGTTTAATAATATTTAGCTTAGTCCTGCATCATCCTTGAATATGCTTGGGGTTTCATTCACTCGGGACTTATTTTGGAAAGATCATATTACATATCTTGTAAAATCTGCTTCCAAGAGATTAGATGTGCTAAGCCGACTCCATTCCTTCTTTGCCCCTGCACAATTGTTGACTCTGTGCACTGGTTTTATCCGCCCCTGTGCGGAGTACAACTCTCATGTGTGGGGAGGTTCCCCACATACAGCTCTTCTCAGCAGCGTGGAATCAAAGGCTTTTCGTCTCATTAACTCTCCTCCTCTTACTGGCTCCCTTCAACCTCTGTCTCTTCGCCGCACTGTTGCATCTTTATCTCTTTTCTATCGCTACTTCAATGGTCACTGTTCCTCTGAACTGTCTGCTTGCATCCCTCCACCTCTATGACGGGCGCGTAGCTCCCATATAGCAGCAAACTCTCATCTCTTTTCTGTCCAACTCTCTAATGCAAGAGTTAGCCGTTACTCACAGTCCTTCATTAATACAACAGGTCAACTCTGGAACTGTCTCCCTCTGTCTGTATTTCCTGCTTCCTATGATCTCCAGTCTTACAAACTCAGTGTGTCCAGGCATCTCGAAATGAACGGATCTTGAATTTGGCTCTCTCTTGTATTTTGTTTTTCTCTTGCAGGGATTAAAAAAAAAAAAAATTTGATTCTCTGCTTTCGCCAGATTTTCATATATATGTATTGTATGTTCAGGTAAGGGTATACATTGTCTATCACTGTGTATGTACGTACGGTAGTATGTAAATGAAGTAGTACTATTAAACTAATATAGTAAATGTTCAACTCACTGATAATAACTGTGGGGTGGTGATGATAGTGATGTTGGTTGAAGGGTGTTGGTAGGGTTTGATTGAGGTAGGTCAGGGTCCTGGTATGACTGTGTCAGCACTCTGTGTCCTCACTGTGGGGTAGGTAGACAGGCTAGCAAGCAGGCAGGCAGGAGCAGGATGGCAGACTGGCGTTGCCTGGCACTTGTACTGATTGACTTGTTAGGATGATCTTAGCAAATGATGACACTCCTGAGCCGCTGCCTTACTCTGGTAGTGGTGGAGGAGATGGTGGTGGTGGGGAAAAGTGGTGGAGGTCGTGGTGGAGGGTGGAGGAGCTTGGAGGAGAGAGGAATGGAGTCATATGTGTTGATACATCACCATGCTGGGTCAACAGTGTTAGCACAGTATAGATGCACTTCCTCCTTTCTCACTTTTGCTTGTTCCCTTCTTCTTCTTAACTTGTAGTGTTGGATTTTCCTTACTTGTTGAGATCAACTTGTAGGCTTGTATAGTTGTTGATAGATGTAGTTTATCGCTGCTGTTGTTTCTCTTAAATCGTGGAGTTGTGGTTGATGTGGTTAGGCGTGATTAGGGATGAAGTTAAGGTGGGTAGATACTCCGCCAGCTCTTGCTTTCTGCTTCGCTTTTGTTTGTTTGTTTTTGTTTGTTTCTTGTTACTTGTGATTGCGTGAAGTCACCAGATAGAGCGTAGTCGTAGATTATTTTGATTGTAGTTTGCTCGTTGATTGTTGATTGAGACGTTTATCGGCTTCGTTTTCTGCTCGCCATCAGTCTCAGTGAGCGTAGTTTATTGTAGTTTACCGTTGTAGCGGTTCAGGAGAGTAGTCTGCCGCGTATATCGATGAATGTATAACCTAATATCGATGAGCGTAGTTTATCGTTGTATAAACTCGTAAGGCACAGTTTGTCGTAGTTTACCATTTTCACTGCAAGCCACCAATGTAAGTGAACCGCTGCCACCAATGTAAGTGTGAACGTCGCTGGGGAGTGTAATTCTATAGAGAAGGTTGTCTTGTTTCGTCAATGGGAGAGACACCAGGAGAGAGTAATGGTGAGGCGTGTAGGAGATATCAGAATAGGCCTTCTTTGTTCCGTTATTCTCTTAGTATTTTAAGTGGGATGATGAAATAGGCAGATTTGGTTCGGTGGAGTTTATTGTAAGACAGTTACTTGAATAAAAGTTAAGAGCTTGGCGTGACCCATGTAGCTTATGGTTAGTACGGTAGCAGTTTGTGCTAGCTGCCGTCCTCCTACTTTGTTCTCACTCTCCTACTCCTTATTGGTCTATCCTTGTCTAACTCTTGTTCTCACCTGTCCTACTGTTTTTCTTCCCCTGTTCTACTAACTTTTCTGCATGTGATATCGGACTTATATCTCCCTCTAGCTTCCGGCTAAACTGTGTGGGCGTATGTGTGTGTACGTTTGTGCTTGTGTGTTTATCGGTCATATTTCCGGCACATGATCAGGGGTGTTTGGCATTCTTGATTCGTCTAGGCAAGGGGATGTATAGTTGTCTCTTCCTGGAGAACTCAGACACAACTATCTGTTTTACATATTGTTACCTATGTCTATGTAGCTGCATACCATAGTTACATATAGTATTGTGTTATAACATATTATGCCTACATATGTAGGAATGTGGTGTTCGGCCGTGGTGTCGGGATGGAGAGTTGGAATATCACGTGAGAAAGAGTGCTGGGATGTGGTTGGACATATTGTGTAGGGATATGTGTTTGCATGTTTTGTGGGGAAGTGTTGTAGGGATGTCATGTGTCTTGTAGGGATGTCTTGCTTAGGGATGTGATGAGCGGAAGTGGTGTGGGAATGTCGCGTGAGGTGGGGACGTACGCTGTGTGGGGATGGTTTGTGGTCGTGAGGGGATTTGTTGTGTCTTGTGGGAATATCTTATTTTACATGGAAATATCGTGTCGGAATATCTAGTGTCTTGTACTGTGATCTCGTGAGGGAATGTGTTGCTGGGTTCTATTGTAGAGATGTGCTGTGGTCATGTGGAGGTGCTCTCCGGAAATGTGTAGTCATGTTCCCGTACAACCTGGAGCCACAAGGAAGAGTGAGTTAGCGGGAACCTTGTTTCGTTATGATATCCAGTCGTAAACCAAACCTCTTTCTCCTTTGACTCAACCCCCACTTCCCTAGTCTCAAGTCTTTCTCCTCTGCCCGCTTTGCTCTCTCTCTCTCTCTCTCTCCCCTTTTATCCAATTCCTTTCTCGTCACTCATTTCTTGCCTTTTAAATAACCCCTTCCTATCCTTGTTTCCTTTCCCCATTCTTTGCCTTATCTCCCTCACTCAGTTTCTCCTCCTTCGTTATTCTCCAATCTTCCCCGTGCCTTCTGGCCTTTTAGTTTTCACTTCTCATTTCTTCTGTCTCTTTCTGTCCTCTCCCTTCCTTTCCCTTATCTTTCTTATTTCCGCTCCCACTCCCTCTACTTTGCAGCTCATTTTCGTCTCCTCTCTTATCTTCTTTTCTCATTTTTCTATTCTCTCCTCACTTCTTTCATGCTCTCCCTTCCTGTTTTCATGATTTTTTCTTCTCGTTCTGTGTCTTGCTTACAGGTGTTAGTTAAGCATTCCACAGGTATACAGACTGAGCTACCTGGATGTTGTATTACTGTACATTGTTATATTAGTTTGTAATTGCACAGTGTTATCTACCTATCCATTTTTCTATCTATATATGTGTACCTGTTTATCTTTTTAACTAATAATGGCTAATATTGTATGGCTTAGCAAATTTAGAATACTAAAGTTGTCCCGTAATGAGAAGTTAAACAATGATTAAAATGTCGGGTATAACCTTAGGAGAAGATCCAGATGGCTGTTCCGTTTGGGAGGACTCCTGCGGTATAATGACTTAAGGGAACTTCCATCCATATACCTAGGCTGCTTCCCCCAAGGAAAGGGAGTTAGCCGAGACAGGACGACACAATCCTAATTTACTCATCCACTCAAACACATTCATTCGCATCTTAGCCCCAAAGGGGAGAAGGGACAGATCCTCACCGCACCACGCCGCAGGGCCCAACAGCAGAGCTGGTTTACCCCTGCCAAATAATAATAGACCCATCCCCTTACCTGCACTTGACCTGATTAGCTGATCAGACCAAATGCGGGAGAATATCCCCCCAGGACTGCGTCGTCATTTATTCATTCACAATTTCTCACCATTTATTTCTGTCACGCACAGCCACTCTTCCTTGCACAACATACATCCCTTGCACATAACGCTTTCTTCACACTGTCCATCCATCCTATTCGTGGTCTCCCTCTCACCATTACACCTCTCACATCAGATCTAATTATCTTTTTCACCAATTGCTCATTACCATTCTCTCCACATGCCCAAACCATCGCAACACCCTCTGCTCAACTCGATCAGCCATCTCCCGAACAACTCCAGTTCTCCTTTGCACTTCTTCATTTCACACTCGATCCATACGCATCACTCCACACATACTTCTCAGACACCTCATCTCCATTACATTCAAACTTTTCCTCTCTGCTACACCCATATTCCATGTTTCAGCCCCATATAACGCAGTCGGTACCACAACATCCTCATACAGCCTTCTCTTTACATCCATTCTAAGCGAACGACATCGAAACACTTTTTTTTATTCCTCTTAGCACCTTTCCTAATTCATTCATTCTAAACTTCACTTCTGTATCTATTCTTCCATCCACAGCAACATGTGATCCTAAATACTTAAAACACACTACCTCCTCAAGCAACTCACCGTTCAAAACTATATTCATCCTCCTACAATCTACCGACCTCGTACACATCATCACTTTACTCTTATTCTCATTTACTTTCAATTTCCTCCTTTCACACACCCTTCCAAACTCCTCTGTCAACTGTCTCAATCTCTCCTCTGAATCAGTCACCAGTGCAGTATCATCTGCAAACAGCAGCTGCTTCAGATTCCACTCTCTACCATCAACATTCACCAGACTTAGACCTCCACCTAAAACTCTTGCATTCACCTCCCTTACAACACCATCCATATAAATATTAAACAACCAAGGCGACATCACACATCCCTGCCGCAGCCCCACGCTCACGGGAAACCAATCACTCACGGTATTTACCACTCTTACACACGAACATGTGTAACGTGGGAACGTGCCAGGTAATAATGATGCCGTTTCTCGTACACACAGAAACGCACTTAGGGCCACAAACCTCTTACATAGTTTCGGTGATAATGTTATGCTGGGGGGTCGTCAAAGCAGAGAAATGCATCTGGTTGTGCTTGCTAATGTGCCACGGTGATTATGTGAAATTTCAAGGGTATAAGCACAGTGTACACTAATACATATTTTCCTTCATGTTAAATTTCCACTCTTCTTCTGCCGGCATTTGACTTTAATCCGGTCATTCCTATGATGCACTCGTTGTTCATTTATTCTTGCTACAGCCAGACAAATTCTACAGCTTAGAAGTTATCTATTTTACAGGTTAATTAAGCGTGTTTCTAATTCCTCCAACTTGAAACATCTAACGAGAACAGAATCGCCTGAAAAATAAAAAAAATAATATAAAATATGCCTTGTTAGAGAAAGGGTTTAGAGGATCGGTAAGATAATTGTAAGGTATCCAAAGAATAATAGTCTTGGGAAATTTCCCTGACTGCGACTTCTTTTTCTTATATTCTTTTTCTCTCATTATCATCTGAAGTCGTAAGTACATTTCCAATATTATAGTCCCGCAGGCAAAAGCGAGGGAATGTTGTTTCATGGAATTTTTGTGAAGCATTTGTTAGCATTTAGGTGGAGGTGTGTTATGATTTATATAACATTTTTGCACACAACATTATTTTCGCAAGTCTCTTCAACCCGGAGGAGTTAGATATACCGCAGTCTTCGTTAACACCTTCATTACGACGGGCATCATCTGAACTTAAGAATATAAAAAAAATCAGGAGACAGCAAGAACAAACCAGCATGGGCACTCAATGACAGTATACCTGTTGCTCGCGGTGACAAACATCAGTTACCATAAGCATCAGCTAACAACCTCCCAAAGAGGGTTACTTTGGTCCAGGTTCATTGATGCCATTCATTGTGTCATGTCCATCATGTCCAGACGGCTGTCAGATCAGCTCAGGTGACTTAGACCGACGATGTCAGTTAAGAACTATTTAGGTCAATTTAGGGTCGTCAGTGTTACTTCAGCTCTGGCCGGGTCTATGACATCTATTTCTGTCTAGTCAGGTAGTTTCAAGCAAGATTACGAAAAATCATGTTTAGACAGGCTTCTGTCGATTCAGCTAAGCCCATTCAGTCCAGTAAAGCCTAATTGGGTAATTTGAGACTCAGGCGGGCCAATAAGGTCTAATCAAGTCGCACTCAGTGATTCAGGTTGTAAGGTCAGTTCAGGTTAGCTGGATCCATTTAGTGCTATTCATATTGTGTGCATTCATTCAGGCCCAGGTAGATTAATTTAAGTTCAGGTAGATTGGCTTGGGAAGAGGGAAGGGTTCCAGAGGACTGGAAATCAGGTATAATTGTTCCTCTGTACAAAGGAAAAGGGGAGAGAGAAGTATGTGGTAACCATAGGGGTATTTGCCTTCTTAGTGTGACTGGTAAAATATATGGTAGAATACTCATTGATAGGGTTAGGCATATGACAGAGGAGCTAGTTGGAGAAGAACAAGGGGGATTTAGGAAGGGAAAAGGGTGTGTAGATCAGATATTTGTTCTAAGATGTTTAGTGGAGAAGTATCTAGAGAAGGGAAGGAAAGTGTACGCTGCCTTCATGGACTTGGAGAAAGCTTATGACAGAATAGATAGGAAAGGTATGTGGAAGGTATTAAGAATATATGGAGTGGAGGGGAAATTGTTGAGTGCTGTGAAGAGTATGTACGAGGGAGCTAGGGCTACGGTGCGAGTGGATGGTGAGCTGAGTGAGTTCTTTGATCTCAATGTGGGACTGAAACAGGGGTGTGTAATGTCTCCTTGGCTGTTTAATATATATATGGATGGGGTCGTAAAGGAGGTACAAGGTAGGGCAGTGGATGTGGGGGTGGCCTTAATGAATGAGGGTGAGATTTGGAAGCTTCCGGTGTTGCTGTTTGCTGATGATACAGTATTGTTGAGTGAAGATGAATGGGAGTTGCAAGGTTTGGTGAATGAATTTGGGACAGTGTGTAGGAGGAGGAAGCTGAAAGTTAATGTAAACAAAAGTAAAGTTATGGTGTTTGAGAGGAATGAAGTCACAGCGTGTGCAGTGAGGTTGGATGGTGAGGATATGGAGAATGTGAGTGCATTCAAGTACTTGGGTAGTGTGATGAGTAAGGATGGAACTTTGGGGGATGAAGTACGTGAAAGGGTACAGCAGGGAAGGAAGGTTGTTGGCACACTGAAAGCAGTGATGAGAAATAGGGAGGTGAGTATGGAAGTTAAGAAGTCACTGCATGATGGTATTGTGATCCCTACCCTGACGTATGGAAGCGAGGCGTGGACCTTGCAAGAGGGGAACAAGTCAAGAGTGAGAGCAGTGGAAATGAGTTACTTGAGAGGAGCATGTGGAGTGACATGGAGGGACAGGTTGACGAATGAAGAAGTGAAGGAACGTTGTGGGGTAGATGTGGATGTGGTTGAAAAGATTAGGAGAAATACACTGAGGTGGTTTGGACATGTGGAGAGGATGGAGAATGAAAGACTGACTAAGAGGGTGTATGTAGGTGAGGTGGAGGGAGGGAGAGGGAGGGGTAGACCGAGGATGAGGTGGAGGGATGGAGTTGAGAGGTATATGAGGGAGGGGGGGGGTGAGTTGGGGGGAGGGGAGTCAAATGGTGGGTGACAGAGTGACTTGGAGGCGTTTTGTCTGCGGCCACCCTTTGCGGGATTAGGGCGTCGGGCTATAGATAGATAGATAGATAGGTAGGTCCGGTCAGTTAATGGCATATAGGTCCACGCAGATTTTTGAAATTAAAACTAAGCCATTTTAGTTCACCTCCATTCAGGGCTCTTTAGGGCACTTTAAGTTCGGTTAAGTCCATTTAGACCGAGTTAGGCCAGCTCCTGTCATTTAGGTGCATTCAAATTCGATAGGATTCAGTCAGGTCAGTTCAGGTGTTTTGAAGACTCTTGATATCCAGTTAGGATAATTAGGTCCAGTTAAGTCCATTTGGGTCCAGTTAGATCCATTCATGTTATTCAGGTTCATTCAGATCACCCATATAAAATCAGGTTCATTTAGTTAGTTCAGATCAGTTTAAAGCCAATCACTTCCACCTGCTTTCATTCGCAGGTTTCACGTCAGGGTAGGCTGAATCAGTACTTGTATGTCCAGTTAAATCCAAGGAGGTTTGGTGAGATCCACCCTAATCATTTTGGTTCATTCCTACAGTGTTTATCAACCTAGGACTGTCTACAACAATGTAAACCCTTTAAGGCCACTTCAGAGCCATCAAGTCGACTTTGGAAAATTGAAATCGGTTCAGGTCATGTAAGTAAATGCGTGTGCCAAAAATCCGCAGAAGTAGCCCAGTGGTGATGTGACAGTTCAGGTCTGTCTAGAATGGATGGGGTGGGCAGCGGCGAGAGGGAGGAGTGAGTTTGGGCTGTGGCAAGTGTCGGGCAACAACAGAGAAAATGTTGAATGTAATGCAGCAAGCCAGCTTGCTGTTGTTACTTTAACTAGAAGTTTAAGCGTACCATCCTACTTGCCGAATAGTAATGCACACTTTCAAATGACACAGCCTACCTCAGAATGTATAATACTACTCATTTAGGGGCTTTAGATCCACATGCAAGTTCGGTGCTTCTGGCTGTTTTTTCAGTATATTACTGAATTGAGAAAAGTCACTTAAGTAACACATGTTTCTCTAACTTAAGCTTTGGAAAAATGTGCATAAGATTGTTTTACTTATAATCTCTGAGGTAAGTTTTGCAGCTCAGTTTGGCACTTTTGGGCTCTTCCAGCAAAACGTTATTGAATTTTGAGAAGCGTCACCTTAACAGCACCTGCTGGTATATCATATGCCTTCCAACGATGTATATAGATTCACTGTAGCTATAAATGTCTCCAGAATTGCACAGTTTTGGTGCTCAATTTTTTTTTTCACAAGTATCGTGGCAGATTTTGGGAAAAGTTTGTTAATTAACCGTATACCAGTTTATTAAAAAGTTTTCCAGCAAGTTATGTGGATCACGTGTAGCTTTAAAGTCTCCAAACTAGATTTGGTGCTGTGTGTGATACAGAACTCCATAACCTACCTTCACTAAACGTATTCAGCTCACTTCACTCACTCGAACAAGCACCGCAGCAAATCAGAAAATAGTGTGATGGTTGGAGAAGTGTGGACGACACGGCTTGTGATGATTGTGGGTGGTTGGGTAAGAAAAGTATTACGCAGAGGAGATAGGTGTTAATAAAAAAAGTGGATGTGGTAGATCGAAAAGAGGGGATGAAGGGGATGGAATGGGTTGAGTGGGTGGTGTTGCAGGGCCAAGTGAAGCTCACCCAAAGAAGACGGGCGTTGTGTAAATGGTGGCGTAGGTGGGTGGAAGTAGATTCCTCATAAAAATTTAGTGTTGATGGAGAGGCCAAAAAAAAAGATGGAATGAATCGGTAGAGAGCTGTGATCGTGATGGGCAACACTGTAGTAGTAGCTGTGGAGGTAAGACTCCCTGTGAAGATAGGTACTGTAAGCTGGCCGGTTGGGGCATGCAATTGAATTATTTCGAACCATGCTCTCAGAACAAAAAGAACAATAACAATAACAGTAAGAAAATATGAAGGAGTACTCTCAAATACGTGATATATCACACCGTAAATATCATGTATCGAACTGGAAGGTTAGAAGCTCTCTCCTTAGTTGCTCCGAAACTGAAGCACACCTGCCCAAACGATTTTGCCCAGCTAAGGAGAAACTTCATAAGCTGGACGAGTCACTATACACTACCTTAACCCGTTCACTCGTAGGGCACTTTTATTAACTGAATAAAATTGTCTGGATGTAACGAAAATGAAACTACAAATGATGTCCGTGCCCAAAGAGGAAATTGAGGAACACCGCATGAGCATCGATGCGGAAAGAGTGGAGAGTAAAGGTGCTGCGGAGTGAAGGAGGGAGGAAGGTGTGACGTCCGTGGGAGGTGTGATGCATGTATAGTGGCCAATGTTGGCGAAAGCACCATTTGTCTTGGCACGAACTGCAGTGCTGGTGGTGGGAAGCTCCACCCATCTGATCTATTTGCCACGCCACACACTTATATCGTTTAGCTTTAGTTTGAATTTTCGTTACCTGGGAAAAATTGCTTACGTATATATGCTCGTGTATATCTATATCTATCTATCTATCTATCTATCTGTATCTATCTATCTATCTATCTATCTATCTATCTATCTATTATATATATATATATATATATATATATATATATATATATATATATATATATATGAGCCTCTGTGGTACAGTTGTAAAGTGTGCATTTCGGTATACTGAAGAACAAGTGTTCGCACCCCGCCACGGTAATAAACTTTGGGAATGTTCTTCAGGCCACGTACTGCATTGGCGGACTCAAGGGGTGCTGTGGTTGAACCAGTGTCGCATACTTAGTATGCTTGCACTCAGTCGGCTTGCGGGGGCCGATTACACTTGGTTCACAGACAACACACACATCCAAAGCCACTCCAACACTACAATTACACCTACAAGCACTTCTCACCCTACATTCAATCTCTACTAGACAGCCTAAGCCACTTGGTAGAGATACATTGGCTGTATCGTCCCGACTTCGGTAGGGACAGGCCGGTCCTGCAGTGGACACACAAACGGCTGATGAGATGAGATTATATATATATATATATATATATATATATATATATATATATATATATATATATATATATATATATATATATATATATATATATATATATCAAATCAACTTCATAACAGGAGCACTGCTGAACAAAGCCCCCCCCCCTCCCCAGCCATTTCTACGAGTTCCTTGAGTGGGTCAGTCTTTACCATGTTTTGCCAGCAATCATCTCTTTTTCTTCCATCCACCGCCTTTCTGGCCTTTTACTACAACGCTTGCAATCTCTTGGATTCCAGATAGTCAGACTCTTGCTCCACCTGTTATCCCTTATTCTTCACACATGACCTGTCCACCTCCATTTCTGTTCTTTGATAGCCTCGGTTCTATAATGTCTCTGACTTTAGTCCGCTGTCTCGCTCAAGTTGATCTTTTCCTGTCTCTTAAAGATATTTCCAACACTGACATTTCCATTGCTCTTTGAGGAAGAATTAGTTGATTTTCAGTAGGTCTTGACATACGATCTGCCCACCTCCATGTCTATTCCTTTATTACATATATAATGTCTTTTACTTAGTCTGCTCTCTCACTCAAGTTGATCCCTTCAAGGCTTTCAAAGATATTCCCAACATTGACCTTTCCATTGCTCTTTGAAAAAAGATTAGTTTGTTTGCTTTTAGTAATTTTGTCAGTTTCCATGCCTCACAACAGTTCGTCATTGCCGAGATTAAACATTCCTTGTACACTTTTCCTTTCGTAGATAATGACAAGCTACTTTTCATGATGTCTCTAGTTTATTGAAAGCTTTCCATTAAATTGTAATTCACGTTTTTATTTCTTCTTGATGTCTTTCGTTACTTTTAGTATTTGCCCAAAGTAATTGTGTTCCTTGACTTCCTCAAGGATTTCTTCGCTTATTCTGATGATACTCATTGGTGTATTTCGATTATACACTAATATAGTTTTACTCCGGTTCATCTTTAGCCGCACACTGAGACTGAGATTTCCTCTGTTTAGGTTATTTATCATTTCTTGCAATATTTCAGCTGTTTCTAAAAATTGGACAGTGTCATCTGCATTTCTAAAATAGTTTAAGTTTTCTCCATCAAAGTTTACTCTTTTCTTCTCACAGTCTAGCTTCCTGAAAATACTTTCAGGGCATAGTGTAAATAATATTGGTAAAACTGTATCGCCCGGAAACACGCCTTTCTCATAATGAATATATTCTGAGTCTTTATGTAACTTCATTCATTCATTCATTGCCAGACACCATGTATCCCTAACGGGGTAGCCAAGGGCTTAGAGTTAATTGTTTTACAGGGAGGAGCACTAATCCTCCACCAACCCCACTTGACATGTAGGGAGAACGTTATGCCAACAGCATCTGGTGTTCCCAGGCGGTCACCCATCCAAGTACTAACCAGACCCAACGTTGCTTAATTACAGCAAATCCCTTTTCGTATGTATTTTCAAGCGAATTTACAATGTTTTCGTTTACTCCCTGTTCCAGCAGCAAATTTATAATTGCTATGTGCTCCACCGAGTCCAACGCCTTTTTGTAATCGACAAAATCTAAGCACAGTGGTTTACATATTCTGTAGTTATATGAGATGATTCATTAAGTGAAGATGATCAGTAGTCGAATACCCACTTCGGAATCTTCTCTGCTCATGAGGTTGGTTTTCTTCCAAATTTGTTTTTATTCCGTTCGTAAGGACTTTAGTGAACAGTTTGTAAAAAAACTGATAATATGCTAATTGGGAGAGAGTAAGATCTTTTGGGTTGCCTTTCTTGTAAAGCAACATAAATACTGCATTTCAGCATGTTTGGGGAATTTTCTTCATCTTTATACATAAGGTAAATAAGTGGGCGAGCCGGTTTTGAACTTCTTGTCGATCTGACGATAAACCTGGGACTATTTCATCTTCTCCTGGGGCTTTCCCTTTTAACTCAACTTGTCATCCATTTCCTCCTCGTCATTTTCAGCACAGCTCTAGTTATGCCTCCACCTCTTCCTCATTCAGCTCTTAATTTTTTCTGTTGTCTTTTATCTATTTTTTTTCCAGCTAATTTCTAAATCTCAATCCACCTTTCAATACATCTACTTAGTGGGTCGGAAGTTTGTGACTGAGCTGCTTCTAAACAGGGAAGAAGAATTCCCCAATCTCATCAGCCACTTCTCTTATGTTCGTCTCATGCAAGCTGGAGAAGTACGAGGTGACCTTCCTTAAATGAAATTAATGTATGTTTTGTTGGCCTGAGTTGGATCTAGCCATGTGGAGAGAGTGGAGAATGAGAGACTGACTAAGAGAGTGTATGTGAATGAGGATGAAAGATTGACTAGGGATTTATGTGACTGAGGTGGCGAGAATGGAGAATAAGATATTGACTCGGAGAATGTACGTGAGTGAGGTGGAGAGAATAAATAATGAGAGACTGACTAGGAGAGTGTATGTGAGTAAGGATGAAGTTGGATATTGTTCGAGAGAGAGAGAGAGAGAATTACATACACATATAGTTAGGTTACATACTCTCTTAGTCAATACATAGTAACTGTGTTAAAGAGGGACAAAGAGAATATTATCGCAAGAGCTAAAAGACGAGAGACATCGAGTCTGAGTTGTTGAGAGATGACTGGGAAGGAAACATGATCTGACGATTGGAATACTGGCAAGAGAATAGCTGTAAAAAAAAGAGTTGTACCGCAAAGACAAACTGTGAGAAATAAGGGAAATACTGTAGGGGAACTGTATTAACAGATGTGGATGAAAATAGTGTAGGAGGAAAAGAAACAGACTTTTGTGGGTGAAGAAAAAACAAATTGAGCACCGTAGTGATTAACAGTAAGTGGGATGATGGAATGAAATAGTGTGGAAGATCGTTTCTGGCTTTCGTATGAAGCCCGGGTGCCTAAGAAAGATGCCGTGGCGATGTAGTAGTCACTTAGAAAATATGTTACCAATTCAAGAAGTGGTAATTTGTCTTTCTTCAGAGAGTAATTACAACTTGCTGATTCTTGGCCGGGACAGAGTCTGAATAAATTCTTGAGCAATCTTTTTAATTCATTCTAAAGAAGTCACACTGACCAAGGTTATAAAAACCACAAAGCAGAATGATTGCAGATAATCAGACAGACAAAAAAAACACCAATTTTGAAGAATAACAACACACACACACACACACACACACACACACACACACACACACACACACACACACACACACACACACACACACACACGCACGCACGCACGCACGCACGCACGCACGCACGAGCGCGCGCGCGCGCGCACCTTTACTGCTCCTTTCCATCTCATCAGATTTCCGTTCATAATAGTCTTCATTCCATACCTCACCTAGGCTTCCTTCTTTTGTCGACCTTTTCCCTTTCCCTACTTTTTACTTCAGTTTAAGTATTTTCTTAACACATTCCCCGCCCCCATTCTCTCTCTCTCTCTCTCTCTCTCTCTCCACTTATTTTCACATTTCCACATCCTCCCGAACCTTCCTTCCATTTTTCTTCCGTCTTCAAAGATATAAAGCTGTCACACCCCATTATGTATCCCTCCTGTAATTCTTTTATCTCCCTCTCGTTTACACCTCTGCCTGGCCCTAATCACCATAATTCCCAAAGTACCCTTATCCTTAGATGGTATTTAGCCAGAGTTTTTTTTTTTTTTTTTTTTTAATGTGAGGAAGAAGGAACCAAAGGCAATGCGCCCGCAAAACTGTTCCTTCCAAGAGAAAAACAAAATACAAGAGAGAGCCAAATTCAAGATCCATTCATTTCGAGATGCCTGGACACACTGCGTTTGAAAGACTGGAGATCATAGGAAGCAGGAAATACAGACAGAGGGAGACAGTTCCAGAGTTGACCTGTTGCATAAATGAAGGATTGGGAGTAACGGTTAACTCTTGCATTAGAGAGTTGGACAGAAAAGGGGCGAGAGTTTGCTGCTAGACGGGTGCTACGCGCCCGTCGTAGAAGTGGAGGAATGTATGCAGACAGTTCAGAGGAGCAGTGACCATTGAAGTAGCGATAGAAAAGAGATAAAGATGCAACAGTGCGGCGAAGAGACAGAGGTTGAAGGGAGTCAGTAAGAGGGGGAGAGTTAATGAGACGAAAAGCCTTTGACTCCACCCTATTGAGAAGAGCTGTATGTGGGGAGCCTCCCCACACATGGGAGTTGTACTCCACACAGGGGCAGATAAAACCTCTGTATAGAGTCAACAATTGTGCAGGGGCAAAGAAGGAACGGAGTCAGTTTAGCACACCCAATCGCTTGGAAGCAGATTTTACAAGAGATGTAATATGATCTTTCCAAGACAAGTCCCGAGCAAATGAAACCCCAGGCATGTTCAACGATGATGCAGGATTAAGTTGAGTATTATTAAACATAAGTGGGTATACCTGTGGAAGATTTTGTCGGGTTGATAGGTGCAAAAACTGAGTCTTTGAAGCATTAAAAACAACCAAATTATTTTTACCCCAGTCAGAGATACGAGCCAAGTCAGACATTAGGTGTGCCATAGCCTCATCCCTTGCCTGTTTAAGTAACTGCTGAGATGGACGTTGTGGGAATCAAATGGAAAGGTGAAGGATAGAGTCATCAGCGTATGAGTGGATAGGGTTAGATGTACAGCTTAGAAGGTCATTGATGAATAAAAGGAAGAGAGTTGGTGATAGGACAGAGCCCTGAGGAACACCACTGTTAATAGATCTAGGAGAAGAACGATAGCCGTCTACAACAGCGGCTATAGAACGACCAGAAAGGAAGCTAGCTATGAAGGCACAGATAGAAGGATAGAAACCGCAAGAGGGCAGTTTGGAAATTAAAGATTTATGCCAGACTCGATCGAAAGCCTTTGAGATGTCAAGTGCAATGGCAAAGCTTTCGCCAAAGTCCCGAAAGGAGGATGACCAGGACTCTGAAAGGTAGGTGAGAATATCGCCTGTGGAGCGTCCCTGACGGAACCCATACAGACGATCAGAAAGAAGGTTGTGATAGGAAAGATGCTTTAAAATTTTTCTATTAAGAACAGACTCAAAAACTATTGACATACAGGATGTTAAAGCAATTGGACGATAGTTAGAGGGTTGGGAATGGTCACCCTTCTTTGGGACTGGCTGAATGAGAGCAAATTTCCAGCAAGAAGGAAAGGTACAAGTTGACAGACAAAGGCGAAAGAGTTTGCCTATGCAGGGTGTAAGCACAGAAGCACAGTTTTTGAGAACAACAGGAGGCCCATATGCCTTATTAGTACTGAGGCCAGCAATGGCAGAAAATACATCAGCTGAAGAAATTTTTATGTTAGCCATGAGGAAGTCAGAGGGTGGAAGTGATGGAGGAACAGCACCGGAATCGTCTAAGGTTGAATTGGAGGAGAAAGTCTGAGCGAAGAGATCTGCTTTATCAATAGAAGAAATAGCTACAGAACCATCAGAGTAGAAAAGAGGGGGGAAGGATGATGAGGTAAAGTTGTTAGAAAGGTTTTTGGCAACGTGCCAGAAGGAGCGGGAAGAGTTCGAGTTAGAGAGTTGAGAGCATTTTGTACGGATGAAATTATTTTTAGCAGAGCGAAGAACGGACTTAGCACGATTCCGGGCAGAAATGTATAAAAGATGTGATTCAGGGGTGGGTTGACTCCGTTACCTTTTATAGGCCCTCTCCTTGTTGCGGACAGCATTAGAACAAGCGTGATTAAACCAAGGCTTTCGTACATTAGTCAAAGGATATGAGAAAGGAATTTATGCTTCCATGCCCGAGAGAATAACCTCCGTAATGCGCAAGGCACACCCAGATGGCTCCCGGCCATGGAAGCAATAATCATTCCAAGGAAAATCAGAGAAGTACTGCCTGAGGGCCTCCCAATCCACAGCTCCAAAGTGCCAGAGACGACATTTTTTTGGAGGGTCCGCAGGCCGTACCGGAGGTTAAGGTGATAAGGCTGTGATCGGAGGAGCCCAACGGAGAGAAAAGATTAACAGTGTAAGCAGAAGGATTAGTTGTAAGGAAGAGATCAAGTATGTTGGGGCTCTCTCCAAGGAGGTCAGGGATACGGGTAGGGTGCTGTACAAGCTGCTCTAGGTCATTAAGGATAGAAAAGGTGTAGGCTTGTTCACCATGTGGATCAGTGAAAGGAGAGGAGAGCCAAAGGTGGTGGTGAACATTGAAATCTCCAAGAATGGAGATTTCAGAGAAAGGAGAAATGGATAGAATGTGTTCCATCGTAGAAGTAAGATAGTCAAAGAATTTTTGATAGTCAGTAAAATTAGGAGATAAGAAAACAGCACAGATATATTTAGTCAGAGAATGACAAGAAAGCCGAAGCCAGAGTGTAGAGAATTCAGAAGAATCGAGTTCAGGAACACAAGAGCAAGATAAGTTGTTGCATATATATACACAACAGCCATCTTTGGCTTTGAAATGAGTATAGAGAAAGTAGGAGGATACAGAAAAGGGTTTGCTGTCAGTTGCCTCAGACAGCTGAGTCTCAGTTAGGAAAAGAAGGTGAGGTTTAGAGAGGGAGAGGTGGTGCTCAACAGAGCGAAAGTTAGAGGAAAGGCCACGAATGTTGCAGAAATGAAAAAGAAGAGAGTCAGACAGTGGTTCCAGGCACCTTGAGTTGTCACCGGGAGAGGGGCTGAAGGTGGGGGCATTTATGGTCACCCCCCCCTTGGGGACTCCAAGGCTATGTTATTCGACGCCATTTTTTTGAAAATTTTGAAAAGGAAGTGTGGTTTGTGACGGACTAGGTATTCAGAGTCAAGTAATTTCACCCTCATAGTCCACATTTTGCATCATGAAACCGCTACACATCACGACAAACCATCTTGAATTAGGTGACTTATGACTACTGATTTTATTTTGCACTCCCCTGAAATTAATTAACAATAAAAACGTTTTTGTTTGGGATTATTCTGTACTCTGTATTGTAAAGTCTGAGTTTTTCCTGATTTTTGTAAATGATACAGTTCAAGTTTTTTAGGGCTTGCAAGGTTTGAGGTATTCCTGGCCTGGGCATACAGCAGACTCTGAGTTATATCTGGCTAGTGCTTATTGCAGACTCTGAGTTCCGATTGGCTCTTGTATAATGAAAGGTCTCAATAATTCCTGGTCTGTGTATATTGTTGCGTATCAGTTTTCCTGGCATGTATTTAATGAAAGGCTTCATGTACATTTGACTAGTGGATATTACAAAGTTTGAGAACTTTCGCGTTTTTTAATAGATATTTTAAGGTTTGAGTTATTCCTGGCTTTGGTACTATATATATATTGTAGGAGTTGAGTTATTTTTGGTTTGCTTCCTATATATTGCATGATCTGAATTATTCCTGGCTCGTGTATGCTGTATGATTTGAGTTATTCCTTGTTTTTATACTGTAAAGTTAATATGAATTCCTCTAGAGGAGGGTAAGAATTCAGTGCCGCTATTTCACCCGAAATGGCCCGTTATTTTTATTTAGGACTTCAGCTGCATCGTTAACAGAATTAATGAAAGCTGTGAATTACATATACCACTTTGTTCTCTGGCAGAGACACATGACACAGAATTAATGCAAACAGTTTTTGTCACTCACCATCCAACTACTGACATTATAAAATAAAATACTTCGTTTATCTACATACTATTAGGCTATATGACGAAGATAAACAATTCAGTGAGCATCTTACGTTAACATGGTTCATGTCTAACAAAGTTTACTTATTACCAAAATTCAGCACTGACAATCATACCTATTATTTCTGAGGACGAAAATTACGATGAACATACTCGTACATGAAAATCAGTTTTTGAGCAGTTGCTTAATATACATTGATAATACGTTAATACCCTAGAGTCGAGAATGTGGCCAATGGTTGGGAAGCCTGTTGCTTGCCAGCAGATGACATCACACTCTTACAGGTTAGTACCGGTGACAGTGCTTACTTTCATCACAGGGAGACTTATATCGCATACTTGCTGACTGTAGTTGCATCTCTAGATATGATATTAGCAAGTTTATCAAAGTAAACGGATAAACGTGTTAGTTGCAAACAAAACTTTACCCTAATCCTGGCCCACATTGCTAATATTTCGGGAACAAATAAACGAAGCATTGGGATTGCTATTAAATAATTAGAATTACATTATCCACCCCTACATAGACCAATGCAAATTCTTGTTACCCTTAGTGAAATATTGTTCCCCGCCTTAATTGTTATCAGTTTTCATGTTACTCAAATAGTGTACTTTCTGCTTTGTAAATAGTGAAGGCTATGACACTTAAAATTGGTAGGAGCTGTAATCTTCTGCTTTAATTCATTTTATATGAAACTTACTTCGGTTTTACTTCAGGCATTGAACTTCTACCTTAGGCTAACTCATTAATGGCATGAGAACTCACCGTCATGCTCTTCTCATGAATAATTTAGTGAATATGGTGGGGGCGCTCACCATCCACTCACTAGCTATAGCGCTGCTCTCGGGTGTCTACCCAGGGGCGTCATTTGGGGGGGGAGGGCAGCGAGGGACGCTCGCCCCCCACCCCCCCAAGTTTTCTGAGGGGGCCTCCAAGTCAACTGCAATTAATGAAACAAATATAAGGTTAACATCATGAAATTAAAAATAATTTGTATTTAGCCTCCGTACGTTTTGAGTGAAATACCTATATATCTTGTGTGTGTGTGTGTGTGTGTGTGTGCGTGTGTGTGTGTGTGTGTGTAATAGTCACAATAATTTACTAGGCATATTAAAGGATGTCAATGTAAATATGTTCCTAGCCCCCTGTTCAGTTAACTTCAGTATCGAGCTGTCTTTTTTAATGTATACTTGCTATCATTAAGAGTTTTTCCTCATCTTAGGAAGTACGTACGTACCTGTAGGTAGGAGTCTTATGAGTTCATTTAGATCAGTGGTTCCCAAAGTGGGAGGTGGAAAGATCCAGAGGGGAGGGGAGGTACCATGGGATCCTGAGGAAAAAGGGGACAGCAGGGTGGCATCAGAACGAAGTAAGCATTTTTTTTTTTTACAAAATCTGTATCACAAAATCTAAGTCACAAACACTTAAGTGACATTTATGCTTTACAAAAAAACAAAAACAAAAAAGAATTATACACGAAAGCATGGTTTTATTTTCTCTTGTGGTTCGACGTCGGAATTAAAAGTTTGAACGTTTTCTTTATATCTTGGTAACGTGGTCAGGACACGGTAGGCACCACAAGCCAGCGGCCAGCCAGTCAGACAGTAAACACCGTGGGGAGTTCATTCTGTAAGGGGCTGGTAAAGTATGGTACGTATGAACACAGTTCTATCTATCTATCTATTGCAAGACGCCTTAATCCCGTAAGGAGTGGCCACAATCAAATCGCCTCCATGTCGCCCTGTCCACCTCTGTTTCACTGCCCTGCTCCCAGCTCACACACCCCTCTCTCGTAACCCATTGGATCCCAGGGGTGCTGGGCAAGGCACTGCACTGGGAGAGTACTAAGCGTACCGCCCTCCGCCTATCGGCTCATAGTCGCGAAGTTCATAGGTCCCTACCTGGGGGTTCCCTACTTTATAAAGACTTGAAAATTCCCAGTTGTGTCCAATACTCGGGACACCGGGCTCCAATGGGATATACCCCTCCACTCCATCCCTCCATCTCATCCTTGGCCTCCCCTCCCTCTCTCCCCCCCACCTCACTCACATCCACTCTCCTCGTCAGTGTCTCACTCTCCATCCTCTCCACATAGCCAAACCACCTCAGTGTGTTTCTCCTAACGCTAATCACATCCACATCCACACCACAACGCTCCTTCACTTCCTCATTTGTCAGTCTGTCTCACCTTTGTGACTCCACATGCTCCTCTCAAATAACTCATTTCCACTGCTGTCACTCTTGACTTGTGTCCCTCCAACAAGGTCCAAGCTTCACCTTCATACCTTAGAATTGGTATCACAATACGGTCATGTAGTAACTTTTTCACTTCCTGGCTCACTTCCCTCTTTCTTATCACTGCTTTCAAGGAACCAGCAACCTTTCTTCTTTGGTGTACCCTTTCAAGCACTTCACCTCCAAACTTCCATCCTTACTCATCACATTACCCAAGTACTTAAACGCACTCACATTTTCCATTTCCTCCTCATAGAACCTCAATGTACATTCACTGACTTCACTTCTCTCGAAGACCGTAACTTTACTCTTCCCTACATTCACCTTTAGATTCCGTTTCTTACACACTCTCCCAAACTCATCCACCAAGCCTTGGAGATCCCCTTTGTCTTCATCTAACAACACAGTATGATCTGCAAACAACAATACAGGGAGTTTCCAAACACTGACCTCTCCCATTAGGGCCGCTCCAACATCCACTGCCCTAACTTGTATCTCTTTTATTACCCCTTCCATATACAGATTGAACAACCATGGATACATGACACATCCCTGTTTCAATCCAACCTTCAAGTAGAAAAATTCACTCAGTTCTCTATCTACACGCACTGCAGCCTTAGCACCCTCATATATACTCTTCACGGCATTCAACAACTTCCCATCTACTCCATATATTCTTAATACTTTCCACAATCCTTGTCTATCCACCCTGTCATATGCTTTCTCCAAATCCATGAAGGCCTCATACAACTTCTTTCCCTTCTCTAGAAACTTTTCCACTGAAGAGCTAAGAATGAATATCTGATCTACACAAACGCTTCCCTTCCTAAAGCCTCCCTGTTGTGCTCCATCTAATTCCTCTGTTATTTCCCTAACTCTGGCACTAAGTATCATACCATATACATTTCCTATTACACTAAGAAGACAAATACCCTTATGACTACTACATACTTCTTTTCCCCCTTTTCTTTTATACAGGGGAATAATTATACCTGACTTCCAATCTTCCGGGACTCTACCTTCCTGCTAGGCCAATCTGCATATCTTCCACATCCATTCTACTACTATCTTTTCCCCATGCTTCAGCATTTCACCACACACTCCATCAATTCCTGTGGCTTTCCCCATTATAACTTTCTTCATTGCTTCCACAGCTTCCATTCTACTGATTTCTTCCTCTCTTCTGTCACATCCCTCCTTCTCCCAGCCATTCCCCAGCCACTTGCACTTGCATTACTTTCATTCTCAGTGTTCGGCAATACCCTAAAGTGTTCCCTCCATCTCCTCACTTTTTCTCCCTTCTCCATTAGTAATCTACCATTTTTATCTTTCACTCCCTAACTAACTCCTTTGACACCCTGTTTAACTCCCTTTACCTCTTTCCAGAGCATTGTCTTACGTTCCCTCCACTTTGCACTCGAATTCCTTCCAAATTCCTCATCCGCTCTCTTCTTACTCTCTCTTACCAATCTTTTCACCTCTCTTCCTCTCTCTATATATAAATCTTTCATCCGTCTATCAACTTCTTCCACTCCCCTGTTTCTCATCCACTTACTATAATGCTTTCTTCTTTTGTGCCACAGCCTCTCTCACCTCTTCAATCCACCCTGTTGTTCCTTGCATCCTTTTTCGTCTTCTCCCCTCACACCACTTCACATGTCAAATTAATGTATGATATCTTGCCATGTAACTATAATAATCTCTAGGAACTGGTAGAGTATAAAGCTGCTTTAGGTAGAATATACGGCATTATTCACCGTGGTACGTAGGCCACAAAGGGCACTACAAATAACTTTGCAAAGCAGAGATCACGGAGATATCCACTGTTGCAGTAGTTTATTCATTATTCAATGCATTAAATATACGTAGTTTAGTTTTCAATTTCCTCTAATGAATTCTGAAATTAATATACTATTCTTACCTGAACGTCTTCCAGATTTAGAAATCATTTTATTTCTCCCACCTCTTAGTGCAGAGCTTACTTTTTCACATTACTTTATATGGTTCATGGTATTTTAGGGGCTAGTAAGCTAAAAGATTTCCATTTTTAATTCAATTACAAGTTTACAACTTTTCATTCTCAGTTTTATATTCATTTTCTGGAATTAGGCTATAAGAAATAAGTCAGTTTAAGCTTTCACTAATACAAATATTTTAATTGCTATTTGGCCTATTGTCTAAATTCATTAGTATATAATGCAGTGATATGTATTTTACCATGCATTTAAATTACATATTCAGCTTCACACAGAAATACTGCCAGTGCTAGAATATCTATTAGTGTGTGTGCCAGGAAGTAATTGGTTTAATAAATAATTATATACAGTATACACATATTACTGATTTAAGTCTCTAAATATAGCTTTGTATGTGGCTTCAAAATGCTTGCTGACCACCCCCCCATGTTGGGAGGTGGGAGTAGGGAGGCCTCCTAAATAGCCTATGCACCCCTCCCCCAAGGAAAATTGAAATGACGCCCCTGTGTCTGCCTTTTCCTCTCTTGCATCCTTCCTTTCTTCCATCCTCATCTGTCTTTCTTTCCTTCATTCTTTCATCGTCCTTCTGCCTACGGGTGACTTAACGCTCCCTCTTCTTTCTTTCCTTCATTCCTTCCTCTTCCTTCTGCCTTTGGGTGACTCTACATTGAGTGACGAGCCAAATGGTTTCCTGTACACCAGGAAACCATTTACTACGCTGGGTGGTAACCATATAGCCAAATTTTGGCGCCTGATGGTTTAGTGAGTAATTACAGCACTCCAATCGGATTGAACCGGTGAAGGTTTATATTCAGGGGGTGGTTGGGGTTTATTGCTCACGTAATGCCACTCAAGGATGAGTGAGGTTAGTCACTCTCATCTTAAATATCAGGACCAACTTGCCTAGCCCCGGGCTCCCTCGCTCCTCATGGGGCAACGTAGGATTGGATCATGGATGGATGGATGGATGCCACTGCGACCACGAAATTCATATCTGTCTATCTATCTGCCTATCTATCTACATTCTTTCACCGTTTTTAAAGCACAGCAATATTGAATATTGTTCCTACTTGAATCATTTAAATAATCGCCTGTGTGTGTGTGTGTGTGTGTGTGTGTGTGTGTGTGTGTGTGTGTGTGTGTGTGTGTGTGTGTGTGTGTGTGTGTGTGTGTGTGGTTTAATTCAACTGTCCATTTCAGCAGATGTCAGTAGTTCATAACTCACTTTTAAAGGCAGACTTACGCCCAGAGAATGAAACTGTATTTATTGTGATGATACAACAATTTCGGTCCAAACATTAACATGCTTCAGGGTCCAGGTCAGCAGTAAGCTTCAATATACCGACATTAACCAAGTTTAATTTTGTGAGTATAAGTCTTCTATTTGAACCGCTCACAACATTGAAATCTTTGTTCATTGCTAATCTTGTTTATTCTTTGTAAGTGAACGTTATCACTGTGTCAGCTTTTCCAGTGACTCAAACCACCGTGCTATACACCGTTACCGATATTTCACTTCTGTATCATTTTGAGTTCTTAGTTGCACCATCACCTTCCCCAAACAGCGTGACTTTTTTTGTATCAGTTTTCTTGTGTACTGGTGGATTTGTTGCTGTTTTCTCACTGACACTACTAGCCTTTGATCGATCAGTCCATCACCTTTACGGTACCCTCAGCTTTTTTTTGGCAGGCTTTGTCATAAGCCATCTCTGGGCCTTACATTTATTGCAGGCGTAACCATGTGACTTCTCTCTGTCTCTTACTCACTGCAGACTTTATCCAAGTATATCTCTTTGTCGCATTTATTGCAGATTTCTTCATTTCATTTATTCAGTAACAGTGTCATACAGTCACAGACCATGTGACACATACTACATACCTCCATGCATCGTTTACCATCACCACACTGCTGCATCACTCGACCCTGGCAAGCCCCACACCTCCACAGTTTCACATCACACACAGCCAAATTCTGCCTTATCACTTGTAAACGTGTACTATCATCTGACAGGTTTAGCCTACATCGAACTGTCTTTCCCCTAGGGCTAGGCGAAGCGGTAAATATAAGCTTGAAGTGTTCAGTAATGATAATCAGTTTACTTGATTGAAAATTGTTATCATCAGTATGCTGGAATGTTAGTGGTGTAAGTCCTCTGGGTCGAGTGAAATTTGAATGGGAGAAGGACGTAAGCACTGACGATTTACATGATAAGAATTTGACGTTGGCTATCACTCTTCTCTAGTTTGTTATTTTGCCTCTCCACTCCATTAGGTATGTCCAGTGTTCTCTGTTACTATACAGGTAATCGTTAAGTATAAAAAAAAAATGGTCTTACTCCTTGATTATCAATAAATATTCACTTATAAGAACCCAAAATCTGTTATACTCCTTCTTGTTCTGTTCCTGATTCCTTGTAACTTCTGTTCTTCCTCTTTCATTCCTCACATTCTCATCCTTATTTCAGACATATTATTACTAGGTAAGTTCAAACCACCACACAGATCCGAAAAATATGCGCGGAAATACTATGGATTAGCAAAATTATGGTATTTGGAAAATCTCGAAAAGGCTGAAAGTGTTGCTTTATCGATATAGGATACAGGTGTACAAAGTAGGGACCAAATTTATTCAACGTTTCTCAGTACAGACGTCTTTATTTATGACTGTGCTCTTTTCTGAAAATGGTGTCTCTTATCATAACTGTCACAGTCAATGCTAAAATCTAGTCATATGGAAAAATTATTAATATTTTCTTCGTTAAGACCTAGGTGCTGATAATTGTCAGTATTATTTTTGCACTTACTTAGCCGTGATTATTCGTTAACTGACCAAGGAATTGGTAACGGCGAACTAAGAATGAAAGAATGTCTCATACCAGCCAAGTGGTTTATTCTGGTAAGTGTTAAAAGCACCGTGTATTATATAACCAGCCGGTGTGAGGACTTGCTCTAAATATCCATTGGTGGAGCATTATTCAGCGAGGCAAAGGACACAGCGCCACTGGAGGTGCAGGGCCGTGTCATATGCCTCCAGGGAATGCTGTTAGCAGCCGCCAGGTGGCCCGTAAAGCTGTCACGCTCGGTGATAAATTTGTACACAGTATCGTAAAGAGTCGTGGACCGGAAGAAGGAGCCACATATTATCTTCACGGATACACCCGGATGCCAGGGTAAGCAGCAGATAAGATGTCAGGCACCCGTCATTGTGGTGGGGTTTATCTATCATACCGAATATTACGACGACCAGAACATTATAGAAGAAGAATTTCGTTTCCGAAGCTTACGCCACACCTTGATGAATATTTCTCAGTATTTTTCCATAAATCATAATGATCTGTGCTAGATCAATGCTATAAAACTTGGAAATAAGACTTATTATAGTGACAAGTGGTATCTACATATTCGATCGTCTGAAAGGTTCCTGTTCTCATCTAACATTTATTATAAGAATTACTATATATAACATTCACACTCTGCCAAATGCAAACGCTTCCCTGTAAGGTTTTTGGATTAAAGGAGGTTGATCTTATTTTTAATACAAATGTTTAGGTATATATAAATATGGCTTGAAGGCAGCCCCATATACATCCCTACAAGAAGACAGAGGCATATGCAATTTATCTTTGTAATGAAATATGCTCAGCGAGAAACTTATCAAAATTATTAATGCGATTGCCCAGTCTACCTTAAAAAGTAACTGCCATTCTTCATTAAAACTTATCTTACTGTTATTTGAAGAAATAACTGGCACATATTGTATGTATTAAAATATCGTGTTTGCAGATTCCTTCATTTCTACAAAGATGAATTACATCCAAACGTAAGTACATTATTTTTATTTCAGTTTTGCTCTGTGTCTGGTTAAGCAGACACAATCATCAGAGAGAGAGAGAGAGAGAGAGAGAGGACAGGGTGAAGTATATGGATGAGAATGGTATGAGATGGATGGCGGGACGCAAACGGCGGAGGACCGGGAGACGGAGGCGATTTGTTCGTGGGCCAGCCCTTCCGGGATATAGATGTCTGGCTATGGTTAGATATTATGCAGATTGTTGCAATTTTTTTTCGTTATGATAATGATGACTTGTAAAACACATACCGGTACCTTAATGAAAAAGGAAAAATGTTCGTGTATTGTTCAGTACATCCTGATTTTTTTTTTTTTTGTTCAACCCCTGAATATTTCTTTGACTTCGCTTGCCATGTTTCGTCGACTTTCGAACTTGAGAGGGTCAGTAATGAGTGCAGGGTGTGAGGGGAAACTTGGTGTAGAATGTTGGCGGTGGAGGGGAGAAGTCAGCTTACCATGTATAATAACAGGAAGGCAAAGCGGTTAATAGTGAGAGGGATCACTGAGACGATACTTGAATGCCGACACAGTGGTAAGAAACTCCATGAAAATATTAGTAATCACTCTTCATTTCAAGAAGAATACACACGCGGGTAGGTATCGGGAGACCTTGTGAGTTATGTAAGAGGAGCCAAGACCTGGACTGCTAAGATTTCTCTCGAATGAGCAAAAGCTTGGTATAGCCTAAATTAATTCTGATGTGTACGAATTGTCGAGGAAAGGTTACTTACAATAATTTATGAATCCTTTGACAGCTTACATTTAGCTAAGTTGAGAAAATTCTTCTAGTGTTAGCCTTAATAAAATACCCAAGTGCACCAACTGCAACGAAAGGAAATGAAAATAAAAATGAAGGAAGTGCCAGTAAATGCCAGTAAAGACTCTGCTCTGTTGTGACAAGCGGTTTCATTTAATGTGACTGCCGGCAATTAACAGAGGTGAATGAAAATTTGTAATCAGCCTTAGTCAGAGAATGGAAATATGAAATGCAAGGCGTATTATTTGTATTGTATAATATAAATAATACGCAGTGGCTCAACCGGTAGGGAGGTGGCCTGGATTCCTACCGGACCCAGATTCAAATCCCCGCTGGGGCAGGGAACAGTTTAAGGCTTTGAATTTCATATAATCAGACGTTACTGATCTGCCTGAAGACCCGGCGACATGTCGTGAAAATACCCAGGCTAATACCAATACACCAGTCCTGTATCAGACAGCCCTAACATGTATTCAGTATGGACGGTGGATGTTAGCGTCGAAGTGGTGACATTAAGAGGTGTATGGTATGTAGGAGGACTACTGGGCCTTGGGAGGAGGCTGTGAAGCCTATGCCCAGAGTCGGACACATTTAAAAAAAAAAAAAGTTTTAGCAGACACAAAAGAAATTCACTGAAGCCTATTTGATCTGATCTGCGAAGAAACGAGCCTTAAACTTTTGAAAGCTGGCAGCCAGTTGGTTGTCCTAGTGCATTCATTATTAAACCCTTAACCGCGGGGCGTCACTTTCGTGACGCTCGGCCACAATGGATCATACCGCGGGGCGTCACTTTTGTGATTCTGTGTTATTTTGATTTATCCCGGGCTCTCAAGTGGTGGCTTGTATCATCTATCAGTACTGCCAATGTCCAACACTAGTCAGCACTCCAAATCTCATCTGTACTCCCATCCATTGTTGACATTCTAGCGATTTTACCCCCTTCGTGACTCCCCTCCCTACCTGCCCTCCATTACCCTGTCCTCTCACCTCCCATGCTGCGCTGCGCTATGCAAATTTCCCCCGGATTTTTCCACAGATTTCATCCATTGAAATAAGCCCTATGCCCTATACTTATACAGAATAATATATACCAAAAAAAAAATTAGGTAAGTGATAGTGTTATACACCAGGAATTGGCTAATTATCACCTGACAACACCTCACCTGCATTCATTCGCTACATTACCAAGGTAATTTCCCCTTTGAATTATGCCTTGTAATCGATGTCTGTAACAAAAATATATATCAGAAAAGAAGGGAGAAACCTAAGTGACATTTACATTCACCTGGAACTACCTATTTCTTTATGTATTGCCGAGATTTTCTACCTTTAAAAAATTAGCATGTAAGTTAGCAGCAGTCAGCCTAAGTGTCATTGTCAACCCTTCCCTTCTCAGATAAGCTGCGGCATTTAGTTCCTTGTCCTCCGCTGTAGTGAAACCATGTTGCACTCGCGCCCCGCCATTCCTGCCGCTTCTGCACCGTTGCAAAGGGCCCCGTGACCTCTACCCCTAAGAAAAGTAGTGAGGGAGGCAGGAAAGACCTTAGTGACTCTGCAGTGGCACGTGAACTGGCAGAATTGTCCATGGTGATGATGGACAGTGATTTTGACGATTCGGGTGAATCGTGTGATGAGCAGGGTGAGGTTATCGTGCCAGAAACTGCTACAACGAGTGCTTCAGTGTTGGAAGTAGTCTCTAGCTCCAAGGGAAAGGAGCCTTTAGTGCAGCAAGGCAAGGAATTTGGGAAGGGAGTGAAAAGGCGACGTGTTAGCCCCAGAACAATGCCCCCACGTGACCCAGCCCTCCATGAGTCACGAGTGCATTCACCTCCCCGTTCCCCAAGCCCCACTTCACTCATTTCTTCATCATCGTCGGCTGAGTTATCTCCGGAGTCTTCGTCGTCGGAGTCACCACCAGCATCAACAGTGAAGGCAGGCCGTGGAGGAAGAGGTAAATCAAGGAGAGTGAAAAGTAGTGTAGCTAGTAGGGTAAGGGCTGCTAGTGCTGTACGGCAACCCAGGGTCAGTGCGAGTGACCTTGAACGAGATAAATCTGCCTCACAGCCAACCTCCACCACCACCACCACCACCCGCCCTACACCGCCACGACAGGGAATCCTGGACGCCTTCGCGTGGACGGAAGGGTCAGATTTTGTGCCTGAAAATTTATTATTTGATGAGAGCTCCTCAGGAGTTCAGCCTGCCTTCACTATTGACAAAAATGCTGAGTGTGTGGACTACCTTTTGGCCTTCCTAGATGACGAAGTCATGCAGCACATATGTGATGAGACCAATAGGTATGAATCACAACGTGCTGCAAGTGGTACAGGTGCAGCCAAGATGCAACAGTGGTCCATGCTGGGAGTGCAGGAGCTGTATGTGTTCTTTGCCCTCATGCTTCTCATGCCACACTCAAAGAAGCATGAGTTAGAAGAATACTGGTCCATGGACCCCTTACTACCCTCACCCACCTTCAATAAGTACATGGCCAGAGATCACTTCTGGAACATCATGGGAAACCTGCACTTTGCCGACAACAATGTACCTTCCCAAACCGACCCACTCTGGAAGATCCGGGAGATTCTGAGCAGAATGAATGATAAGTTTATGTCATTCTTCCACCCCTTTCAGAAGGTTGTCATTGATGAATCCTTGGTTTTGTTCAGAGGACATCTTCGGTTTGTTCAGTACATTCCAAGCAAACGCCATCGCTTTGGAATTAAGTTCTTTGTACTGTGCGACTGTAAAATGGGGTACATCCTTGACTTTGTCATATATTCAGCCAGCACTGTCGATCTGGATAAAACACACCCCCTTGGCTTCTCAGGCTGTGTAGTGAAAGTGCTCCTAGAAAAGTATTTTGGTAGGAATCATGTGCTGTATACAGACAACTACTATACAGCACCGAAACTTGCCAAATACCTTTCTGAGCACGGCATTGGCTCCTGCGGCACTGTGAAAAGTAATCGTGCCCACTTCCCCAAATTCCCAGAGGCAGGAACCTCGCAGCGAGGAGACGTGCACCTATGCAAGTGTGAGAAGATGCTGGCAATACGGTGGCATGACAAGAGGGTCGTGCACATGCTCACCACCGTACATAAGGGGGAGATGACAGACAGTGGGAAGGTCGACCGTAGGACAGGCGAACCTGTGATGAAACCTGATGCTGTGTTGGACTATAATATCAACATGCGGCTGGTGGACAAGTCCGATATGATGATTGGTGAGATTGACTGCCTCAGGAAGAATACTAGGTGGTACAGGAAAGTTTTTCTGCATCTCATAGATATGACGATGCTGAACGCCTTCATCCTGTACAAGATGAAGGTCAAGCCACCCAAGTTCTTCTCCCTGAGGTTGTTCGCCAGGACTTGTGTCCAGCAGCTGCTGGAAAGATATTGTAGAGTGACAGCAGCAACTCCAAGGCGCCATCCAGTAACACTTCCCGACCGACTTGAGCAGAGGGCGTATATGGATCGGCACAGACTTGAGCTTATGCCTGCCACAGGGAAAAGGAAGGCTGCGATTCGCAGGTGTCAGGTGTGTGCACATACCACCCGCCGCACACCTGAGCACAAACGCACCTCTTGGCAGTGCAATGAGTGCCAGGTTCCCCTCTGTGTTACCTGCTTCTTCTATTACCACAGCCAGTAGCAGTTGTAACAGTGCAAGTGTGAAAACAGAATAATTTGGAAATAATGTGTAAATAATGTGTAAATAGCAGGTGAAAGCAATGGATGTTCAGTACATATGATTGAACAGTGTATTTTAGTTTTATCTTACTGAAAGTGACAGTGAATAACATAGTGTAAGTAAAATAGAAGGGTAAATATTGAAAACAGAATAGAAAATGTAAACAGTAATGTAAGTAATTAGTAATATAAGAATATGAGTACAAATAATTTATGTTATAACAGTGAAAGTGAATCCGTGGCTCTCTATGTATTTTACTGAATGAAAAATTGAATGACTTCAGTGACAATAAACTAATACGACTGAAGGAAACTTATGGAGAAAGACTCCAGATATATATAAGTGTGATATAGTAATAGAAATATAAAGTGTGAGGGGTTTTATGAATAATAAATGACAGAGTACCAAGAGCAAACTAGCGCAAGTGCGACGATCAGACGCGCTCGTAATTTCCATTGCTTTCACAGTGGTTTTTTTTTTGGAGTATGGGTCCCAAACTACTTGAAAATCATAGAGTAGTGTTTATAGTGTTTATATCTGGCTGTGGTAATCAAATTACGGGTTGTCGGGAAGTGTAAAGTGGAGACTTCATTACCCAACTTCAGAGGTCTCCACAAGTCCTACGGTAACCGACGAAGGCTCGACAAACATTCCAGGAGAAAGCTGAAGGCATATGCCATAAACATATTTAATTTTAATATTCTAGGACTAATAACTGATTTTTGGCAAATATTTTTTGAGAGTCTGTCGGAGCCTGAATAACCCCGCGGGACACGCAAAACATTGGTAAACATGCCCGCGGTGTAGGGGTTAATGACGCTTTTTAAATTATTTTAAATAGGTGGGTTTCAGCAACCATTTGATGATAATGCCCAAATGATATATATATATATATATATATATATATATATAGAGAGAGAGAGAGAGAGAGAGAGAGAGAGAATTATCTACATATATTAATTTAAAGACGAGGGCATAATAAGTTTATCAGATGGCCTAGATACATGAGATTTTAAATTCTCAGACAAATCATAACACGTCTAGGTTAAGTTTTACGAGTACCTTGATTTTTTCCCATGTTCAGGCAAATTAAGGAAAATCGTTGGGTCTGGTTAGTACTTGGATGGGTGACCGCCTGGGAACACCAGATGCTGTTGTCATCCCTACGTGTCAAGTGGGGTTGGTGGAGGATTAGTGCCCCTCCCTGTAAAACAATTAACTCTAAGCCATTGGCCACCCTGTTTGGGATACATGGCGTCTGGCAATGTCATCACTGCCACATTATGTAAAATCTAATGAAGTAAAACATCGGAAATCAAACGAAAAATGAATGGTAAACATGGGTGAAGAAGCTAAATGTCACTGTAACTTTTAAATATCCCACAGCCCATACCTTGTCACAGCTGTGTTTTAAGTTGTAACTAGATATACAAAACTAAAAAGATAACAACATAATTACTGATAATGCGAAAGTAGAGAGCCAAATGCAAACCAATGCGACAACAAAAGGCTACAAGTAAATTTGAATATTTGTCTGCTTAGGTGGGACATCCCATGATCGGTCTTCCCCCTCCCCGTCTACCATTCATCAAAATTCAGAGAATATATTATATTTCACTGCAATTCCGATATTTGACTCTGATATATAACAATGTACAGCAGTAATGACAACTTACTTTAATTTGCCTGAACATGAGAAAAAAACAAAAAAACAGGGTACTCGTAAAACTTTACATGGACGTGTTTTTATTTGTTCTGAGAATTCGAAATTGCACACTTCTAGGCCATCTAATAACTTAGTAAGGACCTATTTTTAAATTACTGTATATAATATTCTATATATAATATTTTAATTGTGCTTTCTTAATATCAAACTTACTGAAACCCATATATTAAAAATTATTTATAATACGTCAATAATAATGAAAACACTTGGACAACCATTCTGCTGCCAGCTTTCAAAGGCTTAAGGCTCGTTTCTTCGCAGATCAAATCAAATAGGCCATAACTATTCATGAATATACGAGGAATGTGAAAGCTCTCAGTTGGAATATTGCTCACCCTGCTGGAGTGGATATGGAGAGGCTGCACTAAAACAAATGGACAAAATTCAGAACAAAGGTTGTAAAATTATTAATAACCCTCCTATTACAAATAAATTACCTCCCCTACGTGTAAGAATGAATATTGCCTCCCGTGTATTATATTAGAGATACTTTTTATGGCAAATGCTCAAACAAAATTGCATCCATTGTGTCACTTCTCCATGTCTTCCCTCGTGCTACACGGGCATCTGGTAGCGCTCATGACTGGACTGTCACACTGCCATATTGCAGAACTTCTGCCAATCAGAATTCTTTTATTCCCCGAACTGCATCTCTGGAACTCGCTTCCCCAGAATAGTTCCCCCTAAAATATCAACCTACAGCAGTTCAAGTCCAACAATTACAGTTTTTGTTATGAATGGAGGACATATATAATCTAGTGTGTGGTTTATTTTTAAAATGTCTTTTCATTCCTCTTCTCATCCTGTGTAAAAAAAAAGAAAAAATAGAAATGCTGAAGTGAAAACTACAAGCTTGGGAATGTTGGCAGAACGTATTTTGCGACAAGGTATATAATATGAACTAGAATATTATACAATTTTACTATCCCTTGCAAAACAGTTAACGATACTGATTCCCATGGATACCGTGTTTTGCTACAAAATAATATGAATTAGAGTAACTTGTAATCCGTTTTTTCACCCCCTCCATGACAGTATCCTGTGCTGATTTATTTGTATAATAAGTGTACACATGCACGGGAAAAGATCGGCTCTGATGATGGGACCACTAACCCACCACAACCTCCTCATTAGCGATAATGGTGGTGAGTTACTCCCGGTGTAAATAAAAAGTACTTTAGTTCTAGTGCCGCGACACATCACACTACGCCGTACCACACTGCCTCATACCTCTCACACCACACTTCTTCCACACCCCTCACATCACACTTCTTCTACACCTATGACAGCACAATACATCCACACCTCTCACACCACACTGCTTCCACACCTCTCACACCACTCTGCCTCCACACCTTACATACCACACTGATTCCACATCTCACACACGACAATGCCTCCACACCTCTCACACCACACTGCTTCCACACCTCTTTCACCAGACTGCCTGCACACTTCTGACACCACGTTATCTCCACATCTTTCATACAACACTGCCACCAGACTTGTCATAACACACTGCCTCCACACCTCTCACACCATACTGCCTCGACATTTATCACACCACACTACCTCCAAACCTCTCTGTGTGCTTCTTTGGTTGTCCGCTGTGCATGACCTCAGTTTTCACGCTACATTGCATAGGTACCGTATATAGAAGCCAGGAAAGATTATAAGCACCTAATTGATAGTGCATGGGGTTTGGCAGAGAGGACGCCGAGCCTAGCTCAACTTTCGAAAAAAAAAAATAAAGTTTCAAGATAAAAATTGTTAATTTTTACTGGTGAAAGAGAAATGTCAAAATGATCAACCCATACAACAGAAATTACGCTTGGGTGTACAGGGCAGTGGCCACAACCCCGTCCCCCTATCACGACACCACAAAAACTGTATGTTGTGTTTTAAATAAATAAAAAAAAGATTTATGGATAAGCCATTGCTTACAGACTAACACTAGGCTGTCGACATCACAGGAACTGTACTTGGGGAGGATTTGGTGATGGGGTCAGCCTCATCCTCGACACAGTCATGTCCACAGTTTTTAAGATAAACAAAGGAAATTTCACATTTATATAGGTACAAGCCCAAGTGTGTTGTGGGCTTACAGTAACTAAGCGTGGACGGGGGCAGTGGGGTCACGGTCTCAGACCACGATAATACCCCTGGGTGTCCCGGGAGGATATATTGTCTTCCAAATAATTATATATAAATAAATAAGAATTAAAAAGTGGGAAGCGAAGGTGAGTATATCATTGAAGCTGAGCCATATTTTGTAGAGGCTTAGTGAAACCGTGTTTCTAATCTCATAAATAGGACACAATACCGGAATAATATTATGACTTCCGCTTTTACGGCTATCGTCTTAATGTGCTGATTTCAGATACCATAAGATTGTTGGTAAAGGTAGATCAAGCATGATAAACGAAAATATTCTCTTCAGTGCTTTGTGAGTTCTAGTCAGCCCCTGTGTTCCAATCTTTAGAGTGGAAACTTCACCACGTGTGTGGCTTGTTTGGTCAGTGAAGACGTGCCAATTGCCTCGAGGCCTTGTGAAATAAGTGGAAGTTTAGTTTGTAATACTCAGCGTTTTGTTAACGGGTATCACACTGTTGTCATTTCGTGTACCTTTTTCTTAGAGCCCTCCTACCTCACATGTGAAGTGGAAAGTTATCATTACCGCTCATGACGGTCTTCCATGCACGACAAAATCAAGCGCACGTTCAGAAAATAATTCATTGATAACCGCAGCAGCTACAGTTGTTATGATTTCCTTTTCTGGGTCAGTTCTCATTTTTTTTTTTTTTTTTTAGAATTTTGAAAGTAATGCAGAAAACGAGTATCGAGTGAACAATGCAAATTTTACGAGATACAGTTACGAATTTTGCTTATTTGCTCCATGCTTTCGAACTAATAGTCAGGCAGGCAATACTGTCAGGCATGTGCAAGGGAACGTGAACTATGAAAGTGGGTGATCACAATAAAAAAGCGCACGGTGGAACCAATTAGGCATGAACGAAGAGAAAAGCAATAATATCAAATCTCGCTCCCCGATTGGCTTCACAGTAACGACAAAAAAAGTAATAATTTAGCACACAAATGTGAATTGAACGAAAAAGAAAACCACCATGATTTAATCAATACTGTGATCGTAGCGCTGTGATTTTATCTGTTGCAATGGACGTATCCTCCAGCGGGATTTGACACATCCACTGCCACTGCACCCACACTGACCCTAGCATCAACACACCCACTGCCACCACAACTAAACCGACTTAAGCATCAACACACACTACCACCCCAACCACACCGACCCCTAACATCAACACACTCACTGCCACCCCAACCACACCGACCCCTAACATCAACATACCCACAGCCACCCCAACCACACCGACCCCTAACATCAGCACCCCACTGCCACTACAAACAAATTGACCCTAAAGTCAACACATCCGCTGGTACTCCACCCACACCGATATTAACATCAACACGCCCACTGCCACTCTACCCACACTAACTCAAACATCAACACACCCAGAGCCACACCACCCACATTGACCCAATATCAACACACCCACAGCCACTCCTCCCAGAGTAATTTTGTACTTTAATCAATAGGCTAACTAGTCATATTTTCACAAGGAAACTTCATAATATAGGGCTATTTAATTGAACATTTCTTTCTTGGTATTTAACACAACAAAGATGAGGAAAACGTATGGCAATCAGGCAATGATGAGGAAAATAACATCTAGAATATCAGCTTCTTTCAGAATGACCCGCTACATCCCTCTTATTATTCTGTACTCAGTAGCAAGAATTTCACGAGTAAAGTACACGTTTTTTAACTATTTACACACACACACACACACACACACACACACACACACACACACACACACACACATACACAGACAGACACACACACACACACACACACACACACACACACACACACACACACACACACACACACACACACACACACACACACTTTGAACCCTACAACGAGCTTTGCATTCTACACTGACCTCATAAGGTGCCGCTTTCTCCTTTCCATTCTCTTGCCAGCGTCTGTGCTTTACTCAAGCTTTTGTGGTCTAGGTATCAATTTCTATTGTGGCTGTTAACTCGAAATCCAAGGAGCTGCTCTTCTCTTGGCTATCAACATACAAAATGTAACAAGTTAATGTTTAGTAATAATTCAAGGCCGTCAAAATTTTATACAGCCTTTCGCATGTCAAACCGCATACAATCGTAGCTGAAGGCAGATAGAAGTTCATCCGATCTTGGTACCTCCTACTTAAAGGGAAAATACGTCACAGTAACAACTATAAAAGGAAAAGGAATGAAGACAAGAAAAAAATAAAATTTACTACCATAGTAATTTACGGGAATGGTAGGGATAAGAAAAGTGAAGAGGAAGATAAACAAAACTGAAACAAGTCAAAAGAAAAAGGTTGTCAGAAGAAGAGGAAAGTTTTAAAAGGATTAGCAGAAGTAAAAGAACTGCTGCAAAACAGGATAAGGATAAAGAATACAAAATACAGAGTCGGGAAAGACAGAGGGTACAATGTGTGTGTGTGTGTGTGTGTGTGTGTGTGAGAGAGAGAGAGAGAGAGAGAGAGAGAGAAATCTGATAATGCCCAGTTAATAGAAATGGCCTAGCTTGTATCCTTGTCGGCTTTAGAGGGAGAAAGAGTTAATTAATATAAGAGGGCGCCACGGCTCGTGTATAGCGAGTCTAGACAACAGTTTCCTGCATTCAGGTTTTATGTTCCTTTCACACATAATGGACCAATAAGTGCTATGCTTCTGCTACAAAATTGAAGCAAATTACGAATACTTTTTGATATTAATATTTATGTTGATTACAAGTAGTATCTGGGAAATAAAGCTCTTCAGCCAGAGGATGTTTTACGCTTTATGCGCTATTATCCTCGGAGGGTCACTGTTCTATTTAGGATTAATTTTTGAAGTGGAATTATTTCATGGTATCTCCATTAACAGTTTCAAACTAGAGAGTTTTCTTAAGTCCGCCTCAATTGTCTGAAGGCAGCAGGACTAAACTGAAGTAACACGTCGTCTCAGTATAGGAGCTGTTGGAGCTTGTAAGGGGATTTAAATAGAATGTAATTAGGCTGGTGCTGTAATTGGTGGAGCGGCGGCGTGGCGTTATATACCACCACCTAGAGGGCCATACGGAATTCATTAAGGCTTCTGATATATTACCTGTTCCTAGAACTCTGAGCTGTTTTTGGCATTTGGTGAGAGAGAGAGAGAGAGAGAGAGAGACAGACAGACAGACAGACAGACAGACAGAGACAGAGACAGACAGATAGACAGACAGACAGACAGAGAGAGAGTCCTTAGGTTACATGATTGACTCAGCAGAAGTTGGGGCGACAATCACTTCCCAAATTCTAAGAAGGGTGAATTTTCCCTTCACGTTGCAAGGCACCTATGGACGCTACATTGGTCTTTACTTCTGGCTCAGTTGTTCCATGGCCATCATTCTAGAAGGATTTAAGTTTCTTGCATGATTGCCATTACTTTGCCATAGCTTGTTTGATTGTGTGAGGAGAGCTGTTGTTTTCCCTGTTTTTACCCACAGAAATTTATTTATTTTGTTTTCCAGAAGGAATTTGTGTAGTTTGGTTATACGTGATAGTTAAAATTATGTCCGTATGTGTGGGAAGGGTGTGTGATGTGATTTTGTGTATGGTTTTGTGGTGCGTGTGTGTAGTTGGGGGGGGGGGGGCTGTGCTTGAAAGCATCAGAATCTGGGCATAGTTGGGGCAGTCCGTTTCTTAAGGCTTTACAATCCTACACACCAGCAGATGGCGTACATTGTAGACTGGATGGGATGAGAAGTGGAGATTATATATTTGTGAAAGATAACGATAAAATAAATCTATTTATCGGAGGATAGAAAAGTGTGTGTTTAAATGATACAGCCACATGGAAAAAATGGATGCCAACAGGATGATGGCGACGATGGCATTTGTTTATGCAACATGAGAGAGTTTGAACGTGGAACGAAGCATGAAGGACCAGAAAGATGGTGAATAGATACTGGATATGGTAAGTGATGTGTCGGTAAAGGAGAGGTAAAGAGGTTATGCTGATGAAGCAGCTGTGACGCAGAAGAGATAGAGATGGGTAAACATTGCTTGACTATGCATACGACTTGGTTTAAACCCCCTTCTTAACTTGGTAGTTGATGGTGTGGTTCTGTCTTACCAAAACTGTAAAGCATATTTTGCGTATGGGACGTTAGGCCTGTAAAATGGAGCACAATGTCGAAGACTTTAATGACATTTGAGGCAGTTCACTAGAATTTTTTTTTTTATCTATTTCAATTTCTATAATTATTTATGTTTGTGTTTTTTGCCATTTCCCTGATATTGCAACCCGGGAGGCCAGAACCCTTATACCCTATTTACTGGCGGAAAATAGGGTAAAGGGAACGATGATGTTAATGATTGTGGTGACACGTGCAGAAACACGGCCTTGGCAATGTCCTAGCTAAGTGAAAGAATAACTGGGTAGTTTGATGTGTCGGTGTACAACATGGACAGAAAGATTAAAAAAACGGGGTGGGGGAAGATAAAATGCTCGTTTTTGCTGGATTCCTACGATGAATGGGAGGCCGAATGACAAAGGAGTTCACAAACGGTCTATCGCCTTTGATAGCGAGTTATACACTGTGCCATATGAATTTTTTGTAAGCATAGAATGTATAATAATGACGATCGTTGCATAACTGAAAAGTTTAAATGAACTTCTCTAAACGAAGTTTATTTTCATGACTCTATGTGAATATTTTTCCATAACGAATACTGCAAACAGATAATAGCTTTAAAGTTCAATTACCGATGACAAATATTTACAGAACCCTCTCTCTCTCTCTCTCTCTCTCTCTTATTCAGAATCCTGTAGGTGTTACGTACGTTCTCAACTTGGGTACAGTCTCACTGCCACTTCATGACCTGGTCCCTGACAAGTTATGCCAAGAGTCAGATAAACTGCCACATGTCAGGCCAGAAGTCGGAATTACTGCCTTATAAGAGGCCAGGAGTCGGAATTATTGCCTTATGTCAAGTCAGGAGTCGAAATAACTGAATTATGTCAGACCAGTTGTTAGAAAAACTGCATCATATCAAGCCAGAAGTCAGAATATCTGCTGATCCGATCATGTCTGTTGCATACAGAGGTATTGGTGACATACTCTGTAATCAGAAGTGAATATCATCATGAAAAGCTGAATAAAGTGGTGCTATTGTTCAGACGTTCTTGATCTCCAAATGAGATAAGTCATTTCTGCTTATTAATATATATGGCAATCCTAATGTGTTGCTCCATATTCCTTGAAATACTGAAAAAGTTAACTTGTGAGTATTTCGACCTTGAACATGCTTACCTGTAGAAATGAAAATAGATCTTATGTAGAAGAGACTGATGTAATAATAAGGCATTAGCTTTGTGATGATTTATGAAGATCGTAAAACGCTTACCTTATACCCTAGGATAAGACTCACAGTACAGTTGTATGGACAGCATGTTGCTACTCAGTATTACATATCCTTATAAGCTGAATGTGGCTCGTTCAAATAATGCCAGATAATTACTGTATATCTGAAATATCTCTAAATTACGGAGTAGAGATTAAGTAGCTACACTAATACATGATAAATATTATTCCGCCTCAGTTATCCGAAAGCAAATACACTGGGAATTTCAGCACGTAATTCGTATACAGTATGGTAATAGAACTGTGGTCGTTTCCACTGTTACAGCGGCATAATCAGCGAGGTGAAAAATAACAGCATCGTAAAAGTTATGAAGACAAAGAAAAAGTTTTAATCACTGAGTGCCAAACGTACCACCGTATACTGTTGTCCAAAATGATGATCCAAATTATTATATATTTCACCGCACGTTGTTATACTTCAGCATTGCAGTGCACCGTATCAAATGTTGCATGACCCGGTATAATATGCATATCTATTCCTTCTGCAACAGATAGATAGGTAAACAGACAGAGGTAGATGTATGTATCCATATAATTGTATAATTCTCTCTCTCTCTCTCTCTCTCTCTCTCTCTCTCTCTCTATGGAGAGAGAGAGAGAGAGAGAGAGAGAGAGAGAGAGAGAGCAGGGTGAGTATATTATCACAAATATTCATACATTTTGGTTCCTCTGACAACAAAACCAGTTCAGGAGGAGGCGAGGGAGAGGGATGTGTTGTGATCGCATTTAGGAGGAGGGGGATTAAAGGGGCGGACGAGAGTAATAATCGGTTTTGGAAAAAAAAAAAAAAAGTCAGGAAGGTGGCAGGAGTGGAATGGGAGGGGCAGAAAAGAGATGCAGAAAGAACTCTTAAGAGCTCATTTTGAGAAGGAAAGAATATTTGACTTGTTGCTGGGAGACCAAAATACAATGTGAACAGTTGAACTGTGAAGAAGTTGAAATGCTGGAGGTTGGCAGTGAGAACGAGAGAGTGAGGACGAGGAATGTGAGAATGGAGGTGGAGGTGGAGACACAATGTCAAGCTGATGAAGAAGACATAGTATAAAAAACAGGATACAGTTTAGCTATGGTAAATGTTTTAGGAAGCGTGAACACAATTTTTGATGTGGATGTGCGAACAGAACAGATTTGCAGAAGAAGCAAAAATTGGAGGCAAGGTAAGTACGTAAGCAGACTGTGAATCTATACAAAAAGATCTGAATAAATTAATTAATTGGATTAAAATGGCACATGATGTTTAATATAGATAAATGTAAGGTAATGCATTTTGTCGACAAAAATTTAAATATGAATATTGCAAGTTCAGTACCCCGCTGACGGAAACAAAGGACGAGAAGGAATTATGAGATATTGACAGTAACGACCTCAAAAACTTCGAACAATGTACCGTATATCAGCCAGTAACATGGCAAACAAAATGCTCGGGTTCATCGCAAGGAGCTTTGATCATAAAACGCACGATGTAATCTCTAAGCTTTATATGTCATTAGTTACACCACATCTAGAGTACGGTTCTGTGTGCAGCAATTGTCCCCAAATCTGACGCATGAAGACAGACTAGAGAAAGTGCAACGCTGAGTCACAAAGGTGATCCATCCCTGTGAAATTTACCCTGCGAAGAGCAACCAAAGACACTGAATATTTTCTCAGATAAAGTGACGACTGGCGGGGGGGGGGATCTAATACAAGTATTTAAAATTCTTAACAAATCTGACGATGTTAGGTTTGATAACTTGTTCGAAATACAGAATGATGCTGTGACTACAAGTACTGGAATGAAACTCAAAAGCAGTAGATGCTCCACTGATATAGGGAAAAACTACGACATTTATTTACTGTATTGCCGTTTCTTTAGTGGGCAATCTTACCATACCCAGTGGATTTTTGCTGTGATGTAGTGTATGCCTGTGTGTGTGTGTGTGTGTGTGTGTGTGTGTGTGTGTGTGTGTGTGTGCAAATGAATATTTCTATTTTTCAGATGAGATGTCTGAGGTGTATGTGTGGAGTGACGCGTATGGATCGAGTGCGAAATGATGAAGTGCGAAGGAGAACTGGAGTTGTTTGGGAGATGGCTGGTAGAGATGAGCAGAGGGTGTTGCGATGGTTTGGGCATATGGAGAGAATGGATAATGAGCGATTGGTGAAAAATATAACTAGATCTGATGTGAGAGGTGTAAGGCTGAGAGGGAGACCACGAATAGGATGGATGGACAGTGTGCAGAGAGCGCTGGATGCGAGAGGGATGTCTGTTGAGCAAGGAAGAGTGGCTGTGCGTGACAGAAATAAATGGAGAGAAATTGTGAATGAATAAATGATGACGCAGCCCTGAGGGGATATTCTCCCGCATTTGATCTGATCAGCTAGTCAGGTCAGGTGCGGGTAAGGGGATGGGTCTATTATGATGTGGCAGGGGTAAACCAGCTCTGCTGTCGGGCCCTACTGCGGATGTCACTGGTTGCACTGCGCAGTTGACCCTTGTGCGGTGTGATGCGGTGAGGATCTGTCCCTTCTCCCCTTTGGGGCTAAGATGCGAATAAATGTGTTTGAATGGGTGAGTAAATGGGGAGTGTGTCGTCCTGTCTCGGCTACCTCCCTTTCCTTGGGGGAAGCAGCCTAGGTATATAGATACATAGATAAACGAATAGTTTTAATTTCAGTTCTCACCCGACCGACGTCAATCAGCCGGCCAGTCACAGGGCGATATTTAATTTTGAAATCGCTCCTTGACTGAGATAGCTTAGCTTAGCTTGTTGGATGAGCCAAAAAGGACCATTAGTGTAAGTTAGGTTACTTTAGTTAGGTTAGGTTAGTTTAGGTTAAGTTAGGTTTGGTTAGTTTTGGTTAGGTTAGGTTTGGTTAGGTTAGGTTTGGTTAGATTAGGTCTGGTTAGGTTAAGTTAGGTTAAGTTAGGTTAGGTTTGGTTAGGTTAGATCAGGTTAGGTTAGCTTATATTAGGTATGGTTAGTTAGGTTTGGTTAGGTTAGGTTTGATTAGGTTTGGTTAGGTTAGGTTAGGTTAGGTTTGGTTAGGTTAGATCAGGTTAGGTTAGCTTATATTAGGTATGGTTAGTTAGGTTTGGTTAGGTTAGGTTTGATTAGGTTTGGTTAGGTTAGGTTAGGTTTGGTTTGGTTAGATTAGGTTAGGTTAGGTTTGGTTAGGTTAGGTTTGGTTGAGTTAGATTAGGTTAGGTGGCAATCAAGAGCTCCCGCAGGGTTAAGAGGTAACTAAGATTGTTGTAGTCATATTTTAGTTATTATTCATTTGCACAACAAATGAGGCCTCAAAACACTCAAATGAACTAAAAGACTATCAAATGGAAAAAAAAAAATGGAAACGGCAATAAAGTAAATATTTACCACACTACTTTTAAACCGCCTAGTTGAAACAATGGAATATCTTACCGCCAACGGCAGTTAGTGGAAGAACTGCTGATACGTTTATAATTCGGCTGCTACTTAAGGCTACAGCCAACTGACATTTTTTCCAGGTTCAAGTGTATGCTGACAACTATAAGACATTTGCTGAAAAATGAGAATATTCGGTAGTTGAATACGCTCTTTCTTATACAAATTTGTTGAACAGATACTACAAAGTGCAAAGTCGTTCCTCTTCTGCCTCTCCTATAAAATTCCATGTTCGTTGTTTTTACAAGCATGGCATTTGTGTCCATCTATTTCCTGCCGGTTTTACCGGATGGTGTGGTGGGTGGGTGAGAACCTTTCCCCATTCTATTATTTTCTCTTACATGTTGGCCAGATCTTGGTGGCTTTAGATTTTTTCCAACAGATAACCTCGTCACGGGCCAACAGGCCTTCTGTTATCTGTACTTCCTATCTGTACTCCTAGGTACTCTCTCTCTCTCTCTCTCTCTCTCTCTCTCTCTCTCTCTCTCTCTCTCTCTCTCTCTCTCTCTCTCTCTCTCTCTCTCTCTCTTTTCCACACACACACACACTATTACAAACAATTACACGCACACCATCACCCTCTCTTCCTTTCCTCACCACGTGCGCCACGAAACATATAATAGGTCCAGCTGCCGTGTGGAACAAAGTGCATTAGACCGATGAATGAGCAGCAGTACATGGCTCTGAGGAAAGTTTTGCATTATTAGGTCAACCTCTTCACCCAGCAAAACGTGGCTGCAGAATAATGGCTTTTTGCTGACTAAAACAATCAACAATGTTACTTTAAATGTTGTTTTATTTCAGTGACGTTCTTTGAGCTTTTGAGTGTGTGTGTGTGTGTGTGTGTGTGTGTGTGTGTGTGTGTGTGTGCGCGCGTGCGTGCGCGCGCGCAATGTTAGCAATTACCTATTTGACCTAATGGTTTTAAAGTCCCAGCCAGTCTTAACATCACGCCTGGCGAATTGGGTCGATCCCCAGGAGATATTTGGAAGTGTTTCTGTCATGTGATGCCAAAAAAATGAAGTCATCTGTGTTTACCCTTTAAATTCACAGGACTGAGGTAACCGAGCCTGGTATCGCTACATCTCAATGGGGATAAGAAAGACCTGATAGTTATTGTTACCATTTTGAGGTACCCACAACAAAAAAACTATCGTTACACCTTCTGCGCGATATAAAATGACACACGGATGAAGGTTTTTGATAACAGCCTCCCCCATTGGTATCCCTGCGTGTGTTTGTTGCATATTTATTATAAGCTATATCCATTGCTTCTCCCATGCATATTTCTACCTCGTCCTATTTGGCAACTCACCCACTGTCAGGCTTACCAACCCTATCGAGACAGCCAGGTTGTTCAGTATGAAACACATCGGACCCCCCTGTAACGATAGATTTTTTTGCTGTGTGTACCTTTGAACTCTTCCATTGCTAATTCAACAAGCACAAAACGATTTTATTTGGATAACAGTATGTCACAAGAACCCGAGAATGCTAATGTCTTTTTACGCAAAGATGAAAGAAGCAAACCTGGAAAACTTCAAAGAACTCTGTTATTTCCATGAAAAACTCAACAAACGTGGGACAAATTCAAGATTCGTTCATTTCGAGATGCTTCAACATCTAGTATTCCAGTCGACATAACGCCAGATGATATTATTTTGCTGATATTAAGTCATTGAAGTCTGAGAGTGTTTATGTATAAGGGTCAGCACCTTGAATTAATACGAGTCAGCTCTAATGTCTATATTAAGGGTCTATATTATTAGTGTTGCTGCACAGGAACAATGGAGGATTAAACGTCATGGTCCTTAAAATGCCGCATTACTAATTACATTGGCTGTGGTCTCCAATCATATACCCATGGATGGCTTCAATAACTTTATTACTATATTTATTGAAGAGGGTGAGACGAAGAGGAATTTTCTTTGTAATAAATAATTCAGAACGTGAGATAACAAATAAATTACAAATCAACTGGCAAACAACATTTGTATGTAATATTATCAAATGATGGAAAATTATTTTAGTAAAACTTATACAAGTGTGCACAACGCGGCCTATTTCTCTTCTGAACAGCAAAAGATTTCGCATAAATTTCAGTTTTTGCCAACGATCTCGCAGCTACCGGCTGTTGTTGTGTTAGGGCTTGTTGATAAACTGTTTATCTTTTTAAAAGTAAAACTACCATACAGAATCGTTAAATAACAGGTTCTCAATGCTTTAGTCTGACACAAGCCCACTCAGAGGAGGCTTGGACTTGAGAGCATCGACTGACCTGTGCGAGGCTCAAGACTTGTTTCTGCATAACGTTTTTTGGCGGGCGAGTCCCAAGTCCAACTTGAGACCTACTGAGGCTCAAAGTCCGGCTTAAACCTCGTTCTTGCATTTAGGCCTCAGTCTCGAGAAGAACATAAGGAGCGTTCTCCCAGAGGCAATCCCAGAAAAGAATCTCACCCACAGTTGGGAGAAGTCCTTCACTTCATAAAAGAGTATACTTGGATTTTTATTTATTTTTTTTTTTTTTATGCTGCGACTCAGTAGTAACTCAACAATTTGTATATACTTCGATCGCATACACATTTATTATTAATAAACTACTGTCTAGCGGACTACCAGTTAAAGGTGAATCGCTATGAACACGCTAATATTTGAATTGTACGCAGGTGGAGACAGATACTAATACACATCATTTCAATATATATCGGTACGGTGAGTAATGACTTTCCAAATCCAGTGATGCAATCTCAGCAAGCCAACAAACCTTTCTGAATATTGTCCAAAAATTAAATAACTGTTCGACTAAAAAGAAGAGCTGCATTCCCTACTGCAACTGTACATGAAACAGACAGCCGAGAGTTGCAGGCGGAGATCAAAGCACATACCCCTCCTGCCAACATTGATACAGTGTTGGCAGAGTGAGCGAGCTAGCCCGCCACACCGCACGGGCCACAGTACACTGTACACAACTTTTTGTTGACGGTGATGGTTTTGAAATTCATTGGTGTATGGAAGTAATAGGAATATCACCATCGTTTAAGCCTCCGTTTGTACAATAAAAACATACACACTGAGATACTGCATTAAAAAAAAAAAAATTAATCCACAGGCCAACGTACACTAACACACACCTATATTTCTGCTGAAAATTTACAAAGCAGCCAGAAGTTCTGCACGCCAACACATGCTTACGGCTTCAGTTGTGTTCTGGCGTCATAGTTAAACGACGTGGTTTAACACAGTTTCCAGTGATGTACTTAACTAGAGTTGCTAGTGGAAAACCATCAGATTAGCTAATTCTATTTTTTCGCCTGCCTTTTCATATGGTTCGTCTAACAAACAGTTGGTACAAACTGTATTCCTTCTAATGTAAGGTACTGATACTCCACTTCTCTATAGCCTATCCGTTTGAGACACTTCAAGTAGTCTTCGGAGATTTCTAATCAAACGTATTCTGAAGTATATACCTAATTGAGTTTATGGCATTTTAATGTTAATTGAAAAAAAATAAAAGGATTAAGTCTGCCACACTCCCCTGTCCCAAAGAAAGGCAGTAAAAGGATGCCATACCTTATACGTAAGATGAATTTGCTGGCCAGACACCTTGCGTCATAGGCAGTGCGAAAGACAGATTAAAGAAGGTATTTCCGGTGCTGACCTTTTGGGTTCAGGTTGCCGGTTAACTGTGGTATTACAGAAGTAGATAGAAAGGGGTGACAGTGCCCAAACAGACATGTTTTGTGTACCTATCGTAACGGGGTTGAGGTGAAAGCAAAAGGATTAGAAGAGCGGTGACTACAGTAGCGGCATAGTGAGAGGTGGGGGAGAGGGGGCAGCGTCATGGCGTACAGAAAGAGGAAGGATGATAGGAATTAATGAGAGGTGGAGGGTAGACATGAAGCATTTGACTCTACCTTCTTCAAAAGTAATGCATGCACTGTACTTGTAACTGGGCAGATTAATAAACTTTGAATATGGCAGCACGTGTGCTCTAACTCGACGGAAATAGCTCTTCTTAATTATGTAAAATAAAGGAAATATTACAGTTTTTAATTCTCTCGCATCTTGTTCACACCTTCCAGCCACTCCTCTGACCACAGCCTTGTTCCTGTACTGTTATCGTTACTGCGATCACAACTGCAAGAAAAACATCCATGGTACTTTCCAATAATAGAAAAGACAGGTAGAACCAGTGCCTCCATATTCGATCTGGTGGATTCAGGCAATAAGAACTTATTTAATACTTTAATCATTTTTATACCCACACATGGGAAGCGAGACAGGGTTATATATTTTGGTGTGTGTGTGTAAACAACATATCCCTATGTGATTTTGTTTGATTATTACCAGATTTGGTGGAAGGCCTGAGGGTTTTTGAATTGAATAAGTCAAAAGTCAAGGTCACAGAGGAAGGTCAACATAAACAGTTTTGATGAGATTTAGGCCAAACTTGGTGGAAGGGATAAAGGTTAGGCAAGAACGAAGAGCTTCCATTTTGAGAAAAATCAGTCAAAGGGCAAGGCCACAGGGGAAGGTCGAAGGTCAAGGATACATGGTAAGGTCAATTTAAACGGTTATGATCCGATTTGGACTAAACACCATAGAAGGGTTCATGGTAAAGCAAAAACAGAGATTTGGTTTCGAGAACAGTCAGTCAGAGGTTATGGTCACGTTGCACGGTCAACTCAGACGGTTTTGATACGATTTATATCAAACTTCTTGCAGTGATTTTGTGTAATTAAAAATAATATTAATAATAAAGAAGGGATTCCTTTCTCGGAACAGTCGGTTAAAGGTCGAGCTCACAGGGGAAGATAACAGTCAAGGATACATGACATGAACGACGTAAAGTGTTTTGAGTCGATTTAAACCAAACTTGATGGAAGTATTAAGGGTAAGGCAAGAAAGAAGGAATTCGATTTGGAGAAAGATCAGTCAAAGATCAAGGCCACATGACAAGGTGAATTGAACAGTTTTGACCCAGTTTAGACGAAAAACTTTGAAAGCTTCAGGCTGAGGCAAGGAATATAGTACCGGTATTCGATTTTGAGAAAAACTGGTTAAGCCACAAGGAAAGGTCAACGGTGAAGGGCACAGCAAGGTCAGCTTCAACTGCTGTAATCCGATTCACTCCTAACTTCGTTCAAGAGTTCTGGCTAAGGCAGATGGACAACTTTCAGTGTAAGAAGACTCTAAAATTTCAAGGTCAGAGGAAAAGATCAAAGAGCAGGTCATATGATAAGAACGATTTTTAAAGATTGATTCGCTTTAGACCACACTGTTGAAAATCAAGAAGAAAGGATTCGATGTTAAGACGACTCAATTAATGGTCAGCGTCACAGGACAAGACAAAAAGGTGAATCCGCGTGTATTTGTTGTGACTACAATACTCAGAACAGTTTTATATTAATTTTTAAAAATGGTGTATTGGTTGAACATCAAATAAGAGGTTGACCTTTGGTTTTGGGGTATATCAGATCACAGGTTTAGGTCACACAGCAAGAGCGATGTAAACAGGATTGATCCAGTTTCCAAAAAACAAAAAAAATGTATAAGGATTCAGGGAAATGCAAGGATAAATGGACTCTATTTTGAGAAAAATTCATCGAAAGAGTAGGTCACAGGGCAAGGGCAAAAGTTCAACCCTGTAACTTAAGCAGTTTTTATCCGCTCTGGACAAAACTTACTGGAAAGACAGTGGGTTAGTCAAAAAAGAAGATTCGGATGCAAAAACAATGGGTTAGTAAAAAAAAAGAAGTTCGGATGTGAAAACAGTACGTCAAAGATCAAGGTCACCTGAACTAGTTTTTATCAGATTTGGACCAAACTACAGGAAAGTTTGAGGGTCAAGCAATAATGAAGTAATTCGATTTTGAAAACACTCGATCGAAGGTCGTGCTAAAAAGGTATACACTAATATTCAGACTGTATCTCATACGTTCAGCTCGGATGTTGCCCTCTCACAGCGCGTATTCTTGTTTCTTACAGTTTCCTTGTGATACTGATGGTAATGACGACAAAAAAAGAGGAAAAAGGTAAGCATGGAAGAGCAGCAAATAATTATTATTGCGTCATTTAACCCTTCTGCATTATATAGCATCACTTCTACATCATCATCATCATCACCGTGACTTTTCCTACCTGGTTAACCTTTCAGGTAGAACTATAATAGCACTCATAGTCATCACCAAACAGTGTCACATCAAGACAAGTACAGTTTCTGGAACCATCATAGTCATTCTGTCTGCCTGAACTGCCACCACTGCCACCTCGCTTCCACCATCAGTATCACATTACCATCCCAAGCCTCGTGATCCATGACTGATTCAATTCCTTCCACCAAATTCCCCTCCACTGATTCTCTCACATTCACTCTCACGACGCCATCACTCAGTCCAAAGACTCTGGCTAATTAGCGTCGGCACTTTCACCTAATGGCCTCATAATCCAACATCTAAGTGTACCTTTATGACAGCAGTTAATCACAGTTCACTCTTATCCATCCCTGTGATAGTCTTTCGCGTGACGTACTAGAAACGATTGATAAGTTTGAGTTGCAAGGATATGGTTTATCAAGTCTGAAGGCAACCATCTGTAATAAAAGGCGATAAATTGTACGACTATAAGATCCTTACTATGCACTGAAGTAATGCATTTTGTCTTACGGAGCAACTGTCCTGAACGGTCATGCATTTTCTAAGGTCATAACATATTTGCGAAATACTAGCTTTAACCATCCTTAAACACACACACACACACACACACACACACACACACACACACACACACACACACACACACACACACACACACACACACGCACGCACGGACGCACGCGCGAGTATATATTGTGTATGTAATTTCCTTAACGGCCGTACCGATCCACGTGTAGGATGCTCTATATTTTTTCATCAGAAAGGCGAATTTAGTATGCGTGGCTGAGTTTCGTATACTTGGGATATATACAGACCAGTTCTGTTGCCTCTGGAGCCTGCTGTACCTCACTGCCCTTTACTAATCCTTTATGTAATTGTTGCTGGTTTTGTTCCTCTTACAAGTTTACGATGGAATGTTCACACTCTAGCGTGGATTAGAGTCTGTTAATTTATGGGACAGTAGGGAACGAAATAGCGTACACATGCTACGAAACCGTGGAGGGGTGGAATGAACTGAATGATGTTAGTACTGCGTTTTGTCTGAAGTTTTTCATCTGATTTGCCACGCCTGCCACTCCACTGCGCTTCCTGCAACAAGCCATTAAATTTCATCTCTCCCAGACAGAATTCTGCCTTCCATGGAGCTAATCTTGCTTCAGTCCAAGAACATTTTCTCTTTGGAAACTCAAGCGATCAGGAGCATGTTTTACATTGTTTTACCCTCAGGGTCAGTTCCCAAATGACAAGTAAAACTTCTACGTGTCACAGATCTACAGATGCCTACGCATTGGTGCTGATTCCCATCGACCATTCTGAATAAGTTACAAGGCTGTTTTATTCGGACTGGCGGTATTAGCACGAGAGTTCGTGGGCCATTTCTGTGGGTTTTGTTGAAGATGAGAGCCAACTACTTATTTGAAATTCAAATCTACAAACTGTTCCCTGCCCCAGTCTGGGATCAATTTCACGTTCTTCCTGCATCCCACTGTTTAGTCCATTCTACCACCACCAGGGCCGTGTCTGGAATTTGTAGATTAACTTAATTCATCACCCAACAACCAGTGGTGCGTCAAGATCAAGTGATACATGTCCATTTGCGAAAGGAAATAGTAATAAAAGTATTTGTAATCCCAGGTTCATCTGAAACGTGAACTCTGTGGGTTGCAGGCTGAAGTTGTCCTCATATTGTAGTCCATCCTCCTCCTTGTTGGAGGACAGGGAGGGATTCGAGGGATTATGCATATCCAGGCGGTGGAGCCGCCCAGGTATATCGGTGCCATCACGTGAAGGCGTTAGTCTCCAGCACCACAGAAGAGATCAACAGTGGTAAGAAACGATGTTGCCAGTTTTTAATGTTAGTTACCTCCGCCAGCGAAGTTGGAGGAAGTAATGTATGCACTTATGGGTGTCTGCCTGTCCACACGATATCTCCAAATGTTCTCAATGAATTTCAATGAAATATTGTGGAAGGGTGGGCCGTGGCCCAAGAAAAAACTGATTAAATTCTAAGGCGTATCCGGATCCAATGTATTCCACACAGTATCTCCACGGATCCGGATCCTTTTAAATGGCAGTGACACTCGCGGTCTCTGAGTGCTTTCTAGTTTTTAAAGAACAAATTACTTGTATTAATGTTCTATGTTGTATTGTGATTTGTTACAAGTTAAATTCACAGGCTGACGTATATCATCGATTTGATAAGTTACAGAGAGTACCAATAGCTTTTAACTGTAGTCTTGATTTACAACATTTAATGTTACTTGGAAGACGATCTCCACTGTATAGTGGTCTACGCGTTGAAGGAGCTGATGCTGGAAAAGAGATCGCCAAGAAGTCTCGCTAAAATTCAGAGGATAAGGCTACTAATATCCGTAAAAGTCTGATGAACCGTATTCTGTCTCGAAATACAAGCGAGCAATGTGGAATTAAGGAGAACACAAAATAACTAAGGAATCGTGAACAGGGACCAACCTCGACAAATGGGGTCTTGTGGGTATCCACTAGAGCTAATGGAGCGCGATAAGGAAAAAAAAGAAAAGATTTTGAGCATATGCTCTGACAGAGAAAAGAGATGAAGCAATATGAAGGGTTGGTGAGCGAGGTGTGTTACAGAGGCACAGCAGGACGAGGTGAGAGATTTTGACATACCTCAGAGATGTGTATCAGGTCTTTGTATTGATATACCTGTCCAGAAGGTGTTGATATGAATAACAAAATAGTAAGAAGGTAATCGTAATCATTCCTGCTTAGTAAATGTAACCGTAATCAAAAGATGAAATTTCTACAACTGATTCGGGCAGGGAGTGATGTAACACCGAATCAGTGCTAATGGTTTGTGGCTGGAGGTCAGAACTTTGCTGGTTATCAAGGCTGTTGGCTGTTTTTTTTTTTTTTCTTATCTAAATCGTACGAGCTTGGAAAACTAACAAACTATGATCAGGTAATTCGAATCAGATTCCTGACAGATCGTCATGCTCATTATACAGTCTTATACCAGTGTCGTGTATGTGGCTTCAGTTCTGTTGTTACCATTGTCACTGCGGTGCAAAACGGTATGAGAACAAAGAATGTCTACTCCCTCGCAGAAACTGACACAAACATCCCTACCACCACTATCTCCAAGTCTACAGCTCCAAACATCGAAGGGTGTACTCATTCCTACTACCCACCTTCTTTATAAGATATTAGAGAAAGAGAGAGAGAGAGAGAGAGAGAGAGAGAGAGAGAGAGAGAGAGAGAGAGAGTAGTTACTCGTCATAAAACTTGGAGGGAGGCGGTGGCTGAATCGGTAGAGAGGTGGCCTGCAGTCCTAACGGTCCCAGATTCGAATCCCAGCTGGAGTTGAGAACAGTTTAAGGATTTGAATTTCCCCCAAAACAGACTTTACTGATCTACCAAAAGACCCTCCGACGTGTCATAAAAATGCTCCCGCTAATACCAATGCACCAAACCCGTATGAGACAGCCCTAGCACGTATTCAATATGGACGGTGGGTATTAGCGCGCCGAAGTGGTGCCGTGTGGAGGTGTATGGTATGTAAGAGGACTGCTGGACCTTGAGAATAGGGTGTAAAGTCATTGCCCAGAGTCGGAAATATAAAAAAAATAAATAAATAAATAAATAAAAATAAAACCAAGGAGGGTCCGCGTCACGCAGAGTATACACACACGTTACGCCTACTTTTAACCCACTGTTGATTAGGCTTCAACTGTACTTCCATGGCCACACATCACACTCTGTTCTTGAGGAATAGCGACATAACTCAGCACTGTTCCTTTACTTATCATGCAATGAAGTTAATATAAACTTATTTATATGGACGAGACATATAGTACTTTCTCTCTCTCTCTCTCTCTCTCTCTCTCTCTCTCTCTCTCTCTCTCTCAAACACACACACACACACACACACACACACACACACACACACACACAAGTTTACACGTGATTTTCCACGTATAATAATGTCTTCTACAAGTATTCGTTTATTACCATCATTCCTCCATCCCTCCTTCGAGTCGACAGCAATTCTCTTCTAACACAGATATTCCATTTATAATTCTTTAGGCCTATATCAAAACAGCAATCTAACTCACTTCCCTATTAATACCACAGCATTGCCATAGCTGTCCTTCCTATCCTTATAATATTATGTTATCCTCGCTTTCTTTTAATATTCACTTCCCATTTCCACTTCCCTCTTTTGAATTCATCCTCCATTCCTATGCCGATAGCACGAACGTTTACCCACTTGCTTTGTTTCCCCTGCCTAGCATTTCGACCTGAAAATGGTGCCAGAAATTACAAAAACAGAAGCAGGATTTCTACTGAACTTTACTATGCCAGGATGCAGGGAATATAGGAATGGTGTCATTTCTGAAAGTCACTCTAAACAGTGAGCGGAATAATGAGGCGAAGGATCATGTGACGAAATGAATAAAACCGTGAGAAATTAAAAATATATTAAGTACACGGGGCAACGATAAGTAATTAAAATATGTGGAAGGGAAACGTAATTTAACATGCAGTTATTAGAATGTGCACATAACAGGGAAACTGGGGAATGAATTATGTCGACCAGCTTAAAAAAACAATCTCAATGAGGGTGACTGGGTAGGTAGTCAGGTGATGATGGGTTTTAGAAGCGGGAGGATGGGTAAGTGCATGATGTGTGACTCCCTTGCCTTATAATATCAGTCTGGGCCCTCCACCAATGACTCCTACACTTTATATAGTCAGTTTGTTGTTACCTGAGGGAACTGGGTGACTCCCACGACTTGAACACCCAGGTGTCGTTGCGTGAAATTGAATGAGTCATAGTTACGATGCAGGAAGGAGTCTCTGTGGTTACCTGTTAAACTGCCATTACAATATCACAAAATGTGGTCAACAACTGAATTTAAAGTGGTTAGGGAACTTGTAAAGAAATCGTGTAGTAGTTAGCATAAGAGCGGAGTAGAGCACCGTGGGCCACACCATCACCATTCTGTCTAGTAAATTCATGCACTGGGCTTGCAAATAAATGTTTTGACCAGCGCATAGCAGACTCATCTCTGACACCACTAGGGCTCAACTAAATTTCATATATTCTTCACCAGTATATAGATTTTGAGGGCAGGCTGTCTTCTTATCAGTTTTTAACTATTTGGTTACACTTCTAATCGATTCATAAGTCATGGGCGTGCTATGCTATTTTCCCAGTTTTTATTCTGCAATCTGCTGATCGTAGAGAATTAGTTTTGCTTCATCTAGTAAGCATATAATGTGTGTTATACGACTGTAATAACATTCTTCTCCGTAAATAGCCTCTTGAGATAACTAAACATAGGTTTCTATAATTTAGCTGTTCTTTGAATAATAAGACATACCAGAGACAACTTAAGAAGTATCATAGTTCTTGCCAGCACCACACTAATCATCACTACCACGCCCACCACCCCAGGCCACTCCCGTAGGTTACCGCTTCACCAGTTGACTGTCGACTCAGCTTTGGGTCAACCTCGGGAGTACCTACCACAGAAGACAAAGACGAGTATTATTTATCATTATAACCAGTCGCCATTTGTATCTATGAAAACACATTTCTTGTGATGCACTGTGAGCCTAGAATATATTCTGGATGTACAAACACAGTTCAGTAACACCTCATTACTTTAATGTCAAACTTCAAACTTCAAAGAGTTATCCAGATTCTATTGCTTTACCACACAGCCTAACAACATCACTCCGCATTACCACAAAATTATGACAAAGCATGCAACACATTTTATATATTCATTCCACGCCATCGACAACGCTGTCCAACATCGCAGCCACATCATGTTCATTATACCGCCAAAGTCTTGAAACTCTAGATGCCACACGGCTACGGAAGTCTGGCTGGTCATGCAGTACATACTCGTATACGTGTACTAAGCCTCACAATTCTATCTCAACAAACACTTTATAATCGTTCCGCCTTGCAATCTCTCTCTCTCTCTCTCTCTCTCTCTCTCTCTCTCTCTCTCTCTCTCTCACACACACACACACACACACACACACAAACACACAAACATATCGTTATTTCCTCATTTTCTCCATTCACTATTGGGTGCTCCAAAAATTGTTCGACAATCTTCATCGTACTTCGGAATTTAAAGTTCGTGGTAAGATACGACTGACATCTCAAAGTCGTCCTCGCTGAAGTGGCAAGAAACTATTATACAACGCCCTACATAAATCCACCACTCCCTATACCGGACCACAACCACAACTTAGGGTTCCTGGCGTTTGGTCCCATTTTCCTTACAAAAGAAAAAAAAAGCCAACCCCAACAATGTCGCCAGCCACTACTATCCATTTAATCATGTATTGTCACTACGGTATGCATAAAACGCACACCACACTATGTATCACACAACCACACCATTTTCCACACCATCACACCATGCACCGTACCACCTAACTATGCACAACACTACCAAACCATGGCATTCATTGTGCCACACCATCACACCGTGTATACCGCACCACCTCACCATGTACAGTATCACACAAAGACACCATGGCTGATGGCTTTCACCACCACACCAATATATCTCCCCTTCTTCCCGTCACTGGTCCTGCCTCATGCTGGGACCGCCTCCTGACCTCTACTCTGTTTTATTAAACTCTATTCAGTGCAAGTTTAACCTTACCCACTTCTCTTTGGTGGCCCTTTTTCTTCTTTCTTTTCGTCCTCCACCTGCTTCTTCTCTCTTTCCTCTTCTGTAATTTTTATCATTACACTGGGGATTCCTTCTCTTCTCATACGTAATTTCCCAGCGCCATCTTCTTTCTATTTTTTGCCATTCTTTCTTCGCTGTCTTCTTTCTAATACATAGTGCATGTCTCTCACTCTCTCTTTCCTTAAGTTCTGATTTTCAGTTGTCATTATTGGCTTATTTCTGCATTACTTGCAGTTGGTTGCTCCCAATTTAAGGTTTCATTACTGACCCGAAGTTGAAGCGTTTAACTCTCCCCCATCCTGAGGCATATAAGCGATGAGAAGCGGAATTTAGTAATGTATGTGTCATTTGTGGGAGTGTGGTACTTCACCATACGAAGTCTGAGTTGTCCTTTTCAAAGGTGAAATAGTTAACTCTGTAAAAAGTACAAACACATAATACTAAAACATATCCTTTGTTACTTCCAAAAATATAACTGGACAATGTGTGGAGACAGTGGCTATCTAGTTTAGAGAGAGAGAGAGAGAGAGAGAAACTGATTCTGGTTTTCATGTTGTGAGTATTGTTAGATACTGATATTTACATTGCCACTGATATTTACATTGCCACAGGAGCATGAGTGTACTATAAATCTAGAGGCACTTTTACCATTGCTCAAGGGAGTCTAACGTTAACCCAGACATTTGAGGTCTGAGCGAGCGATTGTGCCTACTGTCTAACACTATTTTTCAAGGACCTCTTGGGAACATCTGGTCACTTACGCATTGTTTGCTTTTTTAAATTTTTCGTCTTTCATCCCACTTCTATTTACTGTACCGCATTTAAATCTCGGGTACTTTCGCCTGATGTAATCTCTCTCTCTCTCTCTCTCTCTCTAAATAGAGATCGAAACATGAGGATGAAAGAAAGACGATTATGCTAGGATGGAAAGGTGTAGGACTACATATTATATTTACAAATCATAATAGATAGATAGATAAATAGATAGATAGAAGCAGGGAGTCAGATGATGAGAAGGTGTTGTGTCTGCGAGAATCGAGCAGCGCTAAACATGCTTACACACTCTTGACGCGAGGAATGCTTGATAGGCACACGACAGCGTCTAGTGACCATATACACACATACACACATACTCACACACAGGCTGCGAGAACTTTCCATCCACGAGGAACACACGTGACACACCCCTGCTACACCAGAATTTAGGAAAGAGAGCTGAGACGGAGATTAGCCAAAAAACAGGCAAGAGAGAAGGGGATAAGCGATCCTAGAGACAGGTCACGGGAGAAGGGCTTGGCAGTTTGAGAGAGAGAGACAGATAGCGAGACAGGGAGGTAGTTACCCGGGACTTATACTTCGTTCCGTGTGAGAGACTTGTTAATATTTCCAAGACAAATAAAAATAGTCCCATACTATTCTTTACCTCTCCTGTCACTACATGACAAATGGGGAAGTTACTACAAGATATAAAAGCCGCTCGACCACAAGTCTAAAATATATATATAACTCAACTACAACCACAAAGTATTTTATGGCACAAAGTCATTTATGACATTTGGTAGCAGCGAACGTATACGAACCTCGTCTACGAATCAACATTAAATTCCTACAAAATATCAAGATTGGAAACAAGAATATCTCTCTCTCAACCAACAACACAACCAGCTCCTGACACTTCTCTCCAAGCAGCCCCCTCCGTCTCCCAGATCATCATGCTGATGCAGCGGTCAAGAGATCACACGACGCCTTGCAAGTAGTTTAACAAAATTGATACAATATTGCAATTTCTACGACGACCCAGCGAAACTACGGACATCGTCTCCCAATTAAAAGCAAATTTCTACAAATGCAGGCGAGACTCTACAAGATTAGCTTCAGTTCTACAGTGAATCACTACAAAATACAGCCTACAATGCAAATGGTCTACAAGTCTACGAAACAACTCTATAATCTTCACGTAACTTCAAGCAGCTACAAGAAGAATATAAAACAAAGCAAGTAAAGAAGAGGAGAAAGCAACAAGCACACAAAATCCTCCACCACTCACTCCCGCCTACGCCTGACCCAGAGGTCAAGACACGCAGCAAAACACCGGAGCCACATTTATAACGCGACTTACGAGTACTCACCCTTCTCCACCCAGCTTAAGCATCGCTACTCAGTATTCACCACAGCTACCAGTGTGGGAAGCCGACGTCACCATGTGCTGAGACAACAACACGCCAATCAACCCGTGAAGAACAACGCTATCACCACGTGCAACACCACTCACACCATTTCCTCCACGGTAAAAATTAGTGAGTTACATAGTTACTTCATTTATACAATACACAGTGATAGACAATAAGCTTCTGCACAAACATATAAAACGTGCTGTATAGTTACAGTTTAAATACACATACTTATTTCAGTTATATGCATAACTCAAACAGTAAATTATCACCAACAATAGATATTCTACACTGTATATATTCATTCATATATTATAACATTTATTTACTACCAACGAGTGTTACCATTTATACCTACATAAAATACGTGTTTCATACATACAACTATACATTATTATATCTACAAAGTGATAAAGAAAATATACCTTCACAGTTACTCAGTGAGCGATTAAAAGAACTGTATTTAACATTTATTAATTAAAGCTACCTAGTGGAAACATATAAATTAAGTTACAAGGTAAACTAGAAAAAAAAAAAATGGCCAACACAAATGCCGTTAGCAAGAGTGAACATCTTCAACACAATCGTGAAGACAATGATTTCCACACAGTGCTGACACACTTATTACTCACGATAGGTACAGGTGAACAACAAGTCAGTGTGTATAGTTAATACTGTATATAGTGTATATATTTTTTATATAAAATAACAAAATATGGGACTATATAATATCATTTTCAGTAATACCTGTGCAATATAAACTAAACTTTAAAAAAAGTATCCCAAGGAAATTAGCCAGTATTTATGCAACCATGAACAACATGGGAAAAGCGTACACAAGCGAAGAAAAACAAACTATAGAAAATCAATACATACAAAAAAGAAAGAAAGAAAGAAAGAAAAAGTAAGAAAGAAAAAAGAGAAATAGAGTAAGATCACATAACAAACAAATGAAAATAAGTGTAAGTGTTACTACATATGTCAAAATACCACATAAACTACAAACAAAAAAGCAAATAGTTGTCTCCACAAACAAGTGGCATGACACATCATCACTATCATCGACCGCAGCATATGTTAGGACCGCAGTTATTACAATTATATTACTCCATATTATAATTATGTAACTACAAACAATATGTACCAATTTATGTAACAGTTGCATTAACAAGATGTAACTTTTATGTAACTTTAACTACAATTATGTAACTACAAACGATATGTAACAATTATGTAACGACAAACGATTGCATTATGTTACACTTATTACAATTATGTAACTACAAACGATATGTAACAATTATGTAACGACAAACGATTGCATTATGTTACACTTGCTACAATTATGTAACTACAAACGATATGTAACAATTATGTAACGACAAACGATTGCATTATGTTACACTTTGCCAATTAACAGTTGCATTAACAAGATGTAACTTTTATGTAACTTTAACTACAATTATAAGGCCAAAACACTTATAACAGTTGCATTAACAAAATGTAACTACAATTATAAGGTCAACACAATTATGCATTAACACAATATTTTGTAACAATTCATAAAATGTTACAATTATGTAGTACCACAATGTTAGTGCAATATTATGTCATACAATTATAGCACAATTCTGTATTACCAGTATCATCATACAAGTTAGGTGAAATATTAGACATTACTAAAGTGATAACTCTATGTAATGTATAACCTAGCAGTATTACCATTGCACAATTATATGCTGTCACGGGGTTTTTATAATATCACGGTAATTTTGATATAAATGGTTAAATATTATTTAATTGATAATAATATTCAATAATATTGAAGAGCAGAGACAATGATTGTCTTGCTACATCAAGCAACGATTACTTTACGCGACTTGCTACGATTCTCTAAGATCGAGAATTTATAAACTTTCTCAACAGTACACAGCAGAGACTAATTACTCACAATTGCTGAATTACTGTACTGTTAGCCTCTGGAGAAAGTTACTTCACCCCTGACAATAAATAACTAATACTAATAATAATAACATCAGGTTCTTGCTGATGCATTAACTCCTGGCACAACGGATTTTAAGTTAATACAACAAGACTGGTCTAAGTACCAGTTATGAAAGCAAACGTTTATGCCAGCTAGGAGCTGTATGGAAAATAAGCTTAATTTGGATTAAATGAAACAAGATTTTACTTTACATTGAGCTCAAGAAAGGAACTGTTAAATTTATTGATTACAAAAAAATAAATTTAACGTTACATTTCAAATCAAATCAATGAGACGCACTCACTCACTCACGCAATAGCTAAATACTTACGCCTAGGAAAAACACCTTAACTAAACTCTTAAAACTAGGATTATACAAAAAGGAAATACCAGTCGATGAATGCTATGTATCACCCGAGGGGTGGGAGGACCGGATTAACTGTCTCAGTGGAGCTTGAGTGCTAGCGACCTCTCACACTTCTTGGAGCACAGGACCTTCCTCCGTCACAACAAACACTAGACTGAGTAAGTCGTGGGAACAAAAGGGGAAGCAGAGCACTCGGCCGCATTTTCTAACGGTCGAATGAGCGGGGGCGAACAATAAAAAAACAATAGTATCGCTCAGTACAGCACTTAGTGACGTGCATTAAATCGGTCACTTTTGAAAACGGTGACAAATGTTTTGAAAAGTATACTCCGAAATGGAGAGAGAAACGGTTAACTGAGCAATACACAGTGAGTTTTCCACTAATAGTTCGTGGCTTCTCACAAAAGGGAAATGTCGCCAATTGTTTCGTGACATTACGCCCCTACAAAATTTAATTTTTTCCTTATGGGAAAAAATTTGTGGATATATATATATATGTATACATCCTAAGTCATTCACACAAGATTCACACTGTGGTGTGTGTGCTATCCTGCTACAGGAGAAAGTCGCAGTCGCCAGTGAGCGAAAAAAACTCGTATTTACGTTAATAGAAGCAAGCTTGAGGGAAAAACTCCGTGACGACGGTGAAAATCCTGTACTCAGGTCAAACTGAGCGAAAAGTCGCTACATTTACACTGACAACTAATTGTTGTGTAGCGTGGTGTATGTAATACACGGTGTAGGTGTGACAGTTGTAGTGTAACTGTACCTACGTGTAAAATGACATAGTAAATACTGTAATAATATGGCGACGATGAAGGCAGAGGAGAAGAGGCGGCAGCGTGCGGCAGACGATCAGCTGGCCCGCACAGCAAAACTGCTACACCCATTGCTGAACCTGCAAAACCAATTAAGGTGGAGCATCAAAAGTGTCAATTCTTATTAAGTTACAATTACTCTCTCTGCCTAGTAATCAGTACATTCGAGGTCGCCATTAATTATAGCACACGATTATGGTCGGCAAGTTGAGAACCCTTGTGCAAACTCGGGTCTTCCATAGCCTCGAACTGCACACGGGTCCTCAACCTGTGCCTTAACCTACAGTTCTTATATTAATATCAGGAAGCTGAGAATCCTTGTGCAAACTTGGGTCTTCCATAGCCTCAAGTCGCCACTGCGGAGTTCTCACTTCCCCCTTAACCTACAATACTTATATTAGTATCGGGGAGCTGAGAATCCTTGTGCAAACTTGGGTCTTCCATAGCCTCAAATCGCCTCTCAACTTCCCCCTTAACCTACGGTACATAATATGCATGTACAGGCCCTGGACATACTGTGTCCTGTGGGGCCAAGGGGCGAGACGTCAGGTCTACACCCACTTCACCACTACCCTGTCTCTCAACTGTCTCAGAGATTACGGGTGTGGTTACAAATGGCACAGGAAGGGCATGTCCCTGATTAGTGGTGATACTTTGGCACACACTGCAGGAACGGACAAAACTATCTATGTCCCGTCCCATCCCTGGCCAGAAAAAGTCAGCTCGGTTACGGCCCTGGGTCTTCCTTTTGCCCATGTGACCTCCTGAGGCTGAACAATGACCCCATTGTAACACTGCTAGGCGGTACTTGGTGGGAACGACAAACTGCAGTCGAACCTCGCCCTCGGGTGTTCGTGACTCACGGTAGAGCCGTCCTTGTTTACGAAGGAACTTGGCTCGACCTCCCCGTGAATACTTAATCACTCGACCCTTTTGTTTGTTCCGCACGGTAGCAAGTGTCGGGTCAGAATGTTGTTCTTGTACAACAAGTTGACTACACATCAGATCTTGCGGCGATTCAATGATCACTGGGGTGACACAGTCTGGAGCCTCAGTCATGGCTCGTGTTACCGCAGCAGCCGAAGTCTGAGTAGCGTCATTGGAGCAACTATCCTTGGCTCCATTAATATTTCCAATGATGAGTTCAAATAAAGGTTCTGGCATGACAACTGCAAGTGTTATGCCAGTATAAAATGGAGATGCCACCTGGATACATGCCTCAGGGAACAATCTCACTGATCCATCAATAAGCTTTGCATGGATTTGTTGACCTGTATACTGCTCAGGCCGAACTAAACTCTGCTTAACAGAGCAACCTGAGGAACCATTGTCTCTCAGGACCTTCACAGGAATGCCTCCCACAAACCCTGGCTGAACAAGGAAGGTACTGTCACCTGTGGGAGGGCCTGTGGAGGAAGCAGCTAGCCACTCATGAGGCTGCTGAATTGATGTGGCAAACATTGTGCCTTGAGAATTATAAGGAGATGGAACATTGGCCATCTGTGGAGGGGGGTTCACTGTCACTGTGGGACTAGTGAACTGTGGGGAAGTACCCACACTGGTAGGGACGTGACCACCATGCTGCTGCTGAGGAATGAAGGCTGCATTCGCTTCCTGCCTCTTTTGAGCTGGTGGTGGAAAAGTTTGTCCCGACGGTCGGTTGCGTGGCTGATACTGCTGCTGGTTAGGGTACTTGTTGTACCTCTTCCACTCAGGTTTCTGAGTGTTTTGCCCCTGGTCCTTCCAATGCGGTTTTGGACCTTGGCCATTATTCTGAGAATGGCTTTGGTGCTGGGATTCAGTCTGAGACGGCTTCCCAGACTTGGCAGTATCTTTTCTGCTCCAGGTGTTTTGCTTACGAGTTTGATACCCGTATGCAGTAAAGAATGCGTCAGCCTTCTCTGCCATTTGGTTGGCATCTTTCACCTGGCAGATCTTAAGCTGTGCTATGAGCTCAGCAGGCCACGACCTCTCTAGCTGTGTACGAGTACGCAGCATAAGGTCAATTATCCCCTCACGCGTGGAAGGAGTTTCATCTTTCTCCATCCACTCATTTAAGTAAGCTGTGAGACGATCAAGGAACTGAACAGCTGTCTCCTTGTCTTGGAGACGAGCTCGCATGAACTGAACTTTGGCGTCGTCTACTGTGAGACCATATGCCTTAATGAGTGCAGCTTTCATCATCTCATATGTGAGATTGTCTCCACGAATTCTGTGGAGAATATCGAGGGCAGGGCCCTCAAATAGGCTAAGAAACTGAAGCCACTTAGCTGCCTCATCCAGTTGATATAAGTCTGCCATGTCCTCAAAACGAGCTATGTACGGCTCGATTCGCTCGCTTTCCTTGTATGAAGGAAGCTTGATGCGTGGGGTCGCCAGGACGTGTGCAGGGAGAACGCTCGTGGAGCTTGGACCAACTGCACCAGACGTGTCTGAAGCCAAGGAATCTCACTTGAGCTTCAGCACTTCAAGTTCATGTTCTCGTTCTTTGTCTCGTTGTTCACGCTCGTATTCGCGCTGTTCTCGCTCTTGTACTAACTCGAGCTCGCGTTGTTTCTGCTCGTGTTCGCGCTGTTCTCGCTCTTTTTCTAACTCGAGCTCGCGTTGTTTCTGCTCGTGTTCGCGCTGTTCTCGCTCGTATTCGCGCTGAATCCTACGCTCTTCACGAGCATCTTTCTCACGTTCTTGCTCGTAATTGAACCGTGAGAGAACGTAACTCTGTATTTTCTCTGGGTCTGTGAGACCCTTATCTTTGGCTTCCTGTACAAATACAGCGGTGGCCATGGCGCTAATTTATTAAGCAACCCGAAATTGAGTACTGACTGCTTAGCGACGAATACTAATAAACACAAGTAAAGAATACAGACACAAGCTAGTGGTGACCAGTCTTATCTAGTTAACTGGCAAAGATAAAAAATGTAAATGACTAAGAACTCTCAATAATTAACACAATGGGTACGGCGGCTACGCAGGAGCGAATAAAATCGTGTGGCGTTACCAAGAATAAACTAGAGTTACGTATTCTATTGATTAATAAAGCAAAATTCACTTGCTAAATTAAGGGTAAACACCAGTAAGCTTGTGCCTATAAACTTTAATGATAAATACCTAAATATGAATGAGTGAGCACTATCTCGTGAATAGCTTTAGAGCTAGGAGTTAATATCCTGGCGAGGTCGCCAATTGTCACGGGGTTTTTATAATATCACGGTAATTTTGATATAAATGGTTAAATATTATTTAATTGATAATAATATTCAATAATATTGAAGAGCAGAGACAATGATTGTCTTGCTACATCAAGCAACGATTACTTTACGCGACTTGCTACGATTCTCTAAGGTCGAGAATTTATAAACTTTCTCAACAGTACACAGCAGAGACTAATTACTCACAATTGCTGAATTACTGTACTGTTAGCCTCTGGAGAAAGTTACTTCACCCCTGACAATAAATAACTAATACTAATAATAATAACATCAGGTTCTTGCTGATGCATTAACTCCTGGCACAATGGATTTTAAGTTAATACAACAAGACTGGTCTAAGTACCAGTTATGAAAGCAAACGTTTATGCCAGCTAGGAGCTGTATGGAAAATAAGCTTAATTTGGATTAAATGAAACAAGATTTTACTTTACATTGAGCTCAAGAAAGGAACTGTTAAATTTATTGATTACAAAAAAATAAATTTAACGTTACATTTCAAATCAAATCAATGAGACGCACTCACTCACGCAATAGCTAAATACTTACGCCTAGGAAAAACACCTTAACTAAACTCTTAAAACTAGGATTATACAAAAAGGAAATACCAGTCGATGAATGCTATGTATCACCCGAGGGGTGGGAGGACCGGATTAACTGTCTCAGTGGAGCTTGGGTGCTAGCGACCTCTCACACTTCTTGGAGCACAGGACCTTCCTCCGTCACAACAAACACTAGACTGAGTAAGTCATGGGAACAAAAGGGGAAGCAGAGCACTCGGCCGCATTTTCTAACGGTCGAATGAGCAGGGGCGAACAATAAAAAAACAATAGTATCGCTCAGTACAGCACTTAGTGACGTGCATTAAATCTGTCACTTTTGAAAACGGTGACGAATGTTTTGAAAAGTATACTCCGAAATGGAGAGAGAAACGGTTAACTGAGCGATACACAGTGAGTTTTCCACTAATAGTTCGTGGCTTCTCACAAAAGGGAAATGTCGCGAATTGATTCGTAACATATGCGTACGTCTGTTGTACATGCACGTCTTACAAAGTGTTATACAACAACCATTGCATTTATTCAAATATGTATACAACTTATTTAAAATGTAATATTACTGAATAATCACTATTTACTATAAATAATATATGTATACAATATTCATACAATTATGTTACTTTACAATATTATGTATTTCACTTAATTAGCTTATAAGTTCATTATAATGTGTATATAATATGTATTAATATGTTAGGACTATTAACTGTCGATGGTAAGCCATTTTCGCGCGGCCGAGCAGATGTAGGACTACATATTTTATTTACAAATCATAATAGATAGATAGATAAATAGATAGATAGAAGCAGGGAGTCAGATGATGAGAAGGTGTTGTGTCTGCGAGAATCGAGCAGCGCTAAACATGCTTACACACTCTTGACGCGAGGAATGCTTGAAAGGCACACGACAGCATCTAGTGACCATATACACACATACACACATACTCACACACAGGCTGCGAGAACTTTCCATCCACGAGGAACACACGTGACACACCCCTGCTACACCAGAATTTAGGAAAGAGAGCTGAGACGGAGATTAGCCATAGAACAGGCAAGAGAGAAGGGGACAAGCGATCCTAGAGACAGGTCACGGGAGAAGGGCTTGGCAATTTGAGAGAGAGAGACAGATAGCGAGACAGGGAGGTAGCTACCCGGGACTTATACTTCGTTCCGTGTGAGAGACTTGTTAATATTTCCAAGACAAATAAAAATAGTCCCATACTATTCTTTACCTCTCCTGTCACTACATGACAAATGGGAAGTTACTACAAGATATAAAAGCCGCTCGACCACAAGTCTAAAATATATATATAACTCAACTACAACCACAAAGTATTTTATGACACAAAGTCATTTATGACAAAGGTACAGAGAAAGAAAAAGAAGCTAACAAAGTGTGATTATAAAGACATGAGTGAATGTGTTAGCTGAAAGGAACATGAGGGAAAGGTAGAGGGAAAAGTGAATATATGACGTGGGGAAATGAGAGAGGAATAGTTTGTGTTGCGCAGTATGAATTTAAAAGTATATTCCAGATGAAGGAACATGCGAGCGGCCTGGAAAGGGAGTGGGGTTATAGCTGTTGTTGCTGTTGGTTTAGGTAGGCTGACGTTGCACTTCTGCAGTACACCATCCTCCATTCAGGGACTAGGGAAGAAACTGCGGAATGGTTGTATAGCTGTATGGTGTCAGCTGGAATAGAATACGGAAGTTGTCCCGGCCATGACTGTTAATGTTCCAGGATCGTATTGCTCATATAACATCGTCTTGCGTTATTTGGAATAGAACTAAGGTTTACCTGATGGTGAGAGGGTTAATGGTAACAGTATTAACACTAAAACTCCTATTAACTAATCTCATGTGAATAAAATCGTCTAAGTTACAGAGAACGTTAGCAAGAATATTACACTAGAATTGTTCCAACCATAAAAGGGTTAAGAACCCAAACTCAAATTACTTACGTTCAAGGAATCGATTTTCTGACATTACTTCACAGATTGCATTAACAATGTGGGCTTGTGCTTCAGTGGTCCTCTTTTTATGGCATTCTGAAGTTGTCTTTTCATAATCATAGTCATTGCGAATTTACGACCTAAATAGCCTTCCATAATTTCCCTAAAGTGCGATATCCTCGTCTCTCATACACGTTTTATGACTATCATTGTACTTTCAACCTTTATGAATTATGGAATACCACCTACTTTAATCAGACACACGGTCTCGTGGGTTAGGCGTGTGTATGTGTTTTAATCGAGCTTTGTACTTGCCCTTGGTAATGAATAAAAATAAAAATAAATTTTATTTTTTTTAATTCCTTGCTTTAATAAATTTCATAAGATTTTGCAGTTCTCTTTTCTTTGTCAGGTTTTTATGCAAGTCATACCTGTGTGGGCCAGACCTCTTGAATAAACACCCACATGAAAATGACCTAAAATAATCTACACCAACTGATCACACGTCGAGGGAAAACATCAGAGTGAAAGGAGTTAATGGAAAACCCGTGACATCATACAGTCTCTTCAAAGCTTAAGGAAATCGCCTCGTGGTGCACAGCTAAGAATGAAATATAATCCATCAGTGGATTCAAGGTGTTTGATGCGTACCTACTTACATCGGGTGCTAAAATATCAATCAGCTATTTTTATGATGCTGGCAGATAAAGCGAGACTAATACCATATGGTATGTACTTATCTATTTTTTATTTCGTACAACAGAGCAGCAGTAATAGAATAATTATATTAAAACGTGTACGAAATAAAAAATTGTTTTGTTTATGTTCATACTTCCAGGCACGAAAGCTATATCGCAATGCGCGCACACACACACACACACACACACACACACACACACACACACACACACACACACACACACACACACACACACATTTAAGTGTTGAATTCCCAGACCAAATGGTTGTACTTACGTGTACTGTCCTTGTAATGTTGTTTTTATTTATACTGTAAATATTGTCATCTTTTATACTTCCGTTTCACTTTATATTGACAATGTTTCCTGCACAGTTAATTCGTACATGCTATTCCCATGTAAGCTACCGTTTTCTTAAGTATTACTATTCACCAATCTTTTATTGCCAAATCAGCAGCGTAGGGGCCCAGAACTAGGTTACTTATTAAGGGTATTGATGGCGGTAGTTACCAGTCGCTGTGAGTCTTTATGGACTACGTCGGTTGAAGCCACATAGATTACTAGGTGCCCATTAGGTAAAATGGTTCCCACATAAAGTAGCAGATGATGTCCGGGGCTACAAGAAGCCATTTGCCATGTCCGTCAGTGTAATATCAACTAAAGGTAGCACTACATCGAGCCAGTTGGTGGTGAGCGTCCCCACCTACCACCCACACACACACACACACACACACACACACACACACACACACACGCACACACAAAATAACCCAATATCAGGGAAGGAAATAGTCTGTCCCCCTACTGCCCCACCCGAGTATTCCACAGTTGCTGCTCGCACACTCAGCTCGTTAACATGCATGAGATCGTGAATTAGACTTGCCTCCTTCATGCTAGTTTGAGGCAGCTAAATATCCTGATTACCAACAACGTGATTTCCCTCAAAAAACTTTTCACTAGCCTACTCAGTTTTGTTTGTATTCTTCCTTGTATTTTCCCCAGTATACCCATGTAAGATTACAACGCTGTGTCTCTTATCTTGGTTTCTCCCCTCCTTTAACATTTTTTTAGTTTATTTTGCTGCTGCTAGATTACTTTATTCAGCTTATTAGGGCCCTTGGTACAGAAGATACTGAGAGCTATGTCTGTGACTAACATAAAAAAGAAATCTGAGGTTAATAAAATAATTTGAGATAAAAAGAAAAATAAGGAGTCCGACTGTTGGTGTTAGTCAATCTTCTGTTCAAGGAATATAAGTTACGTTGAAGTGATACGATTCAGGATTACAGTGTCGTGAGGGCGGTTGTAGCCTATTTGCAGACAGCCCTTTCCTCTTCGGCATGGTCTCTAACAGGCTTTACAGCATCAGGTGATTCTGGCAGTGGTATGAGCTGCTATGCCTTACCCTGGTTTCGAATAGTTTCATTTCCTGATCAAATGATGTAACTAAAGCTCGTATGAGGGCGTCCTTCATAACAATGTCTTGAATATTTCATGGTTATAATATGGCGCATAAAACCAGTATCGCACTACTTAGAATAATAATATTGAAAGGTAGCATAATGTAGAAAATTATCAGTCACATTAAGTATCTGATGTCAAAAGAGGTTATAAGAGTTCTCTCCATATTTTCATCCCGTAGTCTGTCATGTTACATAATTCAGAACATTATAATCGAGTGGATGCTAGAATGGCGGAACACACCTCGGAAGTACCACTGATAAATATTGAACTGACCTGCACCTTACGAATCTATTAGCCCTAAATCAATAAATTATCATTCACATTAGGTTATATAACTTTAACGGAGCGTACCGAAATGATCATTTTGGAGTAGGTTACAACAGCAACGTGAAGCGAAGACTCCATTTGGACATTTTGATATAATAAATATTATGAAAAAAGCATGTGTCAGTTGATCTCGATGATCGTGTTGGGACCATCCATGCTTTACATATTTTAGTTTAATTTGCCAATATAAGACTACGCTATATGCACGTAAAGAAATGCTACAATCACCAGCAAAATGTAGCACTAGTAAAATCAAAGGTAAAAATAATACACCAGGTAGGTTAAGTGTGTCTAGCCACTGTAGGAACAACGCTACACACCTTGTGACTCATTATGGGTAATTTTCACCTAGATAAGAGCTTCTGTTTTATTGTGATATGCCGAGATTTTGTTATAAGGTGCTATTAAGATTAGTTCCACGGTTCTTCAGAGAACTAATATGATATCAGTGTATAGATACCTAAACTTCGTTGTTTTGTGAGGATCCTCAACAAAGTGGCAACACTAAATATCATACAAATATCCTATTACATTTCAATATTTCAACGTCGATGCTAAAACAATTACACAGTAACAGCAGGAAATATTTTGAGGTAGATGTGTTACTCGTTAATAGCCATTATATCTTTAATGTTAACGGCCCTTCTCACAGCACACTCCTCTGATCACTTCAGCCCCAGTCATACACTGACTACGTGCACCTCGCCCAACCATGTTATACTGATGTGTCAGGTACTTGTGGCTATAATACCTTTGCCAGTAAGGATGGAGGAGGCTCCTCCCCCATCCATCATGGTGTGTGTGTGTGTGTGTGTGTGTGTGTGTGTGTGTGTGTGTGTGTGTGTGTGTGTGTGTGTGTGTGATCTCTCGCACTGGCGCACAATCACAAGCAACTTACTGGGCCTTTGTCCATAACAAGAAGGACACAGGCCACACTAAACCTCCATGTGAACATGGTCCGAGGACTTTTGTGTCAACTCCCTCAGAGTTGTTGTTACTGCTGCTGTTGTTGTTGTTGTTGTTGTTGTTGTTGTTGTTGTTGTTGTTGATGATGATGATGATGATGCTCAATTTATGTCTGTCTGATCGTGCAGACCCGGCAGCCGCAGGAACAGTACGTAACTGCCTAAATGGGGCTTTTCCATGGGTTACTTGCACCATTGACGTTGTCTGCACATGCCTCAGCATGTGCTGTGCACTACTCCAGTGTGTGTTTTTTTGCTTGGACCTCTTCTACATGCTGGGTTGGTGTCATCTGTGAATCGACCCTATTCAATTTTTAGCTGGTCGCTGAGAGGGTTGGGTGATGTTCTGCTCTAAGCTTGGCTAACTCGGTCATATCTATTTAAGGACATCGATGGGTGTACAGTATGTCATAACGGGGTCGTGTAATAGTGTTCTGATCGACGTGTTGTATGACCGTGCTCGTGAAGTGAGAATGTGGGTGTTTTTTCATGGCGAGTCCTCTGATGTGTAAACATGCATAACTAAGGGAAGTTAATACTGCAACCCAGATAACACAGATGAGGCAGAAATGTGGCCAGGCTTGAGGATGGTTCAACATCTCACATCACCTCATGTACACATGCACAGAAGTAACTCTAGCATTGTTTCATAATGAGAGTAGAACTATTAGGACTCCATATTATAATTACAAATCATAACAGATAGATAGATAAATAGATAGATAGAGAGACAGATAGAAGCAGGGAGTCAGATGATGAGAAGGTATTGTGTCTGCGAGAATCGAGCAATGCTAAACGTGCTTACACACTCTTAACTCAAGGAATGCTTGATAGGCACACGACAGCACCTAGTGACCATACACACACATATACACATACTCACACACAGGCTTCTAGAACTTTCCATCACAGGGAACACACGTGATACATCTTCTGTTTCACCAGAATTTAGGAAAGAGAGCTCAGAAGGAGGTTAGCCACAGAACAGGCAGGAGGAGAAGGAGAGAGGCCTTAGAAGAGACAGGTCAGGAAGGAGAAGGGCGTAGCAACATGGGAGAGAGATAGCGAGACAGGGAGGTAGCTACCCGGGACTCTATACCTCGCTCTGTGTGAGAGACTTGTTAATATTTCCAAGACAAATAAAAATAGTCCCATATTATTCTTTACCTCTCCTGTCACTACATGACAAATGGGAAAGAAGATTATCCACTTACAAAGCTACTCCAGTATAATAACCGCTCGTCCACAAGTCTAATATATATATAACTCAACCACAAAGGAACCACAAAGTCTTTTATGACATTTGGTAGCAGTGAACGTATACGAACCTCGTCTACGAATCAACATTGAATTCCTACAAAATATCAAGATTGAAAACAAGAATACCTCTCACAACCAACAACTTACAACCAGCTCCTGACAATATTCTCTCCAACTAGCCCCCTCCGTCTCCCCGATCATCATGCTGATGCAGAGGTGAAGAGGTCACACGACGCCTTGCAAGTAGTTTAACAAAATATTGATACGATCTTGCAATTTCTACGACGAACCAGCGAACTACAACCATCTACAATCAACTACAATTAACAACTCTACGTCGTCTGTATAATCTTCTACACGCACCTACAAGTAGCGGCAGTCTTCATCCCACAACGAGTAAATCACTAGAGAAAAGGACCGAGAAAACATCGACATAGAAAAACGGAACAAACAAACGAAGAGTGAGACACGACTCATAACTCATCTTACTCACTCATCTTCACTCAAGTTACTCATCGCTACTCATTCACTCACCACAGCTACCAGTGTGGGAAGTTGAGGTCATCATGCGTGCTTGCTGAAAAGACGCCACGTCAGTCAACTCACCACTTGCACCACCACTCACACCATTCCCACCACGATAAAAATTAGTGAGTTACATAGTTACTTCATTTATACAATACACAGTGATAGACAATAAGCTTCTGCACAAACATATAAAACGTGCTGTATAGTTACAGCTTAAATACACATACTTACTTCAGTTATCTGCATAACTCAAACACTAAGTAATCACCAACAATAAATATTCTACACTGTATATATTCATTCATTTATTATAACATTTATTTACTACCAACGAGTGTTACCATTTATACCTACATAAAATACGTGTTTCATACATACAGCTATACATTATTATATCTACTAAGTAATAAAGAAAATATACCATCACAGTTACTCAGTGACCGATTAAAAGAACTGTATTAAACATTTATTAATTAAAGCTACCTAGTGGAAACATATAAATTAAGTTACAAGGTAAACTAGAAAAAAAAAAAAATGGCCAACACAAATGACGTTAGCAAGAGTGAACATCTTCAACACAATCGTGAAGACAATGATTTCCACACAGTGCTGACACACATATTACCCACGATAGGTACAAGTGAACAACAAGTCAGTGTATATGGTTAATACTGTATATAGTGTATATATATTTTTTATATAAAGTAACAAAATATGGGACTATATAATATCATTTTATAATCTCTGTGCAATATAAACTAAACTTTAAAAAAGTATCCCAAGGAAATTAGCCAGTAATTATGCAACCATGAACAACATAGAAAAAGCGTACACAAGCGAAGAAAAACAAACTATAGAAAATCAATACATACAAAAAAAAAGAAAGAAAGAAAGAAAGAAAGAAAAACGAGAGAAATAGAGTAAGATCACATAACAAACAAATGAAAATAAGTGTAAGTGTTACTACATATGTCAAAATACCACATAAACTACAAACAAAAAAGCAAATTGTTGTCTCCACAAGCAAGTGGCATGACACATCATCACTATCATCGACCGCAGCATATGTTAGGACTGCAATTATTACAATTATGTAACTCCATATTATAATTATGTAACGACAAACGATTGCATTATGTTACACTTGCTACAATTATGTAACTACAAACGATATGTAACAATTATGTAACGACAAACGATTGCATTATGTTACACTTTGCCAATTATGTAACAGTTGCATTAACAAGATGTAACTTTTATGTAACTTTAACTACAATTATGTAACTACAAACAATATGTACCAATTTATGTAAAAGTTGCATTAACAAGATGTAACTTTTATGTAACTTTAACTACAATTATGTAACTACAAACGATATGTAACAATTATGTAACGACAAACGATTACATTATGTTACACTTTGCCAATTAACAGTTGCATTAACAAGATGTAACTTTTATGTAACTTTAACTACAATTATATAACTACAAACGATATGTAACAATTATGTAACGACAAACGATTGCATTATGTTACACTTTGCCGATTAACAGTTGCATTAACAAGATGTAACTTTTATGTAACTTTAACTACAATTATAAGGCCAAGACACTTATGTAATAGTTGCATTAACAAAATGTAACTACAGTTATAAGGCCAACACAATTATGCATTTCACTACAATAACCCAAGTACATACTGTATTACAGTTAAATAATTTACTTTAATGCATTTATTCAACTATGTATACAACTTGTTTAAAATGTAATATTACTGAATAATCACTATTTACTATAAATATTATATGTATACAATATTCATACAATTATGTTACTTTTACAATATTATGTATTTCACTTAATTAGCTTATAAGTTCATTATAATGTGTATATAATATGTATTAATATGTTAGGACTATTAACTGTCGATGGTACGCCATTTTCGCGTGACCGAGCAAATATTAGGACTCCATATTATAATTACAAATCATAATAGATAGATTAGATAAATAGATAGATAGAGGGACAGATAGAAGCAGGGAGTCAGATGATGAGAAGGTATTGTGTCTGCGAGAATCGAGCAATGCTAAACATGCTTACACACTCTTAACTCAAGGAATGCTTGATAGGCACACGACAGCGCCTAGTGACCATACACACACATACACACATACTCACACACAGGCTTCTAGAACTTTCCATCACAGGGAACACACGTGATACATCTTCTGTTTCACCAGAATTTAGGAAAGAGAGCTCAGAAGGAGGTTAGCCACAGAACAGGCAGGAGGAGGAGAGAGGCCTTAGAAGAGACAGGTCAGGAAGGAGAAGGGCGTAGCAACATGGGAGAGAGATAGCGAGACAGGGAGGTAGCTACCCGGGACTCTATACTTCGCTCTGTGTGAGAGAATTGTTAATATTTCCAAGACAAATATAAATAGTCCCATATTATTCTTTACCTCTCCTGTCACTACATGACAAATGGGAAAGAAGATTATCCACTTACAAAGCTGCTCCAGTATAATAACCGCTCGTCCACAAGTCTAATATACTGTATATATAACTCAACCACAAAGGAACCACAAAGTCTTTTATGACAGAACTGTTGATGAAGAACTATTATTGGCAGAGATACATACAATCCATGAGTTTGCTGTCGATCTCACAGACCGCGATACGGGGTCGGGTGTTTGATAGGGAGATGATACAAGTGAGCCTTAGCAAGGAAGAAGATGGAAATGCAATCAGTACTGTATATCTGCGGTTTTGTGCCTGAAATTAAACAAGATTATAACGTAGCTTAATTAAACACAGTGCTCATCTACGCAACCATAAATACCATAAATACAAGAAAATTCTACAGTCATAAAACATACTGAAACACATGTAAAACTGGCGAAACATCATTTCCGAGCCAATGCACTAACAGTTCCTTCTGGTTCGTATACATATACTATTCAAAATACTTGTTTGTATTCGCCAATCATATAAAACAAGCGAACCACACACACACACACACACACACACACACACACACACACACACACACACACACACACACACAAACACACAGACACACAGACACACACACACACACACACACACACACACACACACACACACACAAATCGCCGTTTCCTCTTTTCCTCCATTCATTATTGGGTGCTCCAAATATGCAGCTCTTTGACATGAACATTTCCCTCTTAAGTTTAACAAATGCGTTTGAAAGAAGGAAATAAATCAGTAGTAAGTTATCTTAGCGAAGTGTCGATATTAAATGTTAATGCCCAATTATTGGCATGTGAAGGTGTGTGGCAAATGGGAGAACTGATGTGTCTCGAGGAACTGGCTATGAAATATATGCCTTTGCGTCTCCCTCCCCTTCCCTACTTCCATCGCCCCTTCATCTCTTCCTCCCAACCCCCCTACCCCCGCCTCCTCCCGTCTCATCCCACCTCCAGCGTGCCGTGTCGAAAACCCATATGTCAACAGCGGTAGCGGGGTAGGGTTTGGGCTCAAGGGAAGTAGTTTTTACCTCCCTCAGCATTAGTTACCTTCACGCCCTCCCAGTGGACTCACGCTGTGTTGAATGATGGTCCTGTCTCTTATTAACTTCAGCCAGATGTCGACTACTTCCATTTTATCATTGTTCCTAACCAGACGATTTTATTTAGCTGTAGATAAAATAGTGCATTGGGAGTGATGCGGATCGCTCTTCACAACAGCTTCAATGTGAGGACATTTATTTTCCACTGTGTTCCTCCTACACCCATCAGATTTTGAAAAATCTACTTTAAGCATCAAAATATAGACTAGGACTACGTCACTGGTTTGAAGAGAATAATATTCTCTGGCTCTTCTGACTCACTCTCAGAATAAAACCATCTAACATTACGTGGAATAAAATACTAGGATTGTCCCAAGCATGGTTGATATTTACAGTACTAACAAACTTAGGCTCCTACGGCTCACTCTCAGCTAAATAAACCTTTCGACGTTACTGGAATATGAAAGTGGAGATGATGATACCATGAGAGGGTTAAATCCCCGGTGATTCAATGTTTTACTTTGTTTTTTTCCCCATATTACCTATCCCTAAACAGAATACAAACGACCAGTACAGCAAGAATATAATACAATCTACGTCCCAGGGTTGAAGGGATTAACTCTTCTAAGATCCACCATTCTTACTTCTCCCGTGCTACTTTCTTTCACTCTCTTCCAGACACTTTCGCTCCTGCTTTTTCCAATCTTCCCTCTTGTGTATTCCAGACTGCCTATGGTCCATTCACCGCTGTCAGGTTTTTCCTTCCTAGCCTCTTCTGAGTCACTCTCGTCTCTCTCGCCCACTTCTTTCTTCTTAACCGTTTCCCCTTCCTCTTTGTACCTTTCTTACCCTCAAAAGAACCATTAGGTCTGTTGCTGTACTTTTCTTCCCTCTTACTACTTCTTCCCTCTCACTCTTCTTTACTCTTAATTTCATCCTGTCTCCTGCTCTTCTTATAACTTTCTTTATTTTTATCCTCTTCTACTTTCCTCTCACTTTTCTTCCTTCTAGCCCTTTTCTTCTCTCTAACCCTCTTCTTTTCGTTACCTTTTTTCTCCCTCTTACCCTCCACTTCTTGCCTCTCACCCTTCTCTTCCATTCCAGACCGTCCTGGTACCATAACCTCGTCTCCTGTGCCACTGAGAGCTTCCCCGACTCCGCATAAACAACTTTTTATTACTTTTTACCCAGAGTTATTGTTGATTAACTTGATTTTGTGCCTTTTCCTTGAGTTATTTCTCTGGGAGTTTGTATGGTCGTGGGGTGTGCTGAGAAGTGAATGGGCAAGTGTGAAACTCGAACGTCTGAATGACTTTAGTGTATATAACGAATGAACTGTTACAATTAAAAGGTAGCCAACACATCCCTGCCAGCCGAGATCAGGGGAAGTGTTGCATGAAATATATTTCTGGGATAGCAAAATGAAGCACACAAAGCAATGTAAGAAGGAAATGACAAAACTCTACCCCTGTGGAAATGGAAGATGTTCATAAAATATCTGCAAGCTGCCCAATAGCAACAGGAAGAATGCAACAAAAGAGTGTAGTTATGACAGGGAAGGAGATTTTTTGAGGACGGAGATGAAAGCAAGGCACTGTGCAGCAGGGGATTACCAGTGATCTTTTGCTCATATTGGTACAGACGGTAGAACATGCTTCGGGATTCCCGCGACTTTACAACTTGAATATATGAATACATTCGTTAAAATAACATGCTTCGCGTCTTGCTTTAATAAGCGTACATTATATTATACCCTGTCACTCATTACAGCATTATAATTTAGAATCAGCCTTATTATTAGGATACTCAGAATTAACAGGCGCAACGAAATATATGGATAAGTATCGTTCAAGTCCAACCTCGTCGAGCGCATGGTCTTGGTAATTACGCCACTTTATGAGCATTAGTTCTCTAATCGTCGGGAGAACTCAGGTATATAATTCTGACGTATGTAAGACAGGTCTATTTTGCCGATGGTGACTTACGTGCACAGGAGTCTGTGCGTTAACATTGGCAAATTAACCTTTTCGTAATAGGAACAAATCCATCCTTCTTTTTGGCCTAGATTAAATAATAGGAGTCTGAGAGTTAGTGCACTATGAAGAGCGTGTATACCAACGGTATGACATGCATGGAAAGAGCATATGCATACAGAGTGGACTGTTTTTTTGTATGTGGTGGGGCAAAGGACATAAATAACCATGGAATTATGTGCAAATACTGTAGGAGTATATTTCCAGTGTAGGTCGGGTATGTATGTACGAGATATGGGATGACCGTGTATGAGAAATGCATAGAGAGCGTACTTACACCATCGATGAGCTGTGGATATATGTGTTTATGTGTTTCTGTACGTGTGCTGTGGGAAAAATGTATGCGTGTACTAGGTAATATGTGAGTCTGTAACTAATGAAACTGGAAATATGTTAATACATTTCACAATTTGTCTTTTATGGGTATTCATATACTGGTATGATTTTCAGATTAGACACCTATGCAAATCATCCTCACACTGCCCAAGGGTGGGAAAGGAGGTCCGGATGATGATGATGATGATGATGATGATGACATCTGTGAAACAACACACACACACACACACTCATATAGTTTAAGAGAAAATTATGAATAACACATAAATTACACACACCAGGTATACGACACACCAAACTAGAGGAAGTTATGCTACCTGTGTAACCCCATTTCTCTTGATTCACAGGAATGAAGGGCAAATATTTTGATATCTAAATTTATGTGCTGTCGAATTCTACCTCACAAGTCCAGCCTTCGTTACACCTGTACGAGTACCTTGCGTTAACACTGCGGGTACAGCATGAGTAACATGCATTGGGTATCAGTGGCAGTTACAGTGCAGTACAAAGGCGAGCATTAGCTTCGTTCAGTTTTTAGGAGATCTCTTGTAAAATTCATCTTAATATTCTAAATATGGTTTTTGGGTTCCGAAAATCGCATTCCTGGTTCACGAAAGTCATTACTCAGTGCCTAATTATTTAATTGTAATGAGGTTTATAACATTTATGCATGCAATTGCACAACGTAAGAATCCACAGGCTTTAGGGCCTTATTCACAAAATCAAGACAATGAACTAAAGACTTTGGTAATTATCAATAAATTATGCTGATCAAGGTCTACTATAGGTAACGGACTTTCAAGTAAGGGCGCGCGAGTGTTTTTCTAGACCTGTAAGGGCTGCGGCGTGTGAGTACCATCATAATATTAACGTGCATGTTTACGTGCGTGTGCTGGAGCCTCTTTTGCTATTCCGAGCCTGGATTCGGTGTGAGTAAGGACGTGTATCACTGTCAGGCTCATACATGCTACGTTTTAGGCATGTACTTGAAGTGGTTTTGGAGATCTCATAACATCTCTTCCTCTGCGTTATAATCTGAACGTCACTCTTCAGTATCCTCTTATACAGTAATGATGAACTGTGACGATGGTACTAAAATATGCGTATTATAGAAAAATGTCTAGGAGTAACAGGAATTACAAATTGCTGAGAGAGAGAGAGAGAGAGAGAGAGAGAGAGAGAGAGAGAGAAAGAGACGAATCCTACAGTGCAATTTACAAGATGGCTCTGCCATCATGTTCTTTTTCTCCCGTCATCGTGAAGAAGTCTCGTTCGAACTGATTCCGGACTCAGATATACGCTTGGATTCAAGTCGCCGTGTAGGTTTCGTAGCACCTTTTTCTTAACGATTTGTAATACCTATTACCTCCTCCAAGGAGGTTATGTTTTACCACGCGTTGGTTTGTCTGTCTGTCTGTTAGCAGGATTACTCAAAAAGTTATCAACGGATTTTGATTAAATTTTGTGAAAGAGTGGACCATAGGCCAAAGAATACACGGTAAACGATTAAATTTGGGGGGCGGATCTGGATCCGGATCCTGAGTATCCAGCACAATATCTCCGAAAGTTCTCATTGAATTTCGATGAAATATTGTGGAAAGGTGGACCATGGACCAAGAAAGAATTTATTTAATTTTGGGGATGATCCGGATCCGGGTCTGGTTCCTATACCCACGGATCTGGATCCGGGATTCCTCATAAAGTTATGAACGAATTTTGAAATTTTGTGGAAGGGTGGCCATGGGCCAAGGAAGAAATTATTAAATTTGGGGGGGGATCCGGATCCCCCAGCCAGAGTATCCCGCACAATATCTCCAAAAGCTCTTCATGAATTTCAGTGAAATCTTGTGGAAAGCTGGGTCATGGACCATGAAAGAATTGATTAAATTTCGGGGCGGATCTGGATCCGGATCCTGTATCCACGGATCCGGATCCGGATCCTTTTTAATGGCAATGGCATTGGTGTTGGTATGCGCTCTTTGAGCGCTTTCTAGTTAGTTCCTGGTATAGTCTGTTATGTTTTTAATACATTGTTAGTGCCTACATAGTTTGCATCAGTAACATACAAATTTTCAAAATGTTCCAATACAGAAAATATATTGCTGAGAAAGAGACGCTATGAAATTTCCTATGCACGGTACATGAATTGTCTGCGTAGACCGAGGTTCAAGTTGAAATATGAACACCCATTTCATTACATTACTTTCTGGACATTCCGTTTTTTAGTGCCAGACGTGATGCACCTGGCAATGAGAAGTGTTATGCCATGAACGTAGCTCAGTGAAATGGAGTAATACCTATTTTACTTTTTGCCCGACCAACAATATTGAACAACTTGAGTCAGAATGTGTGAGGTTCTAATGCTTCTATGTGACTCCTGGCCATTGTTATTTCTACTGTTTCTTGAATATTGTTTGTAAAAGTCCATGTGGAAGAGTCCTAGATTCTCTTATTTCCCATGGTTTATCTGTGCTTTGTCGTTTATTTGTCGAGTCGATTGCTTTACTTAAATGAGTGTATACCACGCGAATAAGTATCTGCACAAGTTTTTGTCTTTTCCATTTGTTTCGTTCTCCATCTCATTTTGTTATATTCATGTTGTTTTAGGTCCGTTTTCCTTTGAAGCGTAATATGAACACATGTTTTTTATCCATATAATTAACTTACATTCTCTCTCTCTCTCTCTCTCTCTCTCTCTCTCTCTCTCTCTCATAATGACACAACACTGAATACTTATTTCATCCTATTTCATTCATTTTCCGGCTCAGTTTCACCTCAGTCATTTTGTTCTCACATTTTCTCTTTTTTTTTCACTTTTATTTTTGTCCTTCCACCTTGTACTATCTCTCTTTTCGTCATTTCCATAGTTCCCATTTCTCATCTTTTCATATCGACTAAGTTCATTATACCCTACATTACCCATATGCATTCCTGTTAATTTTCACGCTCAAGTTACAATGAAAGATTACTATTTTGTGACAGTGTTAAAATCTTATGGAAACACAGCGCAGTTCTACAGAGATTCTCATAAGTGTTTCATTCATACGGCATCTTTCATTATAGTCTTACTACCTTCTGATGACTTTACGTACACTAGGAGAAACATCAAAATCATGTGATTTTATTTATTTAGCTTTCATCAAACCTTTTAGAACCTTTCTTCTAGGATGAGTAATACTGTCCGCAAAGAGTAAGAATATAATAAAAAAATACGTCATCCATTTAAAGGAGTTCACAGCAACACCACAGGGCTCTTCCTAACCTCAGCACTAGTGAACTGTTTGCGTCACTTGGGTACAAAACTTAACAATCAGTATTTGAATCACCCAACAAGGGGCTGTAGTTTATTCTGCCTTAGGAGATTTCATAATTCCTCTGTCTCAGTTATTTATTTTGTACGTTGCACGTACCTTAATGTTCCTCCTGTTTTTCTGTTCTTTTTTTCTTTTTTTTAACTGATGATGATTATGCTGATATTAAACAGATATGCATTGCTTACGAGATACTGTTAGTTGTATGACAGAAAATAAATAGCGAAGGTACTACGAAGTCTTCTATGCCACCGACAGTGCATACCTAAAGCACAATATATGTTTATATTGTCAGTGTGATCATAGTCACCCCTTCAATGAGATTATTTTCTCCCACAAGGAATGTATGTTTTCACCCCTGTCTGTTTTCTTGTTTTGCTTTTAGCAGGATTACTCAAAAACTAAAAGAGAGATCTGGACAAAATTTGATAGATAGCCCTGTCACAAATTGGTCGAGCATGTTTATAAATTCGTGACATTTTTTTCATCAGAGTGAAAACCGCGAATTCTAGTGGAATTCTCATTGTGTATCGCTCAGCTTAACCGTCCACGCATTTACTCGATTGGGACGGTTTTCAGAACATTTTTCACTGTTTCATATGTAATCATCCTTGCGCGCGACATTAGCACCTTCGCTGAGTGATTTATTGTGGGTGTGTATCACTCACATTATTTCCGTTGGCCGTTAGCAAGTACGGCCATCCCTCGCCCCCTCTCATAATTTGAAGTCAGTCAGGATTAGAGTGCCGTGAGAGCAGGTTCGTTGGCCCAGCGTGGAGCAGCGTCGTGTACAGCGAGTTCCTGAATCTCCACCTAGCGTGAATCGGCGAGAGGTTTAGCGCTTTGCAGCATCCGTCCTAGAACCGACGCCCAGTCATTCCTCTTAGCCCCCTCTACTGACCAGTATTTCTTTTCGTTTTTTCCTAGGTTTAAGCTTAGCTTTTGAGTGGGTGAGTGAGTGTATTCTCCTTGTTATTTTGAATTCATTTGAGACATGTAACATAAAATTTATTTCATTGTAATTAATAAATTTACAGTTCTTTTTCTTGAGCTTAATGTAACTTAAACTCGTGTTTTATTTCTCCACATTAAGCTTATTTTACATGCCGCTCCTAGTTCGAATAAACGCTTTGTATTATTCATAACTGGTACTTAGGCCAGTCCTCTTGTACTAATCTTAAATCCGTTGTGCCAGCCTGGAGTTAATGCACCGGCAAGAACCTGTTTATCATTAATAGCATTAGTTATTGATTGTCAGAGGTGGAGTAACTTTCTCTAGAGGCTAACAGTATTAACAAACAGCACGCATGAGTGATTAGTCTCTGCTGTGTACTATTGAGAAAGTTTATAAATTTTCGTCCTTAGGGAATCGGCGAAGTAAGCTGGAATAAAGTAAACTTACTGCTTGATTTTCACAAGTCAATTTTTGCCCCTATTTAAAAGCAACATCTTAAAGAATTCCTTAATACACTAATTCCCAAAAAAACCGTGACAAGCCCATGTCCGAGGGAACAGTCGATTAACTTTTGGGATTGATTCGGATCGTATTACAGATTCTGGATCCGGAAAACGCTTTTTTGAGAAACCCTAATCAATGATGAGAAAACCTAACTCATTATGAACAGTGGTTTGGAAATTTCGTTGCCCTTGTCGGAGAATGCGCTCCACTGAGTGTCCCTCTTGTTATTTTTTTTTTTAATTACTGGTAAATTCACAAGCGTCTCTTCAGATTACGAGAGACTTACGAACTAGGGAAGGTTAACTTTAATCGTCACTAATTCTGTACTAAAGGGTTGTCCTAAAGATTAATGAAATCGCTTGGAGATACTGAAAATGTATCAGCAGAATACGTTACCTCTTCCAAGATGTTAGTAAACAGTAGCATGATCTGGGCTCGGAAGTGTTGGTGGGGATGTGCAGTTAAAATGCGTCGCTGTATGGCTCCATGGCCAGCCCGCCACCAGGGGCTATAAAATACGAACGACACGGTTTAATTTCACTCGAGAAAATCTACTGTGGCGAGGTGATGAGTGGGTCATGGGCGAGGTGATGAGTGGGTCGTGGGCGAGATGATGAGTGGGTCGTTGGCGGGGCGATGTGTGGGTCGTGGGAGAGGTGATGGGTGGGTTATTGGCAGGGTGGATGGGTGGGTCATGGACGGGATGATGGGTGACTCGTGGGAGAGGTGATGGATGGGTTATTGGCAGGGTGATAGGTGGGTCATGGGCTGGGTCATGGGTGTATCGTGAGAGAGATGATGGGTGGGTCATGGGTGGAGATAATGGGTGTGTCATGGAAGGGTTGACGGGTGAGTTGTGGGCAGGGTGATGAATGGGTGATCGGTGGGTTGTGGCCGGAATGATGGATGGGCAGATGAACCAATGTGAACTCTCTCTGCACGTTACCTTTCTTACTCTCACTCTTCTTTTCCTACAACGACTACCTCATCGCCATGCACGGAGCCTTTCTTTTTCCTCCTTTATTAAGTGCTTCGCTCATCCATTTCATTATAATTTGATCCACAACAGGATTCTGTTATGGAAGTGATAATGACATAACTCGGGCGAAACAGTCATGTTTACATAACACTATACGGAAATGATATTTATCAACTGATTACTTTAAACTAGTTTAACTAGCACAAAGAAAAAAAGACTAATTACTCATATCATTAAAAAATTTTCAGACACACGAGCAACGGCTACATCGGCAGCAGTTCTCATTACGTGAACAGATAACGTACAGGTAGTAGTTTCTGTAAGCGTAATGAATGGCGAGGGATTGTAATAACAATATCAATGGTATGAACCATAGCGACAGAACTTATTTCACAATTAACTCCAACAACCCGTCATGTCATATCCATCCAGTGAAATAATTAGGCTACCATATATGTGGCCACTGGGGGGGGGGGATATACAGTCCGTGTGAGTAAAAGTCCATTGTTTCCACTGTCCCCGTTGATTCCTAGAATAAATACTGTATAACAGTAGTTTAGATGAAGATGTCCAGGCTGCCGTCAAAGAGATTTCGTTCACGCACGCACATAGGCAGTAAAACGATAATAACTGAACACTGGCACACAACTGGGTAGAATCATATGACCACATTCCATGAGGTATTGATTATTTGGAATTGTTCATGCACACTTAGCTAATCACAGTCTTAAGATTCCTGGCCACTGTCAGCCGTATAGTAGACATGTTTCACCGCTAAGGAGTCATTTTTACCTGATTCTAACTACAAGCGGAAGAGTACAGTATACCGTATTCGATTAGGTAGGATATTTCATACATAAGGGGTAAACAGGGTGTTCACTATAGTTTCTTACCCACATATAAGAAAGTAGAAGAAAATAAGTGATGGTCACTGGTGTCTAATTATTGTCTAGATTCTGTTGTTAAACGAGGAATAACGAAATAATTGGTATAATAACGTGTGGTTGGCCCACATAGTGAGTAATGATATAAACATTCATGACTGCAAAGCGGTCACTCAGATTGGCGCACTCCAACCAGTATATCGTAAATGATACATGTCTCAACAACCTCCAAAACAAAGATTTCTGTTAAACTTGTACATTACTTGCATCATACTGATGACGTTATTTATCCATTATTTTTATTACGAGCGAACGAGCGATGTTTACTCTCAGATAAGTTTGGAAATGATCGGGCCGGCCCGACCAGACTTGACCGTCACACTAAGCAGAAGCTAATAACTTTACTCCTGTGTGAAGTCGAGTTGAAATTCTTTCTGCATGTGATACATTCATTCAGTAAATTTTGTTATCAACTAATAATTCACCCATAAAGACGTAAGAACCCCTGGGAATACCAGGTTTTCCAGGAGAGTGCTTGGCTCTAACCAGTGAACACCTTAATTACGAACTCAAATTAAAAAATGTTTTCCGTCGTAACAGTTTTTTGGCATCAGCTCCGTTATATCAGAGGAAATTGTAATAACATGGCGTTCTCTCGCTTGTCACGCGCCCACAAAGAGCACTCTACTTGTGTAACTTGATCCAACGTACTCGTATATAATGACATTCGATGTCTGTGAGTTGGTTATGCGATATTTCGCAGAATTTTACTGTAAATTATTCTCCCTTCCTCTTCCAAACTCGTTTTTTTTTTTTTTTACGGACTTTTTGACATTGAATCATGACTAAGCACAGTTGGATAATACTGGTAAATGATATGAAGCGACAAATAATAATATAATAAGCATGTATCATATACAGGACATTTTAAAATTAGTTCCACGAGTAAATAAATAATTATTATCGTTGAGAAACAGTAATATTTGCCAGCCTCAGCACATCTCACATCCTTCACTCCTCATACACTCACGCTGCGTCTGAATTGTACAGCGCAATAAATGTATGAAATGGTATTAAAGTGAGTAAGTACTCGTATGACATGTACAGTGCAATAAATGTATGTAATGGTATTAATGTTATTAAAGTCGTATCGCAGACATTAAAAATATTTTTTTCTGTGCTGTCACTGAACAGTATTAAAAGCAAGATATTCCTTGCATACTTCTCTATGCGGAGAAACCTTCTGCTGGTATTCCCCAAGAAACCATTAACTTGTGCCCCTAAGGATGTGATTGGAAAGAAAGGATATTTGTTTTCCTCTTCATCTAACCTGAACGTCGAACCATTTATTTATTATGCATATATTTCATTCTGGTCACTGGCCAGCTATTTCATTCAGCTTACAAGAGATTTTATGGACAGATAAGATTGGATAGTATCTCACACACACACACACACACACACACACATATATATATATATATATATATATATATATATATATATATATATATATATATAGTGTGTGTGTGTGTGTGTGTGTGTGTGTGTGTGTTTGTTTGTGTGTGTAGGTTTATAGATAGACAGATAGATAAATAAACAGACAGATAGATACAGATACTGAACCGGAGAAAGACAAAAAAAATTACAAATTACATACACCAGACAACAGGTGTCCTTCAGCTATTCATAAAGTCTGAAACATTTTGACTTGAACTGGTGTGGTTGAAGTTTGGGGGGGAGGGGGAATAATCTAGGATAGCGAATTCCAAAGAGAAGTGGCTCGAAGACTAAAGGAATTCTAATAGGCAGAAGTTCTATAATATGGCAGTGTGACAGTCAGGTCTTCAGCGCTTCAACATGCTCGCGTAACACGAGTGAAAGTGTGGACAGGCGGTGATGTATGTGGATTCTGGTGGGTGTGGCAAAGCAAACTTGGAGTGAAGGTCCTTAATTTACTGACCCTAGTAATACAGGTCTGGCGTGTAATGAAATCTGAGCTCCTCCTTGTGTGAGAGAAAACAAAAACATCAGCTGACCTAGCATCAACTCTAAAGTAGCCATAACAGACATCCTAACGGTTATACAGTGCATTTCTCCAATCACATTATACAACTAGCTGTTCAGTAAGGCATATACATTCCAGTGGCACAATGGATGCAGCTTGGACACAGACCACAAAGCCAGCCAGGAGACAGGACGTGTGTGCTGGCAATCCCCAGGTCCTGTCCTCCCCACTTACTATTGTTTAACCAGTCCATACCCCACTGACCGGGCTAATGTATGGCCCGGCCTGCACTATATGTGCAGGAAATCTTTGAACGAACGGATGCAGCTTCAACTTAGCATTGACCATTAAAGGCTTTATAAAATTATTTCAGGGAATTAACTCGATCTTATTCGTTGGAGGGTAGTTCATTTGTAACTGCTGGATTATTAACTATTCTTACTCGCACAGCGTTGCTCTGAATTTTGTCCAGTCGTTTTAGTGAAGATTTTTCATGTCCACTCCAAAAAGGTAAACAGCACTCCATCTGAGAGCTTGCATGACTCTTGTCAGTAATAGAAGTTACGAAGTCTGCAGTATAATCCAAGCTGAGGCGGTTTTAGCAAGTGATGTTGGGTGAGGCGGTGGCTGAATACGTACAGAGAGATGGCCTGCAGTCCTAATGGACTCATATTCGAATCACGGCTGGGCAGGGAACAGTTCAAGTATTTGATTTTCATAAAGCAATCTTTACTGATCTACTAGATAACCCGCCGACATGTCGCAAAAAGACTCCCGCTAATACCAATACACCAGTCCTGTATGAGACAGCCCGGACGGTGGGTGTTAGCGCCGAAGTGGTGACAAGTGGAGGTGTATGGCATGTAGGAGGACTACTGGGCCTTGGGAACAGGCTGTGAAGTCTCTGCTCAGAGTCGGACATATAAAAAAAAAAAAGAACACTAAGAAGTTCAATACTTTTAGAGAAGGGAAAATAGGTTACATTGAAAGAAATATATAAGTCAGGCAATATCTGCCTGTTAGTAAACTGGACTTATTTGGTTTTCTTAGCATTAAATGAGACAATGTTATTTTGTCCTCATTCATTATTCTTAGATAAGTATTGATTTATGGAAAGTGTTGAATTGAGAGTTAATGACACCAGAATTTTTGAAAGGGTGGTTGAGTGACAAGGAACTGTGAACAGTTGAGTCATCTGCATATAAATGAATGGGATTATGGGTGTCCGACAAGACAACCAGGACTGATTATTGTGGCACATCGGCATTAATTGAGCAGAAATATGAATATGCATCACCAACCTTTTTTTTTTTATCTATCTGAGATATTAGGAAATTAATGGGACGAAAGATGATAGGCCTGAGAAAGGGAGTCTGGACAACAGGAAACGGTTCCATATTTTGTGTCCTTGGAAATATTAAGGGCTACTGGATGGGTTTCTCCATGTTAGTCAGTTGACGATGGATTGTATGAGTAATGAGATGGAGTATATCAACAGTTGATCCCTCAGGGCAAAAACCATACTGTCTCTCAGTATTTTAGTTGTTAGGTCTAATATGTTGAACAATGTGCATATTAACAACAATCGCAAATCCTTTACCAAGAGAATATGTGATAGCTATGGGTCTGTAATCAGAGGAATCATAAGAACTTCCTAGCTTGGCATTGGGTGGATGTTGCCTTCTTTTTCTAGAACTGGAGGAAGAAAAGTATGTATACTGTGCATAGACTGAATAATTTATCTAGAACAGAAACAAGTTTTTTAGAATACTTTTTCAAAACTTTTCTAGGAATTCCATGTAGCCCTGGAGCTTGTTGGTTAGTAAATTGAGTAGGTTTGATTTTACTTAATTATCTAGTCTGTTGCTCTAGTTGGGCATTTCGGGAGAGTCAAGTTCTAGTACAGGAACGTTCTGACTTATTTCCTCTAAAGTAGATTTTTTTGTCAAACATACTGGAGAGAATGTTAGCTTTTCCCCGGGGGTCATAATTCAAGTAATCAGAATTACTGGTGCATTTTTTTTTTTTTTTTTTTTTTTTTTTTCCAGTTCACTTGAGGGTTCATCACTGTATGATATTGTTTCTTGCCGTCGTCTCTCTTAACATGTGCCGACTACGTAGATCAAAATATAAAATACCGATCTTACTTGCCATGCAGAAATGAGGTTTGGTTATCCATATCTTCACACGAAATTTACTTTTCTCTTTGGGCTATTTTTCATGTGCTAATTTAAACACCCTCTCTCCTTTTTTACTATTGTTAAATATAACATACAGTACATCATAAGCTTCTTGACGCAAACAAACATACCATCCTCCATAATTAGTGGACCCGTTTATCAGAAACAAAAAAGCTAATGAAAGTCATGGCGAAAGTTCTCCCATTCAGCATAAGTGGTTTACTCCGTGTTGTAATTACGGCAGACGAGGCAATTATGATTCTTACGAGGACTGCAGGGTAATCACTGCTGCAAAGATTTATGTCGCTTAACTCTGCATTTTTACCCGAATTTTAAGATGCAAGGAGTATAAGGACGAAAAATGTTTATTTTTGTTTTGTGGCAGTTTCGTTGTTGTGGCAGTTTCGTTGTTGTTGGCAGTTTTGTTGTTTTTGTTGGTGGTGGTGGTGCATTTTCAAGGAAAAAACTTTGAATTCATCCTTTACCGTCCTGCCAATTCCTCCTAACTCACTCTGTCATTTTTTACACTTGCAATCCGAAGTTGCACAGCGGCTGTTTTCAAAGAGTGCTCACGTCTCGCGTTGCCCCAGCAGTAACCATCACCTTTGCCCTTTCGCCTCTTACCCACCTTAGCCTTTTCTCACCCATTTCTTTCTACCCACCCCATCCATTTTTCCTCCACCTTAGCCTTTTCTCACCCATTTCTTTCTACCCACCCCATCCATTTTTCCTCGTAACTTAGATTTGCACCTGACCAGCCTATCAACAATCTTCAGGTTCTGAAAATGCAGCAGCGCTAACGAAAGCAATCTGACCCACAGCTCTCCTGTCGTGTATCCGAGGCGAAAACACAGAGGAATGACAGTGTGCCATCTTCAGAACACAGGGATATTCCCAAATCGAATAAGTGAGATTAAAGGTGATAAGAGTGAAAGAATTATCGGCAAATGTGGATGCATGCATGGAAAAGTTTTAGAGGAGTGAGTGTTTTTGACTGGAGATATGAATGGAAAAGTAGGGAATGTGAAGATGGATGAAGCAGTTGGTGATTGGGTGTGCCTGCAGAAGTGGATGGGAATGGTAGTGCTCTAGTGAACCTGTCCTATCACTCCGGTACGGCCTGTGGACCCTCCAGGGAAACGTCGTCTGTGGCATTTTGGAGCCGCGGACTGGGAGGCTCTCAGGCAGCACTTCTTTGATTTTCCATGGAATGATTATTGCTTCCATGGCCGTGAGCCATCTGAATGTGCCTTGCGCATTACGGAGGTTATTCTCTTGGGCATGGAAGCATACATTCCTTTCTCATATCCTTTGACTAACGCAAGAAAGCCTTGGTTTAATCACGCTTGTTCTAATGCTGTCTGCAACAAGGAGAAGGCCTACAAAAGGTACCGGAGCCAACCCACTCCTGAATCACATCATCTTTACGTTTCTGCCCGGAATCGTGCTAAGTCTGTTCTTCGCTCTACTAAAAATAATTTCATCCATACTAAATGCTCTCAACTCTCCAACTCGAATTCTTCCCGCTCCTTCTGGCACCTTGCCAAAAATCTTTCTAACAACTTTACCTCATCATCCTTCCCTCCTCTTTTCTACTCTGATGGTTCTGTAGCTATTTCTTCTACTGATAAAGCAGATCTCTTCGCACAGACTTTCTCCTCCAATTACACCTTAGACGATTCCGGTGCTGTTCCTCCATGACTTCCCCCCTCTGACTTCCTCATGGCTGACATTAAAATTTCTTCATTGGATGTATTTTCTGCCATCACTGGCCTCAGTACTAACAAGGCATATGGGCCTGATGGGGTCCCTCCTGTTGTTCTCAAGAACTGTGCTTCTGTGTTTACACCCTGCCTAGGCAAACTCTTTCGCCTTTGTCTGTGAACTTGTACCTTTCCTTCTTGCTGGAAGTTTGCTCTCATTCAGCCAGTCCCAAAGAAGGGTGACCACTCCCAACCCTCCAACTATCGTCCAATTGCTTTAACGTCCTGTATTTCAAAAGTTTTCGAGTCAATTCTTAATAGAAAAATGTTAAGGCATCTTTCCTATCACAACCTTCTTTCCGATCGTCAGTATGGGTTCCGTCAGGGACGCTCCACTGGCGATCTTCTCACCTACCTTTCAGACTCCTGGTCATCCTCCTTTCGGGACTTTGGCGAAAGCTTTGCCATTGCACTTGACATCTCAAAGGCTTTCGATCGAGTCTGGCAGAAATCTTTAATTTCCAAACTGCCCTCCTACGGTTTCTATCCTTCTATCTGTGCCTTCATCGCTAGCTTCCTTTCTGGTCGTTCTATAGCCGCTGTTGTAGACGGCCATCGTTCTTCTCCTAGATCTATCAACAGTGGTGTTCCTCAGGGCTCTGTCCTATCACCAACTCTCTTCCTTTTATTCATCAATGACCTTCTAAGCTGTACATCTAACCCTATCCACTCATACGCTGATGACTCCACCCTTCACCTTTCCATTCGGTTCCCGCAACGCCCATCTCAACAGTTACTTCAACAAACAAGGGATGAGGCTATGGCACACCTAATGTCTGACTTGGCTCGTATCTCTGACTGGGGTAAAAATATTATGGTCGTCTTTAATGCATCTAAGACTCAGTTCTTACACCTATCAACCCGACAAAATCTTCCACAGGTATACCCACTAATGTTTAATAATATTCAGCTTAATCCTGCATCATCCTTGAACATGTTTGGGGTTTCATTTACTCGGGACTTATCTTGGAAAGATCATATTACATCTCTTGTAAAATCTGCTTCCAAGAGATTGGGTGTGCTAAGCCGACTCCGCTCTTTCTTTACCCCTGCACAATTGTTGACTCTATACAGGGGTTTTATCCGCCCCTGTGTGGAGTACAACTCTCATGTGTGGGGAGGCTCCCCACATACAGCTCTTCTCAATAGGGTGGAGTCAAAGGCTTTTCGTCTCATTAACTCTCCTCCTCTTACTGACTCCCTTCAACCTCTGTCTCTTCGCCGCACTGTTGCATCTTTATCTCTTTTCTATCGCTACTTTAATGGTCACTGCTCCTCTGAACTGTCTGCGTGCATTCCTCCACCTTTACGACGGGCGCGTAGCACCCGTCTGGCAGCAAACTCTCATCCCTTTTCTGTCCAACTCTCTAATGCAAGAGTTAACCGTTACTCCCAGTCTTTCATTTATGCAACAGGTCAGCTCTGGAACTGTCTCCCTCTGTCTGTATTTCCTGCTGCCTATGATCTCCAGTCTTTCAAACGCAGTGTGTTCAGGCATCTTAAAATGATCGGATCTTGATTTTGGCTCTCTATTGTATTTTGTTTTTCTCCTGGAGGGAACTGTTACTGCGGGCTCATGGCCTTTGGTTCCTTCTTCCTCGCATAAAAAAAAAATATATATATATGTGCGGGGAGGGGGTTGGTGATATCCAATAGCCTACCCTCTTTCGGCACAAAATAATCCACAAGCATACATGGCGAGTGATGAGTATGATGGGTGGTGAAGTGAATGAACAGAAGGCATTGACTGGCTTAGTGTGTGTGTGGATGAGAGAATAAGAAGATATATGCTGGATGCAAGAGCACAGAGGCTGGGGACGTGGACTCTTTGATCACCACTTGGTGGTGATGAAAGTCAAGGTACAAATGCGATGGATAAATAGAAAGAGAGAAAGACAGGAGGAAGCATTCCATGTAAAGAGGGCAGGGAGGTAACAAGAGGATGTAAAAAAAAAGGCAGAATATAAGAGAGAAGTGGAGGAACGATTGGGTAAACATGATCTGGATCAGATGGGGGAGGTGGAAAGTGTGTGCAAGATATTCACAGAAGACATCCATGCAGCATGTGAGGTGGTGTGCGGGGTGAAGAGAAGACGAAAAGGTGTGCAAAGAACAGCATGATGGAATGAAGAGGTGAGACAGGCTGTGGCGGAAAAGAAGAAAGCATATAGTGAGTGGATGAGAAGCAGAGGCATGGGGGAAATTGAGAGATGCAGTACAGAGTTATATGTAGAGAAGAAAAGAGAGGCGAAAATCTTAGTATGAGAGCGTAACAAGAAAGAGGATGAGAAGTTTGGAAGGAATCTGAGTGTAAGCTGGAGGGAATGTAAAAAAGTGCTCTGAAAGAAAGTAAAGAGAGTTCGACAGGGTGGTAAAGGAGGTAGTGGAGGAGTCAATAATAAAAATGGTAGATCGCAAGTAGTGCAGGGAGAAAAACCGAGCAAATAGAGGGAACATTCTAAGGAGTTGTTGAACACGGAGAATTAAAGAAACGCGAGTATCAGTGGTTGGGGAATGACTGGGAGAAGGAGGGAGATGAGAAGGGAGGAGAGATCAGTGGGATGGAATTAGTGGAAGCAGTGAAGAAAGTTAAAATGGGGAAAGCCCCAAGAATTGATGGAGTGTGTGGTGAAAAGCTGAAGCATAGGGAAGACATAGTAGTAGAATGAATATGGATGATGTGAAGACTGACCTAGAAGGAAGGTAGAGTCCCGAAGCCTTGGAAGTCAGGTATAATTGTTCCCCTGTACAAAGCGAAAGGGGAAAAAGCAGTGTGTGGTATTCATAGGGGCATTTGTCATATCAGTCTAACAGGAAAAGAATGTAATAGGATACTTACTGACGGAGTTAGGGAAATAACAGAGGAATTAGATGGAGAAGAACAGGAGGTTTTAGGAAGGAAGAGGTTGTGTATATATTAGATACTCGTATTCATCCAAAAGCCTTTAGTGGAAAAGTTTCTAGAGAAGGGAAAGAAGTTGTATACAGTCTTCATGGATTTGGAGAAAGCATATGGCAGAGTGGGTAGACAAGGAATGTGGAAAATATTAAGAATATATGGAGTAAATGGGAAGCTGTTGAAGTACGTGAAGAACATGTATGAGGGTGCTAGGGCTGCAGTGAGTGTGGATGGTGAACTGAGTGAATTCTTCTATTTGCATGATGGACTGAAACTGATATGTGTCATGTCTCCATGGCTGCCCAATTTGTATATGGATGGAGTTATAAAAGGGATACAAGGTTGAGCAGTGGTTGTTGGAGTGGCTGTAAGGAGAGAGGGCAGCGTTTGGAAACTTCCTGTACTGATGTTTACAGTCGATACTGTATTGTTGAGTGAAGACGAAGAGGAACTGCGAGGCTTACGGTAGTGAATGAGTCTGAGAGAGAGTGGGTGAGAAACGGAATCTAAAGATGACTGTAAGGAAGAGTAAAGTTGTGGTCTTCGAGAGACATACAATCACTGAATGTACAGTGAGCTTGGATGATGATGACATGGAAAATCTGAGTGTATGTAAATACTTGCATAGTGTGATGAATAAGGATGGGAGTTTTGAGGATGAAGTGCTTGAAAGGGTACAACAAGCAAGAAAGGTGGCTGGTTCTTTGAAAGCAATGAGAAGAAATAAGGAAGTGAGCATGTAAGTAAAAAAGGTCGCTACATGATAGCATTGTGATACCAACTCTCATGTATGGAAGCGAAGCTTGGACCTCGTTGGAAGGACACAAGTCAAGAGTGAGAGCAGAGGAAATGAGTTATTTGAGAGGAGCATGTGGAGTTACATGGAGAGAGCGACTGACAAATGAGGAAGTGAAGGAGCGTTGTGGTGAGGATGTGATACAAAGCATTGAGAGAAATACATTGAGGTGGTTTGTTCATGTGGAGAGGATGGAGAGCGAGAAACTATCAAGGAGAGTGTACGTGAGTGAGGTGGACGAGGGGAGGGGGAGAGGGAGATCGAGGATGAGATGGAGGGTTGGAGTGGAGAGGTATATGGGAGAGGAGAGTGTGAGCTGGAAGGAGGACAGCGAAATGACAGGGTAGAAGGCGACATGAAGGCGATTTTTTTGTGGCCGTCCCTTATGAAATTAAGGCGTCTAGCTATAAATAGATAGATAGGTAGGGGGTGCGATTTATTAGTTCGGATGAGTAGATACGGGATGCCAGTGTCATCACAGTACCGTATGTGAAGTGCTAAGCATATTTTTATTAAATCAGCATACTCAGAGAAAGACTCCTCGAGAGTGGAAAGTGAAGTTTCCTCCGTGATTCAGTTCACACTTCCATAAGTTTGAATAAAGTTGTCTAGCCCATTGTCAGACTGAATATTTTCACTCAATATTCACAGACAGCTAGGAATGCAGTTAAGTGCTGAGTTGTTTACATTTTCTTTATAAGAGTTCCTTTTCATCTACCCATAATCATAACTATAGTAAACGACTATACTGTACAAGTAAAGTGTGAAAACAGTGACATTCAGAAATTACATGATAAATATTTCTGATGTAACATAGATGACAATTAATTAAGAAGACAGTCACTTAAGCATTCTGAAAGAATTTCGAGTGCTGGAGAAATTCTGCTGAAGCTAATGAATTCCGTCGATAATGGAGAGGATATTTTCATGTTACCCAGCAGGCAAGGTATTATGGTCGCTCAGGGAGGTAAAGCATGCAAAACATGTAGCATTGCAACAGCTCTCACTATGAGAGAGCTGAAACATTTACTGCGACAAGTTCTTCAACATTGTATACAGAGATGGTGTAATAAAAGTCACACTAAACAACGTCTCCGCATGAGGAGTGAGCAGATGGAAGTTATGGGGGCTGACAACACACTGACCCTGACTCCAAATTTTTTGTATTATGACTCATAAAAGTTAATGTACGAAAACGGAAATATATATAGCCTCCTGCCAGCCTTAAGATTGTTCGATGTGACAGTTAGGTAAGCTTGAATCTAAGGTAATGCCATGTTGCAGCATCTGTTTATATAGATACCTAATTTCCTGTGATAATCTAGGATAAACGTAACTGAAGTATAATAAAAGTCTCCATCCTGTGAGAACCCTGTAACCATTATCCTCTTTAATATTAGGATCCTCTGACTTGGCTCCTTCATCACCCACACAATAAAGCAACGAACTCACTTCTTCCAGCCTCATTGCACTCTCCTGCCACCCTGCTTTGCCTTTTGTTAAGTTCATCTATCCGGCCACCCTTTCTTTTCTCTCTCTACTCTGCCTTTCATATTCCACAGTCCTACCTAAAATCTCCCAACCATTCTTCTCCTATCCCACCACCCTTCATTTAACCGGTACCTTTTCTTACCTTGCCTTCCCAATTCCACCACGCTGGCCTGTTTTGCCCATAGCAGTATTACTATTATTTCCATCCCAACTTCACTCTGTCCCTCTCACAAATGCAACCTGTTTATTCCAGCCTATCCTGTCCCTTCATGCCATATGTTTATTTCACAGCTCCCACCCTGCCCCTCTGTCCCAGCCTTGTTCTGACCTTTCGGGGTGGTGTTTGCTCAGTTGAAAGCACACGTAGCCTGAAACCTAGAATACCCGAGTTCGATTCCTGGGGTGACCATGCTATGCTTTGGTAAAATATTTTCTTTCTCAGCCTGTTCGTACCTAAAGCCGAAGTAAGGATCTACATTGTGAATTCGGCAGTTGCGTTTTGTATTCTATCCGGCCACCCTTCCTTTTCTCTCCCTACCTTGCCTTAATGTTCCTCGTGTAGCCGCTGGCATTAATGTAAACTGTCTTCTTCTTCATTAGTCAATATCCCCATTCCCAGACCTAACGACATAAGCTCCCAGTTCAGGTCTTGCCTGTTCTTTGTCTGTTCCTGACGGTTTACTTCTGTCCTGCCTCTCCAAATTTATCTTTAGTCTGCCCCTCCCTATCGTCTGGTTTTAGTCCATTTCCTTTCCATTATATCCAACCCTTCCCCGCCTTTACATACTTTCATGTTGGTGTGCCGCCTCGAATGGGTTCCCTTTCAGTCACACCGCTTTTATTTTTGTACAGGTACTTTTTTTTAGTTTTCTCAAAGTTTTCTCCCCTTTCTCAGTTAAACTGGTGAAATTCATATGCACTGAAACATATTCGCGCACACACACACACACACACACACACACACACACACACACACACCGCTCGCTGGTGCAGTGGTAACGCTCTCGCTTGCCAACTGGTGGACGGGAGTTCGCGCCTCGCTCAGGTTGCGAAAAGTTTCACTGACGAAGTAGGTGGTTACTGTTCCCCTTGAGCAAGGGGACGGGTGTGTGCGTGTGTGAAGGTCACAGCCTTGCCCTTAGATCGGACTATATGAGCTCTCGGCTCCCTTCCGGGAGGGTAAAAGCTGACGATCACGACCATCAAATGATCCTGACCGACCCGGTGAATTACACACATCCTTTCATTTACCGTATTTGTAGTAACAGTCTTGCTTTCTCACGGGAGTCACCCCATCTGGTCTGTCCTGACTTACTGACTTCTTACATTTTTCTTTTTACCTACGTAACCTTGCACTTCTTGATGAATAAACAGTTATTCCTGTAAATAATAAATACATCTATTGTTGTTCCCTCTTTCGACTGTACCAACATTTGCTTGCTATAATTTGTCCTTGTAAATGGCCTTTTTAATTTTCCTCTTGCATCCATCACGTCTGTCACTCACTTTTTATCGTACATCCAGTGTGTTCCTCCACATCTCTTATTCCATCTTGCCCCTCACTTTTCATCCCTTCCCCAGTCATTTATAGTATTTCACTGGATCGTAGCTTACTTATTGTTTCTTGTACTGTTCATCCTCCATCTCTTTCTCCCAGCTTATATCTCTTGGTCATCATTCATTTATTAGAACCGTTTCATTGTTATGGACCTAGAAGTGTCATATTCTTCCTGCTTCCAAAAAAAATTATTGTGCTCAAGTAAGCTTCTGGTATCCAGAGGGAAAATCATCTCTTCTATTACCTTTGCTACAGACGTCTTTTCTTAATTTTCCTCTCATTTATCCTTTCTCTCTTTTGCCACATTGGCTTGCATCCCTCCCAATTCATCAGATTTCCCAGAACATTGTTATATTGCGCCTTAAATCCTCCTCCTCCTCCATTGCCTCCCGTGTCCCCTGTTTGCAACAGACTGTCCCTCTTTCTCCTTTCTTTTATAGGGCATCATCCTCAACACAGAAAGTCTCGCTTTTATTAATAAAACGTTTGTAATTCACCTTCTGGCACTTCAGTCTATACCTACCCGCTTCTCACGACGCATGCTTATCTGTCATCTTCCATTTCTTCCCGTTTCATATATTTTCCTTTGCCCCAAAAGTAGGTGTCATAACTATTCACACAACAAGGTACCGGGTATTCTCCTTTCCTGTTCTCACCCTCATTCTGTAGTCCAATTTTATTCTTCTTTTACCCATTCTGTACGCTCTGTCATTGGATTATCCACTACGCACATCTTTATTCTATTTTACTCTATTTTCTTCCACCTCCCCTCACTCTTTATCTTCTCTTCCTACCTCCCCTGCTTACTCAATAGCCCCGACAAAAGAGGCTTTGTTTCCACAACAACTTAACGAAGAAACCTTGATCCATTTACTTTGTTTCGCCTCACCGGCCAGGCTGCCTCCACCCAATACATGCTTACATCGGCTATTCTCTGTTCCCCGTTATTTCAGGATTCCGATAGTACTCAACGAAGAAAAAGTGGAAAACCGCAAAATTTTGCTTTGCTAAACATATACTTTTTAACCAAACCAACCTTATTTAGTCCGCATGTTATCCTATCATTTATAGAGGCTCCAACGCACGTACATACGTCGGCCTTGGTCACCTAATGGCGGCTCTCCATGCTGCCGGATCTCTAGCAGCCTGCATAATCAGCACCTTAGCCCTGAGGTCACACGCTATGTCTTGGTCCCAGGTCTGTTTTGGTCTGCCTTTCGCAACCCTATCTCCGACGTTCACGCCTCTCACTCTCCGCTCCCAATAAATGTCATCCTCCATCCTTTCAACATGCCCAAACCACTTCATTCTACCCCTCCTCATCACAAAATCATACATTCAAGCCCAGTCCTTCCTCTCAATTCTTCAGTCTGTCCTAGACCCCCGTGGCCTCACATTCAAGGATAGACTGCACATCCATTTAATCATTGCCATTTCTGCTCGTGTGAGCCTACGAATGTCCTCTTCCTTTATGGCCCAGGTGTCACTACCGTACAGTATTACACTTCTAACACATGCTGCATACAATGATCCCTTTGCATGGAGAAATATCCCTCTTGATGTTAGGAGAGGCAACAGCTCCCTGAACTTATATATAAAAATGCTTAAATTATGGTTCAATACGGCATACTTCACCAAGCCAGCAAAAATGAAGTTACTTTCCAGAGAAATCGTGAAAGACCATAATGTGCCGTATAAAAGACGTATACTCTGTCCAGACGAAAAACGGCATTGCGTATGAAAATGAGAAGTTGCGGAAATTGAGGAAGAAAATTACGTAAACTGCTGAGAAAGCGGTGGCGCCCATGACTTGCACATTTGTTTCTCCCATTCTAGACATGCCAAACTTTTATTTTTTCTGGATGCTTGTGTGACAATGGATGACAAATAATGACAAGTCACAATGCATGTTTCCGTTTTCCACTCTATGAAGAATTCCCCTTCAGTTATGAGAGTAGCAGCTGTTTTTTTTTTCCCTTTCCTCAAGACAATAAGAAAACTAGGATAAGAACAGGTAACTAGAAATTGCTACTTTTCAACTTCAATACCTCTTTACATTCTTCAGTCAGATACCGGTTTCATTTTATTCTATCACCAACCAGACCTTCATGTTTACTTACAGATGGACCACTAATATTAACCCCTATATCTACCATATTTTTTCTTCCATTAGACGATTTTATTCAGCTGAGGAAGGATCTATATGAGTAACAGTAATAATGAAGGACGTTTGTATCCAACTTCTCCAATTCGAAAAAAAAAATCTCAAAAGCTGAGTAAAGTTGTGCAGAGATAGCAATGATAAAAAAACACGTCATCAGACTGAAAGGTTTAAATGAATTAATGGCGGTTGTATTTATCCCACCACGTCAAAAAATCTTTCCAGAGCTGGAGGGGTTTAGCTGCTTAAAATTATGTGGTAAAAGCAAGAACAAACAACAAATGATGTTCTCAGCTTGAAGAGGTGGAACTGAACATAATCGTGTGGAGAGGGCAAAATAATATAAAAAATACACCTGCGAGTGGAAGGGGATAATTTTGTGCGCCGAAAACTGGGTAGAAAAAGAGTACGTAATCATTGCCGCGAAAAACTCGTTAAACTTTAAGCAATGTTTATTTTTCCTCGCTAACCATCCAGGTACGAAACATAATTGTCAGGTAATAAACTCACTCCGGCCAAACTTCACAGTGGACTGATCATCCAGGGGGCTGGACGACTGGTGGTGAGGGGAAAGGAAGGAAGGAGGGACGAGAGGAGAGGGGAAGGAATGGGGGAGAGTACGGAAAAGAGGTAGGGAGGAAGAAAAAATAGACGAAGATGGAGGACGAGGAAAGAAGAGAGGAAGGTGGAGGGGAGTGGAGAGAGAGTGAACGGTAGAAGAAGAGAGAGAGAGAGAGAGAGAGAGAGAGAGGAGATAGGTCGCAAGGAAAGGACGAATGTATGAGGAGAGAAGAGGAGTGGAAGGAAATATGTAAAGCAAGAGGGAAGATGAGAAACGACGATAGGTAGAGAAAAGTAGCAACAGGGAAAGATTAACACACTCAGGCTCGTGTGACTCACTGTGGTGTAAGTAAAATCGTTTGGTATAATCTGTGATATAAACGTGGATTCTTTTGACAGTTCGAAAAATGTTGAATATATTAGTACTCTCAGGCTCTTATGATTTACTCAGTTGAATATGATCAGCTAGTGTTCGTTGGAAGAGAGTATAAATGGTGTCCCGACTTTGAGAGTATTGGTCAGCTCCATGCTGCCCTTATTGTTAGTCGCGTTTTCTTTCTTGTAGTCTTGTATTCTTGCTTAATTGTGGCAGGCACATCTACCCTTCAGATTTAACCGATTCGGACCAAACCTGGACACAATGACCAGCCTATGACCTAGTTGTGTCCGCAAGGTTTTGTTTGCTAGGCAACGGCTGAAAAAACTCTGTTTCGTACTTTTCACGTTTTGAGCTGTAAAAGCATTACTAATGGACGTAGAAAGCCCTGACTTCTTTAGGAGTAATGTTGAGGTCATTCTCTACCGGAAGTGTTCGATTCATTTTTCCCCTCACTCATCCAGTTTTCGAGTGGCAACCCTTTGAAGACTGGCTTCAACCCCCCCTAGCAGTCGTGTTTAATTGTGGCAAGCACTTCAACCCTTCAGAATTAACCGATTCAGACCAACCCTGGATACAATGACCAGCTTGTCACCTAGTTGTGTCTGCAAGGTTTTGTTGCTCCTCGTTGCCTATCAGCGGCTTACCAAATGCAAGGAAAACGTCTGGCGTACCTGGCAATGCAATATTTAGCTTCCCAAATCTATCCTGCGCTTCACAATGGAGCGCGAAAAATTTCGCAAAATGCGTACACGCCAGTGAAAAAATAAAGAGGATCGAAAAAGAAAAAAAACACACTAAGAACTATCCATATTTTCACCCCCTCCCCCAAAAAAATAAATCAGTGGTGCTGAAATCGATTGAAATGACTAGGTTTGTGCAGTACGAACAAAATCAGTATATAATATGGGAGGTTTCATTAAAAAAATATGATTTTTTTTCACATTTTTTGTTGTTTATTGTGTGGATGCAAGTATCGAGTTCTTTCTGTTGCCTGGGTGGTTTAGTTTGTGTCCAAAGAGAGTGAGAGGTGGTATTTTTAAACTCTGACCAGATAAGTGTCCTCCTTTGTGTGTACAGGCTGAATCGCAACGGCCCACTTAAAGTTGACCATCGTTGCCTACCGGCATTGATTACCTCTTTATAAAACATGCTTCCAAGAGATTGGGTATGCTAAGCTGACTCCATGCCCTTTTTTTTTTTTTTAAACCCCTGCACAGTTGTTGACTTTATACACGGGTTATATTCGTCCCTTTGCAGAGTACAACTGTCATGTTTGGGAATGCTCCCCACATACAGCTCTTCTCAACAAGGCGGAGGAGTCAAAGGCATTTCGTTTTATTAACTTCCCTCCTCTTACTGGCTCCCTTCAACCTCTGTCTCTTCGCCGCACTGTTGCATCTTTGTCTCTCTTCTGTCGCTACTGCAGTGGTCACTGCTCCTCTGAAAAGTCTGCTTGCATCCCTCCGCCACTACGGCGGGCGCCCAGCACCGGTCTAGCAAAAACTCTCATCCCTTTTCTGTCCAGCTGTCTAATGGCAGAGTTAACCGTTACTCCCAGTCCTCCATGTATGCAACAGGTCAACTCTGGGACTGTCTCCCTCTGTCTGTATTTCCTACTGCATATGATCTCCAGTATTTCAAATGCAGTGTGTCCAGGCATCCCCAAATGAACGAATCTTGAATTTGGTTGTCTGTTATCTTGTTTTTGTTTTATTCTTGAAGGGAGCAATCTTGCGGGCTCCTGACCATTGGTTCCTTCTTTCATGCATTAAAATAAAATACTAAACTGAATAAACTTCGTACATATGGTCCTTGGCGTCGGGTGTGTCCCCATCCACACATCTCTATGGTCCAGACAGCATGCTAAAATATTATCTCGCAGCTGAGGTTTGCCTGCCGTTATTCCATTTATAGTTTTCTTTGACATTGCTCTTTGTAATCCACCTAAGTGCACTATGGTCAACTTACATGGATAACTACCGGGGTACTGATTCTATAACAAAAGTCATTCACTAAAAGTCTGATAACTTTATCCTTTCAAACGTTCCCTATGATCTCTGTCCCTATCCGTTGTCTCTTACGAACAGGTTAGTAAGGTGGTCTGTGCATGTGTCCATGTTTTAGACTCTTTTCAGTTCGCCCGGGGTGAAGATGTCAACACCTGAGAGGTCAGGCAGTAAGCTCAACATGGCCACACTTCAGATACAGTTATAAACTCAGACAGTCGTCTGTGTGACTTTTATGTATTGCCAGACACTATTGGGCGACATCATTTTGGTGTTTACGGTCTGAGAGACTGGTTAGTTGCAGAAGATTATTAAGGTGGTACGTTGTCTCTGTTGATATGACAGTGATGGGGATGCTGTAGCCACTTATTATATCACTTGAAAAACAAACAATACCCGGTACCGCTATATTTATTGTAACCATCAGTGGACTAAAGTTGTAACCGCTACCTTCGTTCTTATTTAGCAACGCTGTGCTTAAAACGAGAACGAAAAAGTTCAAGAGTCCCATACGATGCAGTTTATGCTTTGAATATCGTCTACTCTTCCTTTTAACAGCAGGTATTTATATAACGCCATAAATATTTTCAAAAGTAGCATTAACTTATACTGAATACAAAATTTCATTGAGAGGGAATGCTTACAACTCCAGAGTATAAAGAATATAATTATTTATATTCTCATATATTTTGAGTGTGTGTGTGTGTGTGTGTGTGTGTGTGTTATGATGGTTTAAGTTGTTAAAGACCTAGGGAATACGGGTAACAGAGGTGATTTTCCTATTATGTGCATGAACATAAAACGTCATTGCACGTATTAGGGAAAACGACTCCCTGTTCAATATATCGTGAAATGAAGCGCATGAAATCTTACAATAATTTTCTTGAATGTTGGACATCTGGATACCCTTCTTTTAAGGCAGACAATATCAGGTTTACAAACTTTAGGCTTCAAATACCCGACTTAAAAATATCCCTGATCAATATTTTAGCCTTGTAAGTTCATAGGAGTAAAGTTGGGTACAGGAAATAGCGGCAACATCTTTTTATAAAAAAGTAATAAGCCCCACTTTTGCAGAAGCTCGTGTTAATGTATTCTATTCTACGATGTGGAGAGGATGGAGATGTAAAAACTTAGTGGAAGGGTATATGTCAGTGAGACAGAGGGGAAGAGGAGGAAGGGGGAGACTAAGGACAAGATGAAGGAATTGAATGGAGAAATATATGAGACAGGGGTGTGTGAGCTGGAGGGAGGGCAGCAAAGTGGCAGAAAGCAGGGCGACGTGGAGGCGATATGTTTGTAGTCACTCCTTACGGGATTGAAGCGTGTGGTAAAAGATAGGTAGGTAGATAGATGGATAGACAGACTACTAGTCAGCGAAGGTAAGATCTGTCGTAAGTAACCCCTCCATTTCCAAGAGCTTCCTTCGTGCTAAGCAACACTGATTAGGTACCAGGAATATAAGAGAAAATACATCATGGGAGTGAAATGGTGAACTCCTTTGGTTGCTAAAACTTCTCTACTGAAGAAAATCTCCGGGTGTAAGTCTACATATAATACCTACCAACTTTTTATTTCCTCACCCGCACACTCTCTCGCCCCAACTCTGTTTCTGTCACCCTGTCTGTTCTTCCGCTACCACACATACACACATTTCAACCTCATCCTACCGTCTAACGCTTTATCTGCATTTACCTGCTCACTCCATTCTCTATGCCCTTTGTCACTCTGTCTTTCCCCACGCCCCTGTCTTTCTCTTTGCCTTTTCCTCCACCATCCCAGCACCTCGTGACCTCCCGTGGCCCAGAAAATAGAGGCTGGTGTGGAATGTCCAAACTTTTTCCTGCGGTAATCCTCAAGTTTCCACGCCACGGCGCCAGTCAACGCTCCAGTTTTCCAGGAACTGACTTGACCCAAGGCCGTCCTTTTCAGCTGGCAAATTATTTCTTGACTGTAATGAAAGTAATTTACATCCTCTTTCCTCTCAGTGACGTACTTGTTAATTTATTCCTCCTACCACCAGACGCTATCATTCAAGTAGTGAAGGAAGTTAAAGAAGGTTTTATCTAAACCCTCCAGTTCGAGCACTCTCTCCTTAAATGAGTGAAGTCATCTGGGACAGCTAGTGGGAAAAAAGAAAAATAATCGTATCGAAGGGACTAAAAGTACATTTGTTGCGGAGTATCAGATGACTTTCCTGCGAGCTTCCTCCTACAACGCACCGTACACAATAAAGCCACTATAAATGTATTCAGTGTTACGGTATACAAAACAGCCAAATACCGAAAATAGGCCCATGTTTGGTCACGCCCGTAATGCTTGTCTTGATCGAGAGGGAAGAGGGACATTCAGTATAGATTTCACAGAGTCCAACATCCCTTGAGCACAGCACTGCATTAATTTTATAATCCTAATTTCAATTTCTGCTCCTAACTTGTGCTTTGTGTGGCAGCGGCTTAAGTGACGTAAACTCAGATCTCTACACCAAAGAATTTTCCCATTTTTCGTGTTGTCTCTCTCCCTTGAAACCGTCGCTTTCAGTATCTTTATATTTCTCCAGTTTCAGCAACTTGTTAATATCTGTCAGAAAACGTACAATTATTATAAGTATAGATGCACTTTCTTCCTTTCCCGTTTTTTTAAACCGTGCTTCCTAATTCACACTTTGAAGTCTTAGTTTTTTTTTCTCTCTCTCTTCGATATGCCACATATAATTTTATTACTTATATAACAGTCAATAATAGATACATAACTGTATAATTGTTACCTTTGAGATTTATGCTTATTGCATTATGATAGGTCTTTTAACCCTTGTTCCATCACAGGACATACTTTATATTCTATTCCTGTTAAGCTCTTTTAACCCTTCTTCCATCACATGACATACTTTTTATTCTATTCCTGTTATCGCTGAATAAAATTAACTAATGTCTGATGGAAGGAAATTCATCACGTCCTCGAGTTGTTGAGATTAACTACTACTACAACTTCATTTCGAATACTCTTTCTGCTGATTCAGATTGCCTATGAGCGGCAAGAATAAACTGAAAAAAAGAATAAGACACTGAATTCAAGTTAAAATGTAAAGGTAAAGGTGGGGACAGACGCCATAAGGCTTTTAGACAAAGATCTCATGTCAGCAACTTGGGCCTTTGAACCTGTGATAGGTCATTCATCCACTATCCTGGGATACCAGGCCTTTGCATCTCCCAAGTTACCACAGTAACCTTCCCTTGGTTATCGTATTTACCTGTTAATAAACAGAAGGTACAGGGACACCTAGGTCGAGTTGCATTAGCTGCCCTTGTCAGGATTTGAACCCTAGGGGTAACGAGCCGGCAGGTTTATAGCTTGCAGCCCTAACCACTCAGCGGTAGGAATTAAGAGATTAAGCTTATCTGATGTCATGGTAGTGAAGCGATTAAGTATATATGTGAAGTTGTAGATCTGTTTGATCAGCAAGCCAGTGACGATCTGGAACATGACGACTAGTTTCAGCACTTCTATCCATTTGGCTCAGATGGCATCACAGTGATGTTATGAAGCCTCATTACCCTAGATACGGGGGATGTCGATGAGTATCTCATTAATCCTTCAGTGTTAGGCGGAACTCTAGAATTATATTACAGTTAATGCCCAGCCATTTTTATACAGTTAAGAGTTGTATTACAGGAGCGTAAGCGTTCACATTGTCACCATTAATTGATTCTCCATTCCAGTTAACATCTGACAATTTTATTCAGTTATCAGTAAGTCATAGGAACCGAAAACAATGCTGTCCTATCTCATGAAAATGATCAACAACCCACTGTCATTCCTCACCGTGGCTTGGAGTTAGGGAAGTTAGGAAGGCACTTTAATCAGTGACTGCGTGGTCAGGACATTTAACTGTTGTAATCAAACAGCGAGCGTGACCTGGAAGAAAAATTTCATTTTCTTTCCCATCTCTTGGTTAGTATGTATGTTTGGCTATTTGTACTGTTACTGTATTTCATAAAAGTACCTTTAATGAGGATGGAGAGCGAGAGACTAACGCGGAGAGTGTATGCGAGTGAGGTGGAGGGAGGGAGAGGTAAGGGGGAGGCCAAGGATGAGATGGAGGGATGAAGTGGAGAGGCGTGAGAGAGAGGGAGGTGTGAGCTGGGAGCAGGGCAGTGAAATGGCGTTGGACAGGGCGACATGGAGGCGATTCGTTTGTGGCCACCCCTTACGGGATTGAGTCGTCTGGCAATAGATAGACAGAATAGACCTTTAATGAAATTTATACTGTTAATTTAAAATACCATTACTATTCCGTGTGATTCAAGAAGTAATAATATTTAATCCCTTCATCCTCTTCCTAGCTCTTGCCTCTTCCCATAACATCTCAGTTACCTTTGTAGCTCTGTTGCATCCTCTGCTCGTTCACTGTGATTTCTGTCGCATCCTTCGCCTGCTGTTCCATCTCTCTCCATTCTCAGCACCAGCAGCTCATTTCAGTGACATTCATGTCTTCCCTTTGCTTCTCTCTTTCTCAAGCTCTGCCTCGACTGCATATTCAATCAGTTTGTCAGACATTGCAGACTTCATTTCCGGCATTCGCGTCGCTGATAGTCCGTCATTCTGTTTCGTTCTCTTTACACTACCGACTTCCGTGTCTTGATTATGCATCTCTCTCTCTCTCTCTCTCTCTCTCTCTCTCTCTCTCTCTCTCTCTCTCTCTCTCTCGGCAGAACAGCAATATACGAAGTGTCTAGCACCTTACGGTTTACTGATGTATCGGATGTGAATATTTTTCTTGAATGAGAAGTTTTATACTCTGTTCACTGTATCTTGGCCTAAAATCACTAACTTTCAGTTCTGAATGTTGATTTGTAAAATAAACTTAAAACTTCAATACAATATTTTTCGGAAGAAGCGCTATGGAAAGGATGTGGGGAGGCTCCTCACATGCAGTTCTTCTCAACAAGGTGGAGTCAGAGGCATCTCGTCTCATTAACTCCTCTTACTGGCTCCCTTCAACATCTGTCTCTTCGCCGCACTGTTGCATCTTTTATCTCTTTTCTATCGCTGCTTCAATGGTCACTGCTCCTCTGAACTGTCTGCTTGCATCCCTCCACCACTACGGCGGGAGAGTAGCACCCGTCTATCAACAAACTCTCATCCCTTTTCTGTTCAACTCTCTAATGCAGAAGTTAATCGGTACTCCCAGTCCTTCATGTATGCAACAGGTCAACTCTGGAACTAGCTCCCTCTGTCCGTTCCTATTACTGCCTATGATCTCCAGTCTTTCAAACGCAGTGTCCAGGCATATCGAAATGAACGGATCTTGAATCTGGCTCTCTGTTATCTTATTTTTGTTTTTTCTTGGAGGGAAAAATTTGCGGAGTCCTGGCCTTTGGTTCCTTCTTACTTGCATTTAAAAAAGAAATACTGTTTTATTCTTTCATTGAGGTACGGGAAACATGTAGTAGAGAGAAGAGAAACTCCACCAGGTTAATGTGTGCGAAGGCTAGAGTGCGACAGGGGAGGATTTGTGAGTAATTAATAAAGTGTCATGACAGTGCAAGTTAGTGAGACGCTGCCGCACACAGAGATGAGAAGCAACAGGAATGAGAAGTTACATAGGAGTGAGGTGGCAGGGTAGGAGGCAGAGAAGGGAGCTGGCACTGTAGGAGGCAGAGGGGAGAGGTGAAAGAGTAGGAGGGAGGTGATTGGGGAAGGGACAGAGGAGGAAGCTGGAAGGGTATGAGACTAGGGAAGTAGGTGGCAAGGTAGGAAGTACGAAGTGGAATGAACAAGGAAAAGAAGGGGTAGGAGCAAGGAAGGGAGAGGGAAAGGAGGAATCAAGGGATGGAGTGACGGGGAAGAAGGCAGGAGAGGGAGCTGGCAGATCGTGGCATGGGAAGAAGGAGGCAAGGCAGGGTGGTGACGAGTAAAGAGACAGGTGAGAGAGGTTTCAGGCAAGGAGGTAGGAGAGAAAAGTGGCAGGGTACAAAGGAGTACAAATGAAAGCAAACAGTATCAGACCTCATGGTCCTTTCGAGGCTGTTTGTTACAGAGTAGACTATGACTACAAGATCTAACTCTTTATACTGAAGGATAAGGATTGTAAAGCAGGAAGGCTCCCCCACCTTCAAATCCTCTAGTTAAGACTGGAAAGAAAAAGTGAGAAAAACCACCATGCAGCATAGAAAAACTGACATGGAATTTTCATAGGAAAGACTGAAATGGTAAAGTTACTTTCTATAATACTTTTCTTAAAGCTACATGTATGAATAACCTGAAAGAAAAAGCAGTAAAGTAAAATGAATAATCGAATAATAAATAACGCATGACAACATGTACCGGTACTTAGAGTTAACGGGGCGTCTGGGGACACAGCGTGGAAATTGCACAGTGCACATGCAAGAAAGGCAGGTGGTGAGGAGGGAAGCATGGGGAAAAGGGAACGGGGTCTGAGACAGGAAACGGAGATTGTAAGTTTGGGAGCCAAGTGAGAAATGACAGGGTTTGTAACCGGGGAGGGAGAAGGTAAGGATAGAAATGGAAGAGAGAAGTAGCAAGGTTTTAGGCTGAGTAAGAAGGTGACAAGGAAGTAGGCAGAGTTTGTGGCAGAGGACGAAGATGATGGGGAAGGAGAGAACCACTTGCACTGTTCATCATCTGGTGCATAAATGTTTACTCTGGGTCGGCCTCTTTTCGTGTGCTGCTGTTTCTGTATCCTGCTGGGAAGATACCTGTGTTTTCAGTCCAAATAAAGCTTCAACAGAGCAGGGGAAAGCAAAATGGGCAAGGAGAGAGAGAGAGAGAGAGAGAGAGAGAGTGTGTTTAACAATTAAATGTTAGAATGCATTTGCATTGATCTAATCTGGGTTTGTTGTCAGTATTCATTCTTCGATAGTGCATAATGTCTGCTATATTGTGACTCCACTGTCGAAAATTGAGTTGCATAAGCAGTGGGATGTATATGATTTTAGCATACAAACATAGTACAAGATGATCCTACATGATAAACACCTACAGTACATTAGTGTAATTATGTCTCCGCTGCCATTTCCACTTCCCTTCATGACATTCTTTACCTTCTTTTGGAATATCGGTTTAAAGATTAATCAGTTGCCATCCAAACACGTTCACTCCTTCTTGACTCTTTGCAAAGTGTTTCCTTTGGTTCTGTTTCTTCTTGTCCTCATACCACTCACTTCACCATATACAATATACACTGTCATAAAAAGAATAAAAGTGAAGGAAATTTCTTTCATCTAATAAACATATCCGCCTACCAAGCATCTACAGCTGTGTACTTAAGTTTCTTTCAGGCAAACATTCCCTGTACTTTATTTTCACACTTTCAGCACATACCCTTCAGGATGTGCAGTCACCTCCACTGGCACCCAGCCACAGTAATCTTTCAAAGATGCCACGAAAGCATCCACCCCCCTCCTCTCCTTTCATGCACCCATCATTTTGAATGAAGACTGGTAAAGAGTTAAGACTGAGGTAAACCCATACCGACAACTATGACTTTAATAGGTCCTTGAAACGTATTTGTATTTCTGCCTGTACAGTCTGGCATGAAAAGTATTGTATGTATTGCCAGTTTCATCACTAGTAGACATTGTATTATTCATTTTATTATTCATCATGGCATAAAAAAAGAAAAATGTCGGAAAAAGAAGTTAGCTAGGAATTAACAGCAGTGCTGACTTGTGAAATGGTAGCCACAACTTTCCTTGTCACCTTGGGAATATTTGTCAATTCCGCTGTGGCTATCTGTTTCCTCGTTCAGTCTTTCTCAGTATAATTCGCCTTTCTCTTCCATATTTTATGGTACATTGCGCTAGGTGTACGAGTATGCAGGACATAATTTAACGTTGAATTCCAGCCAGAAGAGGACCTTGTCGCAGAAAGCTATTGTCCTTAAAGTTTAATCATCCCCTTGTTATGGCTGTGCATGGGACATATTTATCCACATATATTTGCTGTGGCTATACTTGCAGTAGTGGTGGTGCATAGTTAATGGGTTGAATGGGTTGGGTAGAGAAGAAAAAATGTAAGGGCCGTGGGAAAAAGACAGTGATGGATACAGGAGATGCAAGGAAAGGAGAGAGAGTGATAATTTATCTTACCGATCGAATACATTAATGAGCTGTACCTGACTGATGAAAATTGAAAAGCAAATAAAAACTGAGTCTATCCTCGTATTGCGTGGCGAGCATCCAGCAGGCTATAATATCTGGTAATGAGGGATAATTACCACTAATGCTCTAATAACGTGCAATATTAACCCGTAACTCTGCACGGCGCCATTCAACACTGGATTCATTGTGCTTTCAAATTTGGCATGAAGGCTATTTGCTTAATGCCTGCATGATTATTCCAATTATGATTCAGTTCTTGCAATAACTTTGTAGCTTCTTGTAGTGAAGTTTGTAGATCAGTTATACATATATCAGAACGCGTGGACGAGCGGTTGTTATACGTATGTAGTTTTGTAAGTTGATAATTTTCGTTCCCTTTTTGTCATGCAATGACAGGAGAGGTAAAGATTAGTATGGGACTATTTTTATTTGTCTTGGAAATATTAACAAAGTCTCTCACACACGAGTGAAGTATACAGTAGAGTCCTGCGAGCTAACCTCCCTGTCTCGCTCTCTCTCTCTTCCACCCTCTCGCCCATGTTGCTAGCCTCCTTCTCCCTATTACCTTCCGTCTCTATGGCCTGTCTCCTTCTGAGCTCTGCTTCCTAAATTCTGGTGTAGCAGGGGGTCGTGTCACGTGTGTTACACTGTTGTTGAAATGTTCTAGAAGCCTGTGTGTAAGTATGTGTGTATGTGTGTGTATGGTCACGATGCGTTGTTCGTGTGCCTATCTCGCTGACACACAACCTATCTCATCCCCTGAGTTGCTGCTTCCGGTGTATTGTCAACATTCCTTCACTTAGAGTTGCAAGTTCATATCCTGTTCAAAGGCTTGCCTGGTGCTCTGTCTATCTATCTATCTATCATGTTTTCTATAATGAATTGTATTTACAATATGGAGTCCTGACACAGTAACCTTGCAGTTCAATGGCAGAGTTGGGCATTGCGCTTTATAATCCTGACATTTTTTTTCCATTTCATTCTTTCTATCCTGTGTAGATGTGATAAAATTTAAAATAAACCTCTTGAACTGTAGAGTTGTTTAGATATAGCGTCCATTAATCCATAAATTTCCATGAGAATCCTCAAAAGCTGAAAAAAAAATCTGAAGTTGTAAAATATAAAGTAAGAAAAAGTGTCACTGGATTTAAGGGCTTAAAGCAAACAAAATCATCTGCACTGTATTATAGTTCCATCTAACCTGACACCACCACCCAAACACACACACACACACACACACACACACACACACACATATATATATATATATATATATATATAAATATATATATATATATATATATATATATATATATCTCCATCCATCCATCAACCACTCCTACATTGCTCCATGAGAAGCGTAGGAGCCCGGGGCTAGGCAGTTGGTCCCGACATTTAAGATGAGAGTGAGGATATATATAGATAGATAGATAGACAGATATAGATATATACAGTGGAGCCTCTGTGGTACAGTGGTAGAGTCTGCGTTTTCGTATACGGGTGAGCCAAGGTTCCCGCCCCGCTCGGGTAATAAACTCTGGAAGTGTTCACCCAGCCACATACTACTTTGGTGAACGCAAGGGGTGCTGTGGTTGAACCAGTGTCGCATACTATAAAGTATGCTTGCACCCAGTCGGCTTGTGCAGGCCGATTACACCTGGTTCACAGATTACACACATCCAAAGCCACTCCAACACTACAATTACACTTACAAGCACCTCTAACCCTACATACAGTACAATCTCTGCCAGACAGCCTAAGCCACTTGGTTGAGATACATTGGCTGTATCGTCCCCACTTCGGTCTGGATAGGCGGGTCCTGCAGTGGACACTCAAACGGCTAATGAGATGAGACGAGACATATTTATGTATATATACCATCTTAGGCATGATGTTGCTTATGAGAGAGAGAAAGAGAGAGAGAAAGAGATTTGGACACACTTAAGTCTTTTCGATTGAAGGTCATAGGCAGCAGGAAATACAGACAGAGGACAACAGTTCATGATTCACCCAGAAGTATCGGTTAACTCTTACTTTAGAGCAGTGTTTCTTAAACTTTTTTACTTTATTCCCCTCTTGTGGTGAACTTAACATCCTCGTGGTCCCCCATCAGTTTTCTCTCAAGTCCCTCAGAAGTAATGAAAAAAAATAAATGTTTTGATGCTCTCCATTTATTTTAATGCTTACAATTAGTATCACTCAGAATGCGTATTTTGTTACAAATCTTTGAGATGGATGACATTGTTTTCGGCCAGTCAGCGGATTCAGAGTTGTGTCACTGATAACACACATCTCGTATCTGGGTCCACATCCAACCGGTTTCGACTTTTAATTTGTAGAAGGTTGGAGAAACTAGATTCACATTAATATGTTGTGGAAAATGGCAAGAGGACTCTCAGTGCGATTTCACAGACACTCTGAGTTACTGCTTTCACTAGCCCGGCATGACCCCCTTAAAATCCTACCGTGGCCCCCTTGACGGCCATGGCTCCCAGTTTAAGAACCACTGCATTAGAGAGTTGAACAAAAATGAGGTGAGAGTTTACTAACACGCGGGTGCAACGGGCATGCCACATAATGAAGGACGGATTCAAGCAGACAGTTCAGAGGAGCAAAGACCAGTGCAATAGCTATAGAAAAAAGATAAATATGCAACAGTGTTGTCAGAAAAGAGGTTGAAGTAAGTTGGTGCAAGAGAGTTAATGCGACGAAAAGCCTTTTACTCTACCCTCTTGAGAAGTACAGTATTTTTAAGAAACCCCTCCAAAAACGAGAATTGTATTCCACACGGGAGCGAATAAAGACCCTTTGTAAGGGTAAAGATTGCACGAATTCGGTGTAGCACGCTTAATTTCTTGGAAGTATATTTTGCAAGAGAAGTCATATGATCTTTCCAAGAAAATCCTGAGAGATAAAACCTCAAGAATGTTTAAATATGATGGAGGACTGAGTCGGATATTGTTGAGTATGAAGGGATAACTCGTGTGGAAGATTTTGGTGGGTCGAAAGATGTGGAAATTGAGTTTTTGATACATTAAAAACAACAATGTTACTTTTACTGCAATCACAAACATCACCACCAATTGAGAAATTAGGTGTGCCGTAACCTCATCCTGTGTTTGTTCAAGTAACTGTTGTGATGGACGCTGTGAAAAGCTGATGGAAAGGTGAATGGTGGATTCATCAGAGTACAAGTGAATAGGGACAGATGTACAATTTCGAAAGTCATTTACGAAGAGAAGAAAAAGGATTGGTGAAACGAGTGAATCCTGAGGAACACCACTATTAACAGCTCTAGGAGAAGATCGGTGGCCGTCTACAACAACAGGAATAGAACGACTAGTAAGGAAGCTAGAGATGAAGGCATAGGCAGAAGGACAGAATCCGTAAAATGGCAGTTTGGAAATTTCAGATTTACGCCCGACTCGATCAAAAGCTTTTGAGATGCCAAGTCCAATATCAAAGCTTTCTCCAAATTCACGAAACGAGGATGACTAAGATTCTGAAAGGAAGGTGAGAGGATCGCTAGTGCAGTGTTTTTACCGGGTATGTGTTGAAAATTTAATTTATTGTGTGCCAAGGCATAAACACTTAACGATATCTACATGCTTCAAAACATGTGAAATAATGAGATCCGAAGTGGCTGTTTGTGATAAGTTTGACATTTCATGTCTGTGATAATTTTTCAAACATCAGTGTTGTAATTCCATGATTAGTAACCTCAAGCATTTTACCGCAGAGTAGCACCTCAGTAGCCATTGTTGCTGGATATATACTGACTTTTACCGCAATTATTGCAAGACATTAAAAATAAACTCGCCAGTAAAATTATAATGGCAGGTAAAATTATTCACATATTAATTTTTCCACGCCAATATTGGTAACTGTTTAGCATTGTAACTCACTGATTGGTGAGTGCCTGTGGTCATTAGTGGGTTCATGGAAGTTTCCCAGATATATTGCTTTTCTGTTATGCATATGTGAGTGTTCTGTGCATGCTGGTGTTATTGGTAATCTCATTTCACGTTATAATTAGATACCCTAAATTCATTTGTTTTGAATCGCCGACTGTCTGTTCAGAGAAGTAAGATTTTGATCACAAACCCTACTGAGTGCAGGTGGGTACACGTCAGCGCTTTTATAGGCAAGATTGGTAACCAGTGCAAAAATGAGTTGTTATGGCAGTGGCTGCAACTCCAGACTCCTGTGAACGTGAACCCTGTGGACTGCAGGCCGAAACTGCCAATCTTCTTTAATCCACCCTCTTCCTATTGAGGAAAAAGAAGGGGATTGAGGGACATTAGTATAACCCTGCAGCTTCACCGCCTATGACATAATGCCACCTCATTACGGCGTTCCTCTCCAGCACTGACACAGAGTTTTAAAACTAGATCAGTATGCCAACTCTCAGGCCCTGATTATACTCTCATTTTATTCCACCAAATTATTGGACGCAAAATATCCAAAACGAAACCCTGTTTCGTAAATATAAACGAAAGCATTTCCTTGTATATAAACTATCTTAATCCCAAACTGCGTACAAGGTTGTTTGTTCAAACTTTCATGTATTAAATACTCCCCAGTCGGAGTGAATAGTAAAGTTAAAAAAAAAAAAAAAAAAAGATGCGTGATAATAGTTAAATGTTGTGGGTAGTTGTTTTCAGGCAAATCTGGCTTTGAATACTTAATACACACAGCATCAGGTGGCCCTCCATTCGCCGCCTGCACTGATCATTAGCAGTGATTCGTCATAATATCCAGGATTTAAATGATCACCATAAATTTCGGTTTGCTATATTATTTAAACACATCAGGGTAAGCCACTCAAGCATTTCAGATACTCGCACACCATACAGTATTATCTCACTGTAACATAAACAACGGTTAATATTCTCAGCATCTTATAACTTACGCAGTTGTATACGGTGAAATACATTGCTAGAGTTTCTTTTTTTTTAATTATGAGATAGTCAGTGGTGAAATGATTAACACTCTCAAACTTTTCAGAATTGCATGAATAACATAAACTTTCTGTAACTGGAATGAAATACTAGAGTGTCTCTGATCATGACAGAGTTAATATACTATGCATCTGATTCATAGGACGCTCTCCCCATTATACCAGGTTGGTTCCTTGATTTACTTCTCACCTTCTTACTTAACACCTCTCTCTTTTGCTTAGCTTTATCATAACATCCATTCCATTCATCTTAGTCATCCTTCCCGTTGCTCGTCTCACTCAGGCACATGTTGTAACCCGATAGTGATGATAATGCGCTACATGTGTAGCCTAAACTGGTGGTTAGAAAAGGGGTATGCTTCTCGTTAAAGTATGTCAAGCATTATCACCTGTGTCGTAAGATGCCATATATATGACAGCAAAACGTACTTTGTTGTTGTTGTTTTCTAAACCATCTCTCTACCTAAAATTATCAGTTTCACTCAGCCTGTTACTTTGGCCCACAAGTTTTGAGAAAGGGCCGACGGAAGTCAGCGGATAACGTATATCACACCGCCACAATGAACACTTTGTTGATATTAGTGAGGATGAAGAGGCAGGCGTGGTGGCGCTGGGCCTGGGTTCAGAGGACGTGGGTTCTAATCTCCACGCTTGTGGAAATATTTCTCAACCCCAGGTACACATTGGGCTTACCTGGTATGCCCTGACAGGTACCTTCCGACTTGTCGGTGATGGGGGTGCGGAGGACGGGGTGGTGTCGCCGTCATAGGCTCTTGTGTGTGCGGTCAAATCACAAATCTGATAATGTGTTATTGAAGCACCAGTTCATTCCTCCGATGATAATATCGTTCGCAAAAGTAGAATAGGAGAAAAAAAAAAAAGGAAAACAGTAACTTTATAACCAGTCGAAGTGTTGCTGTAAGGACGGTAGGGGAAGATATAAACTGGTACCAAATACGGGAAAAATTCTGGATACATCAACAACAAGAACGGACAAAGATGATGCTTGAATCCAACGCATGTCTGGCAGACCATGAAAAGCGACCTCCCAGTATCCGACGTCCCTCTTCTCAAGCACCTCCGTCTATCATGCCTCTCATACTCACCGGCCACAGCTCTCAGTACTCCTACATCTTCCCCACTCAGCTGGTGTGTCTACCAGCTGTTGTGGTGTGATTGATGGCCTTTATTGCCGCCTCCATCACCACACCTCTGGCCATCCGTACCGCACATTACAGCCCTTGCTCATTACAGATGACAACACATGGGTAGACTAAAGCCAGTGGAGACTGTTAAGTCATCAGTGAGTTGCGTGAGACTACGATAAGTATTGTATGAACTTTTCGCAGTATTGCTTATCGATTCTCTGATTAAGCAGGTTTCTATGATCTTACCTTATTCCTCAGTTATTAAAACATGGGATGTGATTAATGAAAGTGCTTTGCAGATTCCCTAACAAAAAATAAATAAAAATAAATAAATAACTAAATAACCATTGCAATTCCCTTTGTTTATTTATTTATTTTTTTGCCATAGACCATTACAAACATGCGTATTTTTTCTTTACTACGTGGCAGTTTTTGCTTATCTAGCGGGAATCTGTCTGAGGTGGGATGAGTTGTTAGTATGAGGAAAGGGGAATGAAAATGCGTGGTCAACACTCCTAGATCTTGAGTGGCTGTAAAAACCAAGGAGCATCTATAGCTAGACTTACAATGAAAAGGTAATGAATACATGATTTTTACCTATACTCAGTTCCACGGAGTCTGACGCACTGATTTTGCCAGCCAAGGACAAGTGGATCTGGTAACACTGCGCGATGCACTCGGGCGGTGATTGGTGGATTTCCGTTGTGTTTGAACGTGCTCCAAAGTGACTTTGTATTTCAACTAAGGCCCTCATTGATTTGTAAGATACAGGATTATACAGATACAAATTAAAGCAATGATATCTTTAATGATAAATATGTCCTTTTAAATTACTAGAGATAAACCTGAACGACATGATTAAACTAAGTCGCGACTGGAAGCATACGATCACAGCGACTGTGGCGGGAATTCAGACGTTCATAGCACGGTGGTCCCGAGGTCCAGTGAAGGCTCCAATGTTTTTCCCACCACTAAACACAGTGTCACAGTCTACAGTCTACACCATGCCCTTCATTACCTCATCTACTAATATACAACCTTACCCTAGATATGCTTAGCTTAGCTTCTAATAATTATGATTTGTGTAAGCACACACACACACACACACACACACACACACACACACACACACACCTCACTGGGGTCAATATATGCTATTCTATTCTCAATATATATAGTGTACATACACAGTTTCATTACCTTAAATAGGTAACAGTAGCTTTAAAAATCTGCATTTGTTTGTATTCATAGTCAGATTCAGTAGAATTATTTCTTACATGAATAAGTTTGGTGTTTGATTTTCCTAAATATTTTTGTATCATAAGGGACAGACATACTGTACAGACGGACACCCTATCCCTGGTCACAATGCATCCTCAAGCATGCATCTGCCCCCTCGACAAAGAGCCGGGAAAGTAATGGATTACATTATTACAGAATGAACCGAATTTTTGTTAATGGTGGAAGAAAGGAAAGTAAGATAAAAGCAAACTCCATGAGAAAATAATAGTTGAAATATGCTGCTATAATAAGACCGCGTGCAGTGTGAACGAAATCAAACAATGAAATGAATTTAAATCAGTAGCTGACCTGTCCGCATGCGTCCAGTCGCGACTTTACTTACTTTTTGTTATCACTGTCGTCCAGGTTTATCTCTAGTAATTTAAAAGGACATACTTATCATTAAAGATATCATTGCTTTAATTTGTATCTGTATAATCCTGTATCTTACAAATCAATGAGGGCCTTAGTTGAAATACAAAGTCAATTTGTGCACGTTCAAACACAACTGAAATCCACCAATCACCGCCCGAGTGCATCGCGCAGTGTTACCAGATCCACCTGCCCTCGGCTGGCAAAATCAGTGCGTCAGACTCCGTGGAACCGAGTATAGTATATGTGTAAAGAGAGAGAGAGAGAGACAGAGGGATCAAACATGTAAATGAAGCGTATAGGTAAGATAATCTTTAGTTGGTTATTTTACGCGATGCTTTGCTTTTCTTCCTTATTGTTGTTGTTGATGATGTTGTGGTGCCTGGCTCATGTGGACGTGAACCCGGTGGAGCGCAGGCTGACGCTGCCCTCCCCATGCAATCACGATCCCTCTTGCGGAGATGAGTGAGGGAGATGTAAGTGTTTGTGAATCGGGAAGCAGATATGCCTTGTGACATCGTTGCCACAGCGTGAAGGAGTTTTTCTAGCTCTTACCTATTTGAATCTGAGCTATGCCTGTCGACTGCATACAGGTTATTAACTCGGGTAACCACACGGGTTAAGATATGAGGACTTGAAGGTCTTCGATTTCCACTTCTTGTCAGATAAAATGTATTCCTTAAAAGAGATTTTAACAGTGTTTGCTGAACAAGTACAGTACGATCTGCATGATGCGGGAGCCTCACGGCCGATAAATTCTACGGAAATTGATCACCTCGTTTCCGAAATTACATTGTTACGATTTCGCCCTTGCGATTCTCTCGGTAAGCAGTGGCATTTTTTCACATATGATCGGCCCAACCTGACCCGGCTCGACCCGGTCCGACCGTAACGCTTTTGAGAAAATTATCGGGTATTATCTCAGCAACCACAGGGTCGATCACTGCGTGGTTTGAACCATTCAATAGCCCAATTCTTTAAGATTTCTTTTTGAAAGGTTTCATCACATCCAGGAGGTGCACATGGCACGTGACACACGCCAAGTGCAGCATGTCGAAAATCTTCAGAAAGGGCCACAGGCGAGACAGTTTGTCTTAATGTCATGAAACTTGGTAGGTAGATAGCCATTAACAATTATATATAGTCTAGGTTTCCTCGGGGTCTAAGGCGCCTTTTCAGTGCTTTCGGATTTTAATGGCCTCGCTCGTACCTCGCCGACAAAGGCGTTTTACACATGATGCTTGTTGGATCATGATGAGAAAAACACACATATCCTGGCCCAGATTACCCAGAATGTCAAACACATGATGTATGTCACGGAAGCCACTTAGCCACGTGATGGAAGTGTGCTAGACACTACACACACACACACACACACACACACACACACACACACACACACACACACACGTCAGCCAGCAGGAAACCTGGCAGTGTTATATATACTCAGAAATCAGTTGTATGAGTTAGAAGGAGAGTGGGGAGAGTAGGAGATAGAATAGGTGGTTGGCAGCTGGTAAGAGAGTAGCTATCATTCTGGCAATCAGTGGGTCACGTCACTTTATCACACAACGGCAGGCCTAGGCAGTGAACAATATAATTGTCACAATAAAACCCCTTAACGCCAGAGTGTCTGTACCTCACCTTCACTTACGATACAATACAGACAGAGAGGGGGAGTGAGACAGAGAAAAATTACCTCGAGACTGTAGAGATAAAACCCTCAAATACACAATCTCCAAGTTACCCAACGCCTCACGACTCATTTCATATGTAGCAGCCCATACTGGTGACAGGTGCCTCGCAAATCTGCAACTACAATCACAGGCTCCTAAGCTACGACTATTATCTAGTTTTGGCAGCAGCAGTAATCTACGATACTCTGCGATACCCAACACTGGTGGCAACGATTCTCTGCAGTATCCATATTATTGACACTGGTTACACCTGCCTACCTAGATACCTACTAACTTACCTGTCTGCCTATTGACAAGGTAAGTCAAAGATATATGAGAAGGCTGATGACACATGCTGACATTAATCTCATTTTAGGTGACGTTTTCTTTTGCGAAGCTCTTGCCACCTCCGACCGTTTTACTAATTTTGGTAGGGCGTCCGTGTAAGTGAAAGATATACCGTACACGTAACTTGGGTATACCTAACTCGTCCAGTTCGAAAAGTCTCTCCGACGCTCAATAAGATCGTCTGTAATTATCAAGAATAGTGAAAATGCACGTCATTAGATTGAAAAATCTTAAGGGTACAGTAGACAAACAGAACATACAGATGCCCAATATATATATATATATATATATATATATATATATATATACTGAAGTATGCTTTGTGTATTCCTCTCCAGACCAGCCTGGAGGAACAAATACGATAATCCGCCCAGACTCCCCAGCAACCACAGCGCGACACAATAGCCACAGTGTTGACACAAGGAATAAGCTTGTGTATCTGTTTTGTTGGGTTGCTTCGTTCCAGGCGAAATTTCGTCAGGGATGGTACATGTAGGTGCGCGTGTGTGTGCATGTGCATAGATTACTGTGTCTACGTATGTGTGGGTATTTCTATGTTACGTGCGTTTCTTTGGAGGTATGTATATGCTTTCGCTTGTCCCCTGTGCATATGTGTACGCATGCTTGTATGTTTGCATGTAAGTGTACGAGTCTGTGTGTGTGTGTGTGTGTGTGTGTGTGTGTGTGTGTGTGTGTGTGTGTGTGTGTGTGTGTGTGTTTGTGTGTGTGTGTGATATTAAATAAAGAAAGGAAGTGAGTGGGGCTGGAGGTAATTGGGGTAGGAAATGGGTGTGGTGCGCGTAAAGGGCTGGGTCGGAAAGGCTGATCTGGTGTTGGGTGGAGATCTTGGGTGGGGTATACACACTAGGGAAGAGATGCGTTGTTTGCACTGCCTGTCCTGGAAATATGATATGGGGAGAGGGAGGGTAAAAAAGCATGATGTGGATGGAAAGGAGGGAACCGGAAGGATGCTGTTGGCATCGTTTTGGTATATGTTTCTTCATGTAGAGCAACTAAAAGAAAATATTCAGTAAATTAATAATGCGCGGCTCTAATATCCAGTATCTCACAAGTCAGGTTACAGTACCATACCTTACTCTCACTGGTTCTTTGCCTCCTCATGGCCCAAGAGGTAAAATGAAAACTATCTGTGAGCATATTTATCAGCAGCCATTTCCTTCGATCAGTGCTCTTCTCAAGGGATTTTAATTCTTTTAAGAGGGACGCGATACGAAAGAATGTCCCCAGTATTGCATGCTATTGGCAGGACACACACACACACACACACACACACACACACACACACACACACACACACACACACACACACACACACACACACACACACACACACACACACACACACACATTAAATCTTGAACAGAAAACAACAACCAAAAAGTTATTAAATGGATATTAGCTGTGTGAATAAAAGCAGATACTTTTAACTTTAATTTTCGCAAATATGTGAAGCTCCATCGACGTCAGCCCAAACTTCAAACTATGAGAAACGGTGATGGAAACTTCCGGGGAAATTATATGGAATATTTTAAAAGGGATTATAAAACTCCGTGAAAAAATTATCTCTGGAAAGTTAAAGGAAAGCTTCCCAGATAGCGTGGTCTAGAAAAAAAAAAAAAAAAGGCTTACGGATCATGCCTATTGAATATTTGAGGGTGAATAACCACTGAAATGCGCACTACACGTCTTTTATATTATGCCTCCTATCTCCACACAGCTTTATTGAGAAGAGCGGGGAATATTTGAACTGGGGAGGTTCAATACAGCTACTCTCCTAAAATGAATATGATTATTTTTAAGTGTCATGAAACAAAATAATCAAAATACGCCATCTAACTGTAGGGGTTAAGGAATACTTTTTTTTTTTTTTTTTTTCTAAGATCTAATTTGCCTCTAGGGCAACGACACGCAACCGTCGAATTTACTGTATGTCTTGTTTTAGTTGCGAATAGGGGTGGGTACGTAGAGACCATGCCAAAAGATGCCATATTTGGACGTTTGGGCAGAGACGGTAGTGGTGTAAACTCCTGGCCCGATACTCGAAAAAATGCACCAGTTACCCCTTAGTACAATGTAGCAGATAGTTTGTGTGTGTGTGTGTGTGTGTGTGTGTGTGTGTGTGTGTGTGTGTGTGTGTGTTTACACTATATAATATCGTACAGCCAACATTTATTATAACCTCTATATTAACTCAATCTCGAATCATTATATTTAACAGCCATTAATAAAACACAGGTACGTGTACGGATGTAGGGGAACAAAACAATTCAGTTATTTGCGTGCAGGTATTTTATATACACAACTGAAAGAGGTAGAGAGGCAGAGATAGCGAGACCGACAACAAAAAATACGGACAAATGTACTCTTTTCGGGACTCTATGTAATATGTAGCAATCAAGGTTTGAATTCTAGCACGACGAAGTATAATTCACTCAACAGAAGGACACCTACAACCACACAC